>NW_026991310.1:600000-900000 GCF_036370855.1 Dromaius novaehollandiae
CCAGCAGACTCAGATGCCTGTACGAGCAGCCAGGGCTCACAGGCACGAGCTCTTCCCAAGCAAGCAGGATCTTCATCCCTAAGGCCACTGCACAGCATGTTCACGAGCCGGGGGGGCCTTCCTATCCTGGCGACACATACAGCGGGGTTTGCTTGCTCTGTGGTGAGGACAGAAGAGGTAGGCAAAGTGCGAACCTGTTGTAGAGCCGCCTTAGATATGCAGATCAAGTCTGTGAGCTCTGGCTATTCGGAAAGGTGTAAGAGCAGTCTGGCACTCTCAGGAGGATGTTTTGAGCACGCCTGGTGTAATTGTCAACGGGGAGGATGGCGAGACGGGCTCATCTGATGGGGCTGTGCAAAACAAGCTTGTCGTGCCCAGATCTCATGCCTGTGCATTCTGACAGGTGGGAGAGGGGTTTCAGCAGTGTAGAACAGATAGGCTTAAGGTGGGAAAAGGCCTTGTGTTATCGTCGACAGGCGACTAAGGCGAGACTGGGAATTTTGGCGACAATGCCCAAAGAAAGCTGTCCTTGCCCAGAGCGCTTGCCTGTGAGCCTTTGCTTTTCGGACAGGTGTCTGAGTATTTTAGCATTCTTCAGAATAAGGTGCGAGCAGAAGTGGTGTGTCGACCAGGTCGATGTGAGGGGGTGGTAGTCAAGGGCACGTTCCGTGGGGCTGCCTGAGGAAAGCTTGGCATGCCCAGAGCTCTTTCCTATGAAAGCTTGCTGGTCTCAGACCCCTGTCCCAGCAGCCAGGGCTCACAAGGCAAGAGCTCTTCCCAAGCACGCTTGACTTTCATCCCTAAGGCAGCCGCACTCTCCTGGCGGTACTTACAGAGGGACTTGCTTGCTCTGTGCTGGGAGAAGAGTTAGGCAAACAGCGAAACTGTTGGAGAGCTGGCTTAGATGTGCAGCTCGGGTCTGTGAGCGCTGGCTGTTCGGACAGGCAGATGAGCAGTCTGGCATTCTAAGGAGGAAGCTATGAGGACACCTGGTGTAATTGTCGATGGGGAGGATGCCGAGACGGGCTCGTCTTGTGCAGCGGCCCGAGACAAGCTTGTCATGTCCAGAGCGCTCGCCTGTGAGTACTGACGAGGAGAGAAGCGTTTGAGCAGTGTGGCACTCCGAGCACTAAGGCGGGAATAGGCTGCTGCATGTGTCGACGGGCAAAGAAAGGGAGCTGGGAACGTGTTGTTGGGCTGCCCTGAGCACGAGGAGCAAGCTTGGTGGGGCAGCTCTCTTGCCTGTGAGCGCAGTCGACAGTTACACCAGGCTGACTCCTAAGAAAGTAAGCTTGTTGGGACGCCTGTCCGGAGAGCCTGCACTCATGGGCAAGAGCTCTGGACACAATAAGCTTGTATCGGGACGTCCCATGGGCAAGGCTGATTCTCCATCCTCCCTCGTCGACAATTGCACCAGGCGTTCTCACAGCTGCCTCCTTGATTCTCCATCCTCCCTCGTCGACAATTGCACCAGGCGTTCTCACAGCTGCCTCCTTGATTCTCCATCCTCCCTCGTCGACAATTGCACCAGGCGTTCTCACAGCTGCCTCCTTGATTCTCCATCCTCCCTCGTCGACAATTGCACCAGGCGTTCTCACAGCTGCCTCCTAAGAATGCCAGCCTGCTCAGCTGCCTGTCTGAACAGCCAGGTCTCACAGGCTTGAGTTGCATAATCTAAGGCAGCTCTACAACAGTTTCGCACTTTGCCTACCTCCACACAGCGTAAGCAAGTCGCGCTGTAAGTGTCGCTAGGAGAGGAAAGGCCCCCGCTCCGTGAACGGGCTGTGCGGCTGCCTTAGGGATAAAAGTCAAGCGTGCTTGGGAAGAGCTCTTGCCTGTGAACGCTGGCTGTTCGGGCAGGCGTCTGAGCATTTAGGCATTCATAGGAGGCAGCTTTGAGTTGGCCTGCTCTTATAATCGAGGGGAGGATGGCGAGAAAGGGGCGTTTCGCGAGGCTGCTGGAAGCACAATTGGCGTGCCCAGAGCTCTTGCCTCTGAACCCCTTCCAGATGGAAGCTTGTCCTGCCCAGAGGTCTTGCCTGTGAGCGCTGGCTGTTCGTACAGGCAGCAGAGCAGGAGGGCATTCTGTGGAGGAAGCTGTGAGTGGATGTGGTGTAAGTGTCCACGGGGAGGATGGCGAGATGGGCAGAGCTTCGAGAGACAAGCTTGTCGTGCCCAGAGCGCTTGACTGTGAGTACTGACAGGGGCGAGAGACACGTTTAAGCAGAGTTGCACTCCCAGCAGTACGATGCAACTGCAGTGTCGACAGCGTCTGCGAGGCCTGGGTGTTCGGACAGTTGTCTGAGAAGTCTGGCATTCTTAGGAGGAGGCTTTGAATACGCCTGCTGTAAGTGTCGACGGAGAGCCGGCTCATCTCGCAGGGCTGCCAGAGACAAGCTTGGCGTGCCCAGACCTCTTGCCCCATGAGTGCCGGCTCTCTGGACAGGCATCCGAGCAGGATGGCTTTCTTAGGAGTAAGCCTGGTGTAACTGTCGACTGCACTCCCAGGCAAGAGAGCTGCCCCACCAAGCTTGCTCCTCATGCTTAGCCCAGTCCCACAACACTTTCCCGGCTCGCGTTCTTTGCCCGTCGACACATACAGCAGGCCTATTCCCGCCTTACTGCTAGGAGTGCCACACTGCTCGAACACCTCTCTCCTCGCCAGTACACACAGGAAGCGCTCTAGGCACGAAAAGGTTGTCTCTTGAAGCCCCCATCTCGCCCGTCGACAATGGCAACAGTGCACGCACAGCTTCTTCCTAAGTATGCCAGGCTGCTCTGATGCCTCTTGGACCAGCAGGAGTTCACAGGCAAGAGCTCTGGGCACGGCCAGCTTGCTTCGAGCAGTCTCGCAAAAAGTTCCCCGTCTCGCCTTTCTCCTGTGTTGGCAATGTTCTCCTGTGTGGGCTATGCCCACCTTACTGCTAGGAGTGTCACATTGTTTAAACGGCTCTCCCTTGTCTTTTCCCACAGGCATGAGCTCTGGGCATGCCAAGCTTGTCTCGGGCAGCCCTACAAGACGAGTCCGTCTCGCCATCCTCCCCATCGATAAGAAGACCAGGCATACTCAAAGCTTCCGCCTAAGAATGCCAGACGGCTGTCCGAACAACCAGGGCTCACGACGTTGCTCTGCGGCTCTCCAACAGGTTCGCGGTTTGCCTGCCTCTTCTCTCCACACTTAGAACACGCAAGCCCCGCTTGACGTGCTGCCAGCAGAGAACGGCCCCTCGGGAACGTGCCGTGCGGTGGCCAGAGCCCAGGCTGTTCGGACAGGTGTCTGAGCAGTCTGGCATTCTTGGGAGGAAGCTCTGAGTATGCCTGGTGTAATTGCCGACGGGGAGGAAGGCGAGATGTGGACTTCTAGTGGGGCTGCCAGAAAGAAGCTTGTTGTGTCCAGAGCGCTTGCCTGTGACTGCAGCCCTGTCCAGAGAGGCATCTGAGCAGGCTTGCTTTCTTAAGATTCAGCCTGCTGTAATTGTCGACTGCGCTCACAGGGAAGAGCACTGCCCCAGTAAGCTTGCTCCGCATGCTCAGGGCAGCCCAACAACAAGTTCTGGGCTCCCTTCCTTTGCTGTCGGCACGTACAGCAGGCCTATTCTACCTTACTGCTAGGAGTGCCACACTGCTCAAACGGCTCTCTCCTCGTCAGTACGCATAGGCAAGCGCTCCGGACATGACAGGCTTGTCTCTCGAAGCTCACAAGAAACCTCATCTCGCCCTCCTCCCCTTCGACAATTGCAACAGGCATACTCACAACTTCTTCCTAAGAATGCCAGACTGCTCTGACACCTCTCCGAATAGCCAGAGCTCACAGACCTGAGCTGCATATCTAAGGCGGCTCTACAACAGATGTATACAGGTTCGCACTTTGCCTACCTCTTCTCGCCACACTTAGAGCAAACAAGCCCCGCTGTAAGTGGCGCCAGGAGAGGCAGGCCACTTGTGAACGTGCTGTGCGGTGGCCTTAGGGATGAAGGGCCAGCTTGCTTGGGAAGAGCTCTTGCCTGTGAGCCTTGGCTGTATCTGAGTCTTCTGGCATTCTTAGGAGGAAGCTTTGAGTTGGCCTGGTCTTCTTATCGATGGGGAGGATGGCGAGAGAGGGACTTTTTGCAAGGCTGTCGGAAGCCAGTTTGGTGTGCCTAGAACTCTTGCCTGTGAGTGCTGAGAAGCGGGAGAGGCATGTGATACCTGTGCCTATCCCAGGAGTGAGGTGGGAAGAGTCCTGCTGTAAGTGTCCACAGGGAAGGAAAGCGAGCCCTGGATTTTTTTTTGTGAGGCTGCCCGAGGCAAAGCCTGTAGCGCCCAGAGCTCTCCCTCTGAATCCACTTCTGCCACGACGCGTGTCGGAGCTGGCCGGCATTCTCAGGAGTAAGGCTTGTGAGTAGCCATGGTGTAAAGGGCCAAAAGGCCCTCACCTAGAAAGAGAGCAGGGTATATTTTGTGGGCTGCCAAAGGGAAGCTTGGCATGCCCAGAGCTATTACCTCTCTGCACTTGCCGTTCGCTCAGGCATCTGAGCACTCTGGAATTCATAACAGGAAGCTGTGAGTATGCATGGTGGGTTTGTCGACGGGGAGGAAGGCGAGATGGGTACCTCTTGTGGGGCTGCCTGAGGCAAGCTTGGCATGCCCAGCAGCCCTTGCTCGTTGGACAGGCATTTGAGCAACGTGGCATTGCTAAGAGGAAGGTGGGAGCCGACGTGCTTTTAATGTCGACAGGAGAAGAAGGCAAGCCATTATCCTGTTGTGGGACTGCCTTAGGCATGCAGGGGAATCTTGGCTGGGACTAACTCCTGCCTGTGAGCCCTGACTGTCAGTGGAGGCGTTTGAGCACTGTGGCACGCCTAGGCGTTCGGGAGGAACAGGCCTGCTGTAAGTGTTGACCGGCGAGGCAGGCAGCTGTGAATGTGTTGTCGGGCTGCCCTAAGCATGCAGAGCAATCCTGGGGCGGGGGGGAGTCCATCACTCTTGCCTGTGAGACCTGTCGACAATTACACCAGGCTTACGCTTTAGAAAGCTCACGGGCAAGAGCGCTGGGCACGACAAGCTTGTCTCTGGGAGCACAGCAAAATGAGCCCGTCTCGCCATCCTCCTCCCATCGACAATTACACCAGGCGTACTCACAGCTTCTGCCTAAGACTGCCAGACTGCTCAGACGACTGTCCGAACAGCCAGAGCTCACAGGCAAAAGAGTTGACCCAGCAAGCTTGCACTGCATGCTTAGGGCAGCTCCACAACACGTTCACGACTTGCCGCCTTCGCCTGCTGACAGTTACAGCTTGCCGATTCCCAGCCTACTGCTAGGAGTGGCACACTGCTCAAATGCCTTTCTCCCCTGTCATTACTCACAGGCGAGCGTTCTTGGCACAACAAGCTTGTCTCGGGAAGCCCCACAGGAAGTCACATTTCATCATCCTCCCCATCAACAATTACACCATGCTTACTCTTAAGAGGGCTCGGCTGCTCAGAGGCTTCTCCGGAGAGCCGGCACTTATGGGCAAGAGATCTGGGCAGGAGAAGATTGTCTCTGGCAGGGCCACAAAACGAGCCGGGCTCACCATCCTCCCCTGTCGACAGTTACACCAGGCGTACTCACAGCTTCTTCCTAAGCCCGACAGACTGCTCCGACGGCTGTCCGAACAGCCAGCGCTCACAGGCTTCAGCTGCATATCTAAGGCAGCTCTACAACAGGTTCGCAGCTTGCCCACCTCTTCCCGCCACACTTAGAGCGAGCAAGCCCCTCTGTTTTGCCAGGAGAGGATGGCCACTCAGGAACATACCGTGCAGTGGCCTTAGTGATCCTAAGGCCCTGGCTGCTTGGACGCGCCACTGACTATTCTGGCATTCATTGGAGGAAGCGCTGAGTATGCCTGGTGTGATCGGCAACACAAGTGAACGGTGAGCTGCGCATATCTTGTGCGGCTGCCAGAAGCTCTTTTCCAACTTGTGTCCAGAATTCTTGCCTGTGAGGACTGACAGGAGAGAGGCGTTTGTGCAATGTGGCACTCCTCGGAGTAAGGCGTGAGTACGCATCCTTTAAGTGTGGCCAGGAGAGGAAGGCAACTGTGAAGGTGTAGTGGGCCTGCTGTGGCTTAGCAGGTTTTGTGTGGTGGGGACGAGCTCTTGCTTTTGAGCCCTGCTTGCTCACAAAGGCGTCTGAGCATTTTGGCATTCTTAGGACTAAGTTGGGAGTAGCCAGGGGGTAAAGGCCAAAAGGCCCTCACCTAGAAAGAGAGCAGGGAATATGCTGTGGGCTGCCCGAGGCAAGCTTGGCATGCCCAGAGCTCTTGCCTAGCGGCCCTTGCTGTTCGGACAGGCGTCTGAAGAGCTGGGCATTCTTAGGAGGAAGCTGTGAGTACGCCTGCTGTAATTGTTGACGGGGGAGGAAGGCGAGATGGGTACCGCTTGTGGGGCTGCCCAAGGCTAGTTTCGCATACCCGCGCTCTTGCCTAGCAGCCCTTGCTCGTTGGACAGGCATTTGAGCAACGTGGCATTGCTAGGAGGAAGGCGGGAATAGCGGTGCTATTAATGTCGACAGGAAAGGAAGGCAAGCCGTTATCCTGTTGTGGGACTGCCTTAGGCATGCAGGGCAAGCTTGGCTGGGACTAGCTCCCGCCTGTGAGCCCTGACTGTCAGTGGAGGCGTTGGAGCAGTGTGGCACTCCTAGGCGTTCGGAGGGAATAGCCCTGCTGTAAGTGTCAACCGGCGAGGAAGGCAGCTGTGAAAGTGCTGTGGGGCTGCCCTACGCATGCAGGTCAAGCTTGCTTGGCAACAGCTCTTGCCAGTCAGCGTGGGCTGTTCAGACAGGCAGCTGAGCAGGCGGGCAGTCTTAGGAGGCAGCTGTGAGTGGACGTGGTGTAAGTGAGGCACGGGAGGCAATGTCATGGGGCTGCCCTAGCCTGACTCTGATTAACTCTAGATGGTGGCAGTCCAAGATTCCTTCATATTGAACTCCTTTGGAAGGAGTCCTGCTTTGCGAATTTCACTGGGTAGGAGCCCTTTCTCACCTGCCCGAGTTGTTGCAACTGGTCCCGATTGTGTCCATTTGGCTTGGATACAATGGACCGCCAAAGAAACATTAGTTTGAGCTCCTCCTGCTGCAACTAAGGAAGCTGATGAGCTTTCCTTCTTTGAGCTCCCACTGAGGTAGAAATCTGAGAGGAGCACCGTTGATTACTTCCAAGAGGTAACAGAGATGATCGTAATGGCTTTGCTTTGCTAATGTAGACACATCTCTGTTTGTGGCACTTATTCACTAATGCCTCAGCATCGATGTTATTTAGAACTCCTAATCCTGGCCCTGTAACATCACTGACATCCTTTCTTTCTCACCATTTGGTGTGTCAGGTCCGCTTGCGTAACCATTCCAGCCATGCGGTGTAAGCTATATTTAAAAAAGGCAGACAGGATGGTTTAATCATAGACATGTTCTCTTGCCTGAGTAACGCTACAAGTTTTAGAGACCACAAAGGGTTCAACAGTAACTTTTGTGTTCCGGTTGATTTAACTGCGTGGGAGCTCTGCGGAGATGGTTGGGCTGTTCCTGCAGTGACCGCAGGGAAAGTTAAAATGGAGAGCATTGGGGAAGTGGTTAAAGCAGGAGAGAGTGCTGAAAGCCCGTTCCTGAGAGTGCAGGGTAGAACTAATGGCGTAGACTTACAAGTTACACTCCCATTACAAGAGCGTTCGTTAGAACACATCACCGGGGTCTGCCGGGACCCGGGCAATGGAAGGCGGAAGTTCTCAGTGCAATCGTCTCTCCGGCACCAGGCGAGAGTCACTACAATTTGTAGTTAGTGACACACTGGACTTCTCAGTTTGGGTAACGTCTTGGTCCCATTTCTATCCGTATGGGATGCTCCTCCAGGGCTTTTGCCTCACCTTCAACGTGGTAGGCCAGTACTGCAACATGCTGTCAACTCTGTGGATGCGCTATTTGATACAAGTAGGAGCAATAGCGTTCCTCATTTGCTTCCCAAATTGCTTCTCCTCGATTTTGGCTACAACACATTTTACCCCCAGGTTGGTTTTTTGCTAGGGCGGTTAAACAATACTCCAGTGCAAGCACAAAGGTCACGACAACAATTAACAACACAAGCGTTACACGCCACACTTTGTAACATTTAATGTCCCGGACGGCTTAGCTCATGTGGTGCTTCCAAGAGCTTCCGGTCCACTCAGCCGCTTTACATCTGACTGATTGGAGCCAATTTTCTCTACCTGGAAGTTTCACAGTGAAATAAGAACTCAACAGTACAGTGTAGGGGCCTCCCGAGATTTGGTTGCACTTCAGACTTTCAGGTGACTATCTGTACCAACCCCTTATGTCCAGGCTGGATAGCGTGTGCTTGCACGCCACCTGGTGCTGAGTGGGCCCACTGAGCTTTTCTCCTGCCTTTTGTAAGTGTAATTCGCTCATCTCCACCCAAGCGGTTGCTTTTAGCCTGAGTTGCCCACTGTGGCTAAAGGTCTCCCCAAAAGAATTTCCACTGGCAATAGTCTTAGAGGCTGTCACAGAGGATTCTGAACCTCCCGTAGCGCTAAGTTTAGGGCTGCTGGTAAAAATGACCTCACCACCTCAGCAAGCAGCCAGTGGCCTGCCACTTGCCAATCAGGCACTGAGGCAGAAGTGAGCTCAGAAGCACAGGCAGGACTCATGGCGCTCTGAGTGCCTCATCAGGCACTGAGGTCAAAGGGACCTCACAAGCACAGCCAGCAGCTCTGGGCCTGCCATGGTGCATCAAGCACGGAGAAAGAAGGGAACACCCAAGCAGACCAGCAGCCATGGGCGTGGCAGTGCATGCCCATGCATGCCATGCAGGTCAAAGTGACATCATAAGACACAACCAGCAACCATGGGCCTGCCGCTGCCCTTTTTGGCATGGAGATACAAGTATCCTCACAAGCAAAGCCAGGTGGCATGGCCCTGCCACTGGCCTATCAAGCACAGAGGCAGAAGCAACCTCACAAGCAGAGCAAGGACTGATGGGCCTGACTGGCCTACCAGGCCGTGAGGCAGAAGTGACATGACTGTCTCATCCAGCAGTGGTGGGCCTGACAATATCATTTCAGGCAGAGGGTAAAGTGGTATCACAGAACGCTGAAGGACCA
The DNA here is from genome assembly GCF_036370855.1 of Dromaius novaehollandiae. Lineage (NCBI taxonomy): Eukaryota > Metazoa > Chordata > Aves > Casuariiformes > Dromaiidae > Dromaius > Dromaius novaehollandiae. The sequence goes on from NW_026991310.1 coordinate 609,109, forward strand.
TAACAGAAAAAAGGCACTTGGAGGCATGAGCACTGGGAAAAAAGGGCACTAGGAGGCCATGCACTGCAAAAATATGCACATGCAGGACACTATACTGGAAAAAAAGGCTCTTTGGGAGTCTGCATCACAAAAATAGGCACTTGGAGGCAGCTAGACCGGAAAAAAGGCACTTAGATGCCCCTTCACTGCAAAAAAAGGCACTCAGAAAGCAGTGCACCTCAAACAAAGGCACTCGGAGGGCTCTGCACTGCAAAAAAAGGCACTTGGAGGCCTCCACGCTGCAAAAAAAAGCACGCGGAGGACCATGCACCACAAAAAAAGGCACTCGGTGGCCCCTACAGCACAATAAAAGGCACTCGGGGCCACTACACCGCAAAGAAAATGGTACATGGAGGCTACTACCCCAAAATAACAGCACTCGGAGGCCCCTGAACGACAAGAAAAGGCACTCGGTGGCACCTACAGCACAAAAAAAGGCACTCGGGGGCTACTACAATGTGAAACATGGCACTTGGAGGGCCCTGCACTGGAAAAAGAGGCACTTGCAGGCCTGCACACTGGAAATAAAGGCACTTGGAGGCTCCTGCACCACAAAAGAAGGCACTTGGAAGCCCCTACATTACAAAGAAAGGCACTCGGAAGCACCTACATTGGAAAAAAAGGCACTTGGAGGCTACTACACTGCAAAAATTGCACCCTGAGGCCCCTGCACAGCAAAAAAAGGCACTCGGTGGCCCCGACACCACAAAAAAAGGCACTCAGGGGCTGCTACAATGCGAAAACAGGCACTCCCGTGCCCCTACAGCGGAAAGAAATGTACTCAGAGGGCCCTGCAGCACAAAAAAAGGCACTCAGCTGCCCTTACACTGGAAAAACAGGCACTCAGAGGCCTCTAAACCACAGAGAAAGGCACTCGGAGGCAGCTGCAACGGAAAAATATGCACTTGGAGGCCCCGACACCACAAAAAAAGGCACTTGGGAGCTGCTACAATGCAAAAAAAGGCACTCGGAGGCCCCTGAACCACAAGAAAAGGCTCTCGGGGCCACTACACCGCAAAAAAAAGGTACATGGAGGACCACACACCCCAAAAACAACAGCACTCGGAGGCCCCTGAACCACAAGGAAAAGCACTCGGTGGCTCCTACAGCACAAGAAAAGGCACTCGGGGGCTGCTACAATGTGAAACAAGGCACTCGGAGGGCCCTGCACCACCAAAAAAGGCACTCGGAGGCCCCTGGACTGGAAAAAGAGGCACTTGCAGGCCTGTACACTGGAAATAAAGGCACTCGGAGGCCCATTCACTGCAAAAGAGGCACTTGGAGGCTCCTGCACCACCATAAAAGGCACTCGGAGGCTCCTGCACTGGAAAAAGAGGCACTTGTAGGGCTGTACACCAGAAAAAAAGGCACTCGGAGGCCCCTGCACCGCAAAAAAAGGCACTCAGAGGGCCTGCACCACCAAAAAAGGCACTCGGAGGCTCCTGCACTGGAAAAAGAGGCACTTGGAGGCCCCAACACTGCAAAGAAAGGCACTCGGAGGGCCCTTCACCGCAAAAAAAGGCTCTTGGAGGCTACTACACTGAAAAAAAAGGCACTTGGAGGCTACTACACTGCAAATAAAGGCACTCAGTAGCCCCTGCACCGCAACAAAAGGCGCTCAGAGGCCTCCACACCGCAAAAAAAGGCACTCGGAGGCCAGCGCACTGAAAAACAGGGCACTTGGAGGCCAGTGCACCGCAAGAAAAAATGCACTCAGAGGCCCTGACACCACAAAAGAAAGGCACTTGGAGCACCACACCACAAAAAGGCACTCGGCTGCCCCTACACCGCAAAAAAAGGCACTCGGCTGCCCCGACACCACAAAAGAAGGCACTTGGGGGCTGCTACAATGCGAAAACAGGCACTCCCGTGCCCCTACAGCGGAAAGAAAGGTACTCAGAGGGCCCTGCAGCACAAAAGAAGGCACTCAGCTGCCCTTACACTGGAAAAACAGGCACTCAGAGGCCTCTAAACCCCAGAGAAAGGCACTCGGAGGCACCTGCAACGGAAAAAAAGGCACTCCGTGGCCCCTACAACTCAAAAAAAGGCACTCGGCTGCCCCTGCACTGGAAAAAAAGGCACTTTGGGAGCCTGCATCGCAAAAAATAGGCACTTGGAGGCCGCTAGACTGGAAAAAAAGGCACTTAGATGCCTCTTCACTGCAAAAAAAGGCACTCAGAGAGCAGTGCACCTCAAACAAAGACACTCGGAGGACCCTGCACCACAAAAAAAGGCACCCGGAGAACAGTGCACCACAAGAAAAGGCACTTGGAGGCCGCTACACCGCAAAAAAAGGCACTCGGAAGCCCCTACATCACAAAATAAGGCACTTGGAGGCTAGTACACTGCAAAAAAAGGCACTTGGTGGCCCCGAACGACAAGAAAAGGCACTCGGGGCTGCTACAATGTGAAAATAGGCACTCGGAGGCCCCTGAACCACAAGAAAAGGCTCTCGGGGCCACTACACCACAAAAAAAAGGTACATGGAGGACCACACACCCTAAAATAACAGCACTCGGAGGCCCCTGAACCACAAGAAAATGCACTCGGTGGCTCCTACAGCACAAAAAAAGGCACTCGGGGGCTGCTACAATGTGAAACAAGGCACTTGGAGGGCCCTGCACCACCAAAAAAGGCACTCGGAGGGCCCTGCACTGGAAAAAGAGGCACTTGCAGGCCTGTACAACGGAAATAAAGGCACTTGGAGGCTCCTGCACCACAAAAGAAGGCACTCGGAGGCCCCAACACTGCAAAAAAAGGCACTCGGAGGGCCCTACACCGCAAAAAAAAAAAGGCACTTGGAGGCTACTACACTGAAAAAAAGGCACCTGGAGGCTACTACACTGGAAAAAGAAGGCACTCAGTAGCCACTGCCCTGCAAAAAAAGGCGCTCAGAGGCCTCCACACCGCAAAAAAAGGCACTCGGAGGCCAGCGCACTGAAAAACAGGGCACTTGGAGGCCAGTGCACCGCAAGAAAAAATGCACTCAGAGGCCCCGACACCACAAAAGAAAGGCACTTGGAGGCCGCTACATCGCAGAGAAAGGCACTCGGAGGCACCTGCAACGGAAAAAAATGCACTCAGAGGCCCCTACACCACAAAAAAAGGCACTCGGAGGCAGCTACAATGCAAAAAAAGGTACTCAGAGGCCAGTGCACCACAAGAAAAGGCATTTGGTGGCCCCCCACACTGCCGAAAAAGTCAATCACAGGCCCCTGCACAGCAAAAAAAGGCACTCAGAGGCTCCTGCACTGGAAAAAGAGGCACTTGCAGGCCTCTACACTGGAAATAAAGGCATTTGGAGGCCCCAGCACCACAAAAAAAAGGCACTCGGAAGCCCCTACATTGCAAAAAGAGGCACTTGCAGGCCTGTACACCAGAAAAAAAGGCACTCAGTAGCCCCTGCACCGCAAAAAAAGGCACTCGGTGGCCCCCTAAAGCACAAAAAAGGCACTCGGGGGCTGCTACAACACCTTCCACTGCCCTATCAGACACAGAGGCTCATGTGACCTCACAAGGACAGGAAGCCGCCAGGGGCCTGCCAGGGGCCTATCAGGCACTGGCGCTTCTGTGAGCTCACAAGCAGAGTCAGCAGCCATGGGCATCCCACTGCCTGATGAGGCACTGAGACAAAGGTGACCTCAAAATGCAGCCAGCAGTCAATGGCCTCCCACGGGCCTATCAGGCAATAGGACTGCTGTGACCTCATGAGCACAGCCAGCAGCTGTGGGTCTGCCACTGGCTATCAGGCACTCAGACTGCTGTGAGCTCACAAGCACACCAAACAGCCAGGGGCCTGCCACTGCCATATAGGGCACAGAGGCTGTTGTGACCTCACAAGCACAGCCAGCAGCCAGGGGCCTCCCACGGGCCTGTGAAGCACTGAGGCTGCTGTTGTTGTCCGAAAAGCGGATTCGTTGCCCGGTGTGCAATAAGCCAGTAATTACACACTCAGGAGAGACATTTGCTTATTTATTTCAGAGTTGCGCAAGCCTGGGTGCTCGGTGGTTTCCCACAAATCAAGCACACTCCCCCCACCCCAACTTTTCAAGTAGCATTTATACAAACAAATTGCCAGATTTGCAGTTTTCCCTTTTACACTGATTGGTTAGTGATTTCTTCATTCCCCGGGTCCCACCCCTGTCTCCCAAGGTCCTGATGAGGGGAGATCATTTAACACTGCCCCAGCAGAGACAGTAGGTGTTATCTCCCAAAGTCCTGACAAGGGGGAGATAGTCCAGACCCCTTAATTAACATTGTTTCAGCAGTGAGAGGAGGTTTTGCTCCCCAAGGTCCTGGTGCCCAAGCAGGCCTTATTTCAAAGCCTTGACATCCTCCCTTTCGGAGAGTGGAGCACAGGAATGCAACCCGCTTGTAACTCCCTTATCTTTCCAGCCTGCACCAGCTCTGGGGCCCTTTCTTACTGAACTAGGAGTGCGGCCTAAGGCTTCAGCAAATTTAGCTACTCATGAAGCAAGTTTTATCTAAGTGGCTACCTCTAGACCACTTCAGACTTAATGTTAGAAGTTATCCTAATCTACCTAGTTCAAACATTCTTTCTGAGCTTCCCAGGGTTGTCTTGTAACAATTCTCCCCCTTTGAGACTTATATGATCATTTTCATATTAGTCTCACTCTTTTAAAATCTTTCCCATATTAATTTTGTACAACATCTAGAAATGCATTGAATCACTACATAAACGCATACAAAAACTACTAACACCATTCCCAAAATTGTTAAACACTTTTTAACCCATGAGCTCACGTCAGGGAACCAGGAAGTCAACCATTTCCATGTTTCTTCAAATCCAAAAGAGGTATCATCTTTCTGAACCCCATGTAAGATTTCAGTCTGCTTCCAGATTTCATTTAGATCGGTAGAAATTCTCCCGCTTTGATCCACATATACACAGCAACTAGTATTTATTATTGTACATACTCCTCCCTGAGATGCCAATAACACATCTAGAGCCATCCTGTTTTGGGTAGTTATTTTAGCAATTTCTGAAACCTCCTCTTGTAAAGCTGCAGTGGCATCAGAGGTTTTATTCCCTATTTTTTTCAATAACTGCTGAAATATTTACTATTGCTTTTTCAAGTTCACTCACTCCCAGTTGTGGAAACAGCCACCTTACGAATGACTGCAACCTAGTAGGTCGATCTATTAAAGGATTATTGACCCTCTTTTGTCTCCTTATGAATGTTCTTAGCCAGGATTTTTGGTATTTATTACTCAATTCTTTTCTTATAGTAACATTAGGGATTATTGCCCCTAAAGTACATGTCCCTGACCAATTAGGAGGTAGCACTTTTCGTGCCTTGTTTCCACACAACCAATACCATCCACTACCTTTTGGAACACGCCACCCATTTAGTTCCTTACTTGGCCACTTCTAACCTATTCAGGTATCCGAGAGCAATCTTTATAACCTCCTACCTTAATGGCTCCAGTACAGTTGATCGGTTGCTTTCCATAAAGTATAGTTTTCTCCCACCATTTATTACATCTTTGGATACATTGATAATAATCTCCTGTCACACTCTGGACTTCCCATTCCTGTTTGGTTGTTTCATAGGCACTCCAGTTAGCGGGAAGCCCTTGTTGGAATGTTCAGGGAAGTGGGTACACACCCAGCAATCCCTCTGGTTAACTATCTTCATAGATTTCGTAATTACTTCCAAATGGAGACTGTGACTCCAAAATCCTTCCTGATTCCCTTTAATTGTTTGGCTCAGGTAACCTAGAAAAACTAACCACCACATTTCTCCCCTGGTTGTTAAGGAGAACATCATTTTTACACAGATACCGTAACAACAATATTAACCCTATTCCTAACAAACAGATTAAAGCATTTTTTCCCTGAATACAATCTAAATTTAAAACCGATTCACTTCTAATACAACTCATATATCTTTATATATTTTTAACTTTAGAGGTTGAACTTGTTCAGCTTTCCACGTCTCTCGAGGTACTGCTTTCACTCGGGTGTAACCTAAAAGTATAACTGGATGTACCTACGGAGAGAAGAACCTTTGCCATAGACAAGAGATAATCACTTAAAATTTGATCACCCTTAACGTGCATTTGAATTTCATTTCCAGTTAAATTTACAGTGTAAGGTTTACCATACAGAATCTCAAATGGACTAACTTTCGCCCTAACCCTTGGGGTTATTCTGATTCTTAATAATGCCAGAGGTAAAACATCAGTCCATTTCATCTGAGTCTCCTGACACAATTTTCCTACCTGTCTCTTAATTGTTTGATTCACTCTTTCCACTTTTCCACTGGATTGTGGCCTCCAGGGGGTATGTAAGTCCCATTTAATTTGTAGTATTTTTGAGATTTGCTGTACTATTTCTGCTATAAAATGAGGTCCCCTATCTGAAGAAAACCCTTCTGGTACCCTAAATCTTGGTAGATTTCTTTTAATAACATTTTCACTACCTCCCTTGCTTTAGTGGTACGACACGGGAAAGCCTCAGGCCATCCTGAAAAGGTGTCAACAATTACCAACAAATATTTATATCCATTACATCTTGGTAATTCAGAAAAATCAATTTGCCAGTAATCCCCAGGCATGAAGCCCCTTTTTACTTCCCCTGGGGGGGCTTCTTCTGAATCCTGGGATTATTTCGAAGACAGATTTCACATTTTTGTGTAATACCCTTTGCAATTATTAACATACTAACTCCCACAGCAAATCTTTTAACTGTTTCAACCAATGCCTCAGCTCCCATGTGGGTACTACCATGTATTTGCTTCATCAGCTTCTTCATTATCGGCAAAGTTACCACACACTGTCCAGTAGATGTCACCCACCATCCTTCAGGAGTTTTTATGCATTTCACTATTTCTGCTAATTTATTTTCTTTTTCAGTGTATACTGGAATTTCCATTTTTAACATTCTCTCTGGAACTAATGCTGCCACTGACATGGATAATTTTGCCGCCTCATCGGCCTGTTACGGAAATTAGGCTTGTCGGCCACCATAACAGAGTTCGACCCTAGGTTCCCCCAAGTAAAGTTCAGAGCCAAATCAAAACAAATTAAATTTTAATCACACGTGTGCCGTAATTACAGATCGAGCTGGGTGCCTCCAAAGAGGGACCCTAACATAAACAAATCCTGGGTAATTATAGTCTTTTCGACTTCCATTTCCCACCCCTCACGCGATAGTTAGACCAATAGTAATTTTTTGGTCTGGGGGTCTCCTGCTCCTCATTGGGTCTCATCGTCTTTCTGAGGCAAGCTGTTTTTCTCCTTATTCTTGTTTTTTGCAGTCTCTGATGATGGTTGTACTTCTGTTTTTGTTGGGTCTGGCGGTTGCCTCCCAAGGTCTTATTTTTCCCCATTGTTTTGGCGTCTTCCCTCCCGGAGTCGGTGACACAGGTGCGCTGACTGCGTGTGGCGCCCTTATTTTCCCAGCCTGAATGAGCTCTGAGGCACTATTTTTTATTAAACTAAGTAAAGATTCGTTACTTTCCCCACGCTCAGCCTAAGGCTTCAGCAAATCTAGCCACTCATGCTAAGCAAGTTTTATGTAAGTTGTGCTAAGCAGCCATTTCTAGACAGTTTCAATTCACTATTCTTTAACAGTTTCCCCCCTTTGTTTTTATGAAGCATCCCTGCTAATATTTTAAACAGAGTTCTCGAAGCCTTTCGAGGCGTACTATCACTTTCCCTAATCTTATGTATAATATGATCGTAAGCAATAGGCATAACACAGTTAAACTGAACACAACTACTACCGGGTGCAATACATGATTATAAATCCCTGTTGCAGTTGGTGACCACCCTAGAAGAGTTTCCCAGCCATGATGTTCTCCGTCCCTTTTTACCCTTTCTAAGATATGATGTATCTCTTTTGCATCATGGGGAACAGTGATTAGAGTTTTCTGTCCACTGTTCTGGACGCGCTCTAGCAGTCGATGCAAATCATCCTGTTGTAGTAGTTTCCTTACCAGGGTGAGATTCATCCCAATGGGGGTAGGTAGTAAATTTTGAATTAATGTATAATTAGATTGTAACAATTGATAAGACGTGATAGGAGCTGAATAATTAAAATCACATCCCATGATTTTGGTAAAGCTACAAATACAAATATTTCAATGATTACTTGTATCTACTACAATGCCATCTATAACTACAAGACTACAAAAGGTTCTCATACATACGCATTCTCTCCCAATATATACAAGTATAGTTTCAGGTGTTTCATCAGGCTGTATTTCAAAATGACAAACATTTTGCTCAGCGTCAAGACAAATGTCTTGGGCTTTGATAGTATTACTTTCACAAATAAACCCTTGCTGTTCCCGTACAATGCATGCGCTAACGTCCACAGTTTGCCATTTATTTCCATTTCGTTGGGCCCATACTCTATGTTCCAATGGATAGAGTATAGCTCCATTGTGATTTAATCCTAACGCAATGATTGGATATATTGTATATGTTGAAGCATTACGTATTGTTGAAACAAAGGCTGTGGCCTTAGTGTTGATAGGATCATAAGTAAAATTGACCAGATACCACCAGGATTGGAATTCCTTTTCAAATCCGGTCGCATTATCCCAAATTACCTTTTGAATTTCAGTGGGTAAAGTGCCCTCTTCCCCTTCCCTTATAATCGCTGCTACCATAGATTGCATCCACAGTTGAGCTTGGATGCAACTGAGGGCCAGGGAAATATTAATTTGGGCTTCCCCAAGTGCATCCACTATCAAGTGGTGATCTTTTTCATTCATTTTTTCCCATTGAGGTAATATCTTGGATGAAAGCCATTGGTTAGTTCCTAATGCTAATAGAGAAGACCTCAATGGATGTTTTAATCTGTATAAGTCACTTGTTGTTGTGCTCAGTTTATTTACGAGTACTTCAGCATCTATACTGTTTAGGACTCCCAATCCTGTTCCTATGATACCGGTCACATCTCTCCTTGTTCGTTTTGGAGAGGTGAGGGTTCGCCTATGTAACCACGCCGTCCATCCCACATAGGACGTACCTAAGAATGGTGAACAGGTCGGTTTGATTGTAGAGATATAATTTGCATTAATAGCTCTACTCGTTTGAGAGACCATGATGGATTAAATAATACTCGTTGTTGGCCTGTATTTCTAATCACATACGGTCCAATTTCAAAGATTTGTGTGGATAAGGTTTTCTTACTCTTCATGGTAACAGAGTTATTTATATTGGTGGAAATAATTGTAGTCAGGGTAGGTATTGCTGTACTGGGCTCAATAATGTCTATTTTAAATTCAAATGATAGTCCCACATTGTGGTGAGCCCACAGACAAACTATTAAAACAGGCTGTTCTAAGGTAAAATTGTACCAGGAAGCCAGGTTTTCAGTGGCACAAATTTTCCTTTCTTTTTCATTTGATTTGATTTTAGTGAGAGAGATTTGAGTCGCCTTCTCGTGGGTGGACCCGCTGATCACTCCACATCCTATCTTTATTTCCTTTCCTGTCCTTCCCAGGAGTTGGGGAAGTTGGTTAGTATTATCCCAGCTCCATTCATTTTCTGAGTATACTTCAGTTCCATGCATGACCAGGGTTGAGAGGTTTAAGTTTTTATCAGAATTTAATCCCATACTTCCGGTATACGTAACACGGGCCTGGGACCACGGCCACTCTAAGGTTCTTTGACCACAGCTTAGGGAAAGTAGCATTGCCAGGGTTTGAAACAGCAACATGAGCACGGCACTTCTGCCTGCCATCCTGCAGGGTGCAGTAAAGGGAAAGAGATTTGTGTTAGTGAGGCAAGTCCGAACAGATTACCCTGGGGAAGTCGTGTATCCCATCGAGCTTTACGTGGTTGTTTTCACTGATCTGCTGCACCCTCTGCTGTGTTTGCTTCTTGGACTGTCACTCGTTTCACGTGAGAGTGGTGAATCCAATTCTCTTTTCCTAGAATTTTAACAGCGTAGTGAGAACTTAACAATACAGTGTAGGGTCCTTCCCATTTTGGTTCTAGTTTTGTTTTTCGCGAGAATACCTTTATCAACACTTTATCTCCAGGCTGTATATCATGTGCCTGAATGTCTGATGGCACCGGCTGAAACCACTGAGCCTGATTTTGCAAGGCCTTAAACCGTTCTTGTAAGGCTAGTACATATTGTGTCACTCGTTCATCTCCATCTAATAGGCTGGTCTTAGCAGGGATATAAGTCCCTGGTATCGCTAAATGTCTCCCAAAAAGAATTTCTGCTGGTGTTAGTCCTATGGGTTGCCGTGGAGAATTTCGAACATCCCATAGAGCTAAGTTTAATGCCTCTGGCCATTTCAGGCTAGCATGTGTGCATATTCTTGCTATTTTCTCTTTTAATGCTCTATTCATTCTTTCTACTTGTCCTGAAGATTGTGGGTGATAAGGAGCATGTAGGTTTCTTTTTATTCCTAACGATTTACATAACTGATTGATTATGCTTGCTGTAAAATGGGCACCCCTGTCTGAATCAATGGCTTCTGGGACCCCATACCTGGGTATGATTTCTTTCAGTAAAGCTTTTACCACTCCCCCTGTGTCAGCCTTTCTTGTTGGAAAAAGCTTCTACCCAGCCTGATAACTGATCTACTATCACTAACAAGTGTTTGTATCCATAGACAGATGGCATATCTGCGTAATCTATTTGCAGCTTCTGGAAAGGGAAGAAAGCCCATGGTCGCCCCCCCAAATCTGAGCTTGGCTTGTTATTTGAAAACTTCTGGCAGGTCGGGCAGCTATTTGTTATTCTTGTAGCAGCTGCATAAATTCCTGGAGCAGCCCATACTTTCTGTACCTGTTTAGCTATTGCCTCGGCTCCCCCATGAGCTTTATCGTGAAACCACCTAGCTATAGTAATTAAATATTTTTTTGGTAGAATTGGTTTTTCCCCAATTGTCCATATTCCATCATCATTTTGTTTTGCTTCCCACTGTTCCCATTGTTTTTTCTCTTCCACTGAGCACTCTTTTTCATACATAGTTTTGGGGTCTATTAAGTTTGGCCACTCACTCTGGTCCATCCTTGGAACTGCCCCCATACATTCTCTCAGAGGTTGTCGAGCTGCAGCCCTCGCAGCAGTGTTGGCTAGAGCATTTCCTCTGCTAATTTCTGTAGTGTCTTTAGTATGGGCTGGGCAGTGTATTACCGCAATTTCTTTGGGCAGTTGAACTGCTTCCAGCAAATTACGTATTTCTTCTCCATTAGCTAATTTCTTTCCTGATGACGAAAAGAATCCTCGTTCTTTCCATAACATCCCTGTTGCATGACACACTCCAAATGCATTTTTAGAGTCGGTATAGATATTTGCATCCAAAATTGAGCACCTTTCATCTGGAGTGAACACAGATTCAAGGCGTGTCTGTACATCTCCCCAGGTAGGGTCATACGCCCGCATAATTCCCCTTATGATTTGTAACACTCTTTCTGGATCATCCTTAAGTCTGGGGAGCTGTCGACGCCATATAATTAAATCTGGGGGTCTCCAGGGTCGGTAAACTCGTGTAGTGGTGATCCGAGGTACCCCTTCCAGATCGGGTGGGGGCACTCCTGGCACAGGAAGGCCTTCCAGAGGAGCTTGAAAGGCGGGGGTGGAAGGCAAGCGGGGGTATAGGGAAGCTGAAGCAGAGGGTAGCGCATAGGGTGGAATAGTTTCCACAAGCGTTTCAGCAGCTGCGGTACTTACAGCATTCTGAGGAAAGATTCTCTCTTTCCTAGGCGCCTCTTTTCGTCTAGCAAATGCCCAGTTGTCCCATAGATACCAGTAATCCATTTGTCTGGGGAACCTATTCTCCAAATGATGACGCAGGAAAGTTAGTTCCTGGTAACCGAAGGTCCCCTGGGGCGGCCATCGCTCTGCCAGATTACCTTCCTTAGTCAGGAACGGCCAATCCTCCTGACATAGTTGGACTAACCTTTTTCTCCCTAAATTTTTGGTACCATCAATCTTACTCCAGTTTACCAAAATTTCGGCTAAGGGCATCCCCTTTTCTATGCCAAAATTATTTCCCATATTGAGTTCCTGAAAAGTGCGTCTTAAGCAAATCAGGCAGTGCACTTCCTTACCGGTAACACCAGTCCCTGTAGCTGGTGTGATCACACACACTATTTCTCTCTCTCTCTCTTTCTCTCGCTCTCTGGGAACCGCACTCACACCACCCGAGTCTTTAACTGCTAGGACTGCTGTCCCTTCGCAGCGGGCGGCTTCTCAGCCAACGGGTGCCCCAATCGGTTCCCAGGCTACACACACTCACACACACACACGCAAACACACAGTACTGTTTACACTCACACCAGTCACGGTGACTCTAGATTTCGGTCTTACAGTTTTGCAGTGCGCCTTATGCTGATCAGGCTGCACACCCCTCCTCCGGCCGGACCAAGCTGGGACTTAAAACCCACTCTAACCCTGGGGATGGGACTCCTACCTGTCCCCCTGGTATGCCTTACAGTGGCCAGCCCGCGTACCCCCCACACACTCCTGGTACGCCTGGGGATGGGACTCCTACCTGTCCCCCTGGTATGCCTTACAGTGGCCAGCGTGCGTACCCCCCACACACACACCTGGTACGCCTTACGGTGATCAGCCCGCGTACCCCTTCAGTGCACTGTTACCAGACCAGAATTTAGAATTTAGGCGGGAGTTTAAGACTCACCTTCTCAGTGCCTCTCGTTGCCAAAGATCCCAGGTGAACTCACCCGATGGCGCCAGATGATTGTTTGGAGATGAGAGGCCCCGACAGTGGTCGCCTAGGGTCCCATCTGGGGTGCCAAACTGTTATGGAAAATAGGCTTGTTGGCCACCATAACAGGGCTTGACCCTAGGTTCCTGCAAGTAAAGTTCAGAGCCAAATCAAAACAAATTAGATAATTTTAATCATGCGCGTACCATAATTACAGCTCAAGCTGGGTGCCTCCAAAGAGGGACCCTAACATAAACAAATCCTGGGTAATTATAGTCTTTTCAACTTCCAGTTCCCACCCCTCACGCAGTAGTTAGACCAATAGTAATTTTTTGGTCTGGGGGTCTCCTGCTCCTGATTGGGTCTCAGCATCTTTCTGAGGCAAGCTGTTTTTCTCCTTATTTTTGTTTTTTTTGCAGTCTCTGATGACAGTTGTACCTCTGTTTTTGTTGGGTCTGGCAGCTGTTTCCCAAGGTCTTATTTTCCCAATTGTTTTGGCGTCTTCCCTCTCGGAGTCGGTGACACAGATGCGCAGACTGCGTGTGGCTTCCTTATTTTCCCAGCCTGAACGAGCTCTGAGGCACTATTTTTTATTAAACTAGGTAAAGATTCGTTACTTTTCCCACGCCTGGCCTAAGGCTTCAGCAAATCTAGCCACTCATGCTAAGCAAGTTTTATGTAAGTTGTGCTAAGCAGCTATTTCTAGACAGTTTCAATTCACTATTCTTTAACACTCACAAACACAGCCAGCAGCCAGGGGCCTCCCTCTGGCCTATGAGGCACTGAGGCTTCTCTGACCTCACAAGCACAACCAGCAGCTATGGACCTCGCACTGGCTATCAGGCACTCATACTGCTGTGACCTCATAAGCACAGCCAGCAGCCATGGGCCTGCCCCTGGTGTATGAGGAACTGGGACTCCTATGCCTTCACAGGCACAGGCAGCAGCTGTGGGCCTGCCACTGAACTGTGAAGCACGGAGACAAACATGGCCTGACAAGCACAACCAGCAGCCAGGGGCCTGCCACTGCCCTATGAGGCACTGAGGCTGCTGTGACCTCACAAGCAAAGCCAGCAGCCAGGGGACTCCCTTTGGCCTATGAGGCACTGAGGCTGCTATGACCTCACAAGGACAGGCAACAGCCAGGAGCCATCCCACTGGCCTATCAGTCTAAAGGACTGCTGTGACCTCACAAGCACAGCCAGCAGCTATGGGACTGCCAGTGAACTATCAGACACGTGTCGCGGCCCGAAAGGAGTCGTCCAGGACGACCTCCCTCCCCTTAGGACCAACGACCAAGTTCGTGATGCCCTTGCACTCAATCAACGTGAAAACGACACCAGCCAACCAGTTTAAGATTTATTAAGGCAAAATGGAATCAACTAACTAGACACATCCCACGTCACACGTTTAGGGAAAAAGAGAGGAAAAGGGGAAGAGAGAGAGAGAAAGATATCACCACCCGTGGATCCAGCGGCGTCCCGTTGGTCCTCTTCTTTTGGGAGTCTCGGCGGCGGGGCGGGGCAGAGGGGGGAAGCTCCCGTCTGGTTCCGCTGACTCCACTCGAGTTCTTCAGTCGTCACAAGCAAGCCCCCCCCATTCACACAGTCTGCAGTTTTTATAGGTTCTTGCCCCGCCTCTGGGAGGTGCTTCCTCGCTTCCCATGCAGATTAACCGTCATGCGCAGTCCGCCCTCTCGGAACCTTCCAGAAATGGGCTGGGGTATCTGGGGGTCTCCTGCTCATGCGCAGATGGCAAATGAGTATGTGCGGTTCATGCCCTAGAGACGACCTTCTGCCCTTTTCGCACCCTTTTTACACCGTGCAGGTGCATGAGGTTGTTTACTTCGCGGACGGCTCCCGGGGGCGCCAGCGCGGCATTGCCTGACACACCTTGGCAGCGGCGGCTTTGCAGCAGCAGCAGCAATGTCGAGACAAAACCGCATTTAGTACCGGTCCTCTACACCACCCATGTCTCAACATTGCAGCTTGGCAGCAGGAGAGAGAGAGAGAGAAAGAAAGCAAGCAAGGAAGGAAAGAAAGGAGAGAGAATTAGGGACGGGGGGGAAGTCCTGGGAACAACATGGGTTTGGGTAAAAAATAAAGTGCTTAACAGTGATTAAACAGAGGTCTTGCTCAATGCAAGCTTATTCTTTAACAACTTCAACAACATTTAGCTTTACAAAACAGATATCAAAACTGAGTTAATGAGGTAGGATTGTTACAATAGGCATAAAACAGCTGGCAAATGCGCTGTGGATGTCAATAGGCAATTTCCTCCTTCAGGAGAAACTGGGAAATGATGGGTACTGTGGTTGGCCATGGCCAATGGATGGCACAGATTTTCTTTATGCCGTCGGGCAATGTGGTAGGAACAAATTGCATATTTGACACAACATGTCCGATTAATTGAACAAAGCAAGGAATTATACAAGAACATTAAGGCGGCAACTGCACCTAACAAATACAATATTAACTGTTTCACCCACGGTGCCCCCAGTAACCAGGACTACAAATCGCCACTCCAGCCATTCCAGGTTTGGACGGGGACGTGGGCTATTTTTCTGATATCTTTGGTTAACTGGAGAACTACTTCACCTACATCATCTATTTCCAAACAACAGTTAGGAATATTTAATTTCCCACACACTTCTCCCTCTTCAGCTAACAGGTAACCTAAAAACCATGTGGTGCTGAAGGATTGCCATGCGCATCTGTTGGGATTGCCGAGTTAAAAGATCTATTGTGTCAGCGGTTTTGTTGGTAATAATTTCTAGAGCCGCTTGTAGTCTGATTATTTCCCCATTTTTGCGTCCCGCCCAAATTTACCTTAATGGATCGCGTCTTACAGGCAACACTTCTGTCTCCAAGGTTATCATATACCTTTATGCCTAACCGAGGTCCACTTGTTTCTGGCAAAAGGAAAAACAAAGGTCTGATAATCCCTATATAACAAATTCCCAACCACCCCGTGGGTAAAAATTTATATGCTGTGTGTCTGCATATCCAGTAATGCCCCTTCTTAGCTCCAATGCCCTGAGCAAATGGCCCGTTTATCCCTGGTGGGAATTGAAAGTAAGTTGCATCTCTGTTGCCCAGAGGGCTGAAGAAGGTGGTTGCCCCATCACCTATTCGGCCGGTACAATACCAAGCCCCAGAAGCGTATTCTGGTGGTAGATTTGCCATAGCACATACAAGCACATTAAGACAACACAGGTTAAGAATGCCATTCTTGGCTGTTGTGTTTTCAACAAAAAAGCTAATTATGATCGCAGCACACAATTACAAAAAATGATAAAAATAACTGTTATAACTACCACAGGTAGTATCGTTGAGGACACTCAAGCTCAACATAAGGCAAGTCTTCTTCCCCAGTGCCCTCTTCCTTTTACATTGTTGACCTAAAAGGAAGGGAGGATCCACCTGGTATGGATTCTATGATCTTTCCCATGGGCATCAGTAGCTACCCATGCATACAGATTTTTTGAAGCTTTTAGTACTAGAGGTATTTGTCCCACAGTGGGTAAGTCCACTAGAACCGGTTGTCCCGGGTAATACAAGGGATTCCTCGGTTTCTTATTCTCCCTAGTCCCAGGTAAGAGGGATGGAGGATTAGGGCAAAAAGCAGCGAGTCTGGGGCAGCCATTTACTCCCCATCGTCCATTGACTTTAGTTACTGCATCAGATATTCGTCGCGCCCATCCGGGATTGTGCGGTCTCAGGGTTCGTTTTAAGAGTCCTGGGGTGCAGACGGGGTCTTGGGATAAGGGAGGAGGAACTTTGGGGTTTGAGGAAGATGGGGTTCCCCTTATCCTGTCCCAACTTCTTACCAAACCTTCCAGGTTGGGAGTTGGTAACCTATCCATGACTTCTCTGGGAATTCCCTTTGAAATGCCTTCTGCCCATAATAATTGTCTCCTGCTAGCCGACACCCGTACCGGTTTCCCAGGATGTGGGTGTTGCAGTGATTTATATTGCCTCCCACTTTCCTCAACTCTTCTTATTTCTGCTTTATGCTTTGTTTCCCCCTGGCCAGTGAATCCCATACGCCTTCCGTAATTAATTAGCTCCTGTGCCAGCTCCCCCCAAGTCATGTCGGGGGGGGCCTCCCCTTCGTCTCGGTCAGGGAGTTCGTAATCAGTCTTGCAGCTGAACAGCATATAGTTTTAAAGCATCAGGAAGTCCCCTGAGCAGAGGATGTGACCTCTCGGGGTCTGCCACACACTGCATGGGGGAGGGCTGCTGCGGAAGCAGCAAACGGTCATGCATCAATTGGAGGCAAGCAGTTTTCTGCACGCTTTCCAGAATGTGGCCCGCTGTGGGTGTTTTAATAGAAAAAGGGTCTCCTCTTTCCATTGGGTCTAATCCTCCTGCCCAGTAGGCTACCCTCTGGGTCAAGGACCATGGTTCCCTGTTATCATTTGTGGTTAGAAAGACTCTGGGTCCCCAATATCCTCTAGCTTCATCTTCGCTCAGCAGAATGCGATCCCCCCCCGGTGAGGGAGACTCTCCACACATACTCAGTTTCAGTTTCCCGGGAGCCCTGGGAGTATTTTTCCTGTATTTTAGCCAAGTCCTGAGGGGAATAGGGGATAATACGCGTGGTACATCGTTGAATACCCCCCTGACCATTATCAATGGTTTCCGTTTTAATCAAGGGTCTCATTACTACGTTCCCATCTCCAGGATAAAAGGAGTTCCTGCTGTCTTCTAATTCTTTAATTGGATATATGGATTTTAGATCAGATGCCTGGTTTCCATCTAGTTCGGCCAAATTCGAGAATCTCAGTTCACTATCATCAACACCCCGCCTGTTTGCTTCCAATTCAAACCGCAGGATTCTCTCTCGGTCTAGTGAGTCCGATAAGATTATTTGAAGCCGCTGAGTATGGTTGCGCTCCGCAGTGAGTTGACTTTGCAAGTTTCTTACCTGTTCTTGCAAACACTCAACTGTCTCTTTGGCTCGACTCTGGGAGTCTTGCAAGAACTCGATTGTCTCTTTGGCTCGACTCTGGGAGTTTCTTATGTGTTCTCCCAAGGACTCAATGGTCTTTTTATCACCTTGCCTCCCCCTCCGGGCAGCAATTAGTGCCGCCCCTAAAACACCACAAACTGTTGCCCAAGCCATGCAAAGAGAGAGCAGGGCTTTATAGCCCTTCAAATTCTCAAAAAGAGGATTATCCTTCATTGTTGGATCCTCTGTACTACAAATTATTCACAAGCACAGCACACTGTCACGGGCCTGCCACTGCCATAACGGGCACGGAGGCTGATGTGACCTCACAAGCACAGCCAGCAGCCAGGGGCTTCCCACTGCCCTATAAGGTACAGAGACAAATGTGACCTCAAAAGGCAGCCAGCAGACAGAGGCCTGCCATGGGCCTATCAGGAAATAGGAGTGCTGTGACCTTACAAGCACAGCCAGCAGCTACGGGCCTGCCACGGGCCTATGAGGCACAGACAATGCTGTGACCTCAAAAGCACAACCAGCAGGTATGGGCCTGCCACTGGCCTATAGGAAAAGGAGGCTGCTGTGACCTCACAAGCACAGCCAGCAGCCATTAGCCTCCCACTGCCCGATGAGGCGCTGATGCTGCTATCAACTGAGAAGCACAGTAAACAGTCAGGGGCCTGCCACTGCCCTCAAGGGCATGGAGGCTGCTGTGAACTCAGAAGCACACCCAGCAGCTATGGGCCTGCCACTGCCCTATAGGGCACTGAGGCTTCTCTGACCTCACAAGCCCACCCAGCAGTCATTGGCCTCGAACTGGCCTATCAGGCACTGAGGCTTCTGTAACCTCACAAGCACAGCCAGCAGCAA
The DNA here is from genome assembly GCF_036370855.1 of Dromaius novaehollandiae. Classification (NCBI taxonomy): domain Eukaryota; kingdom Metazoa; phylum Chordata; class Aves; order Casuariiformes; family Dromaiidae; genus Dromaius; species Dromaius novaehollandiae. Next base: position 627,636 of record NW_026991310.1, read on the forward strand.
GGGGCCTGCCACTGGCCTGTGAAGCACTGAGGCTGCTGGGACCTCATGAGCCCAGGCAGCAGCTATGGGCCTGCCACTGGCCTATGAGGCACTGAGGCTGCTGTGACCTCACAAGCACAGCGAGTAGCCAGGGGCCTCCCACTGCCCTATAAGGTACAGAGACAAATGTGACCTCAAAAGGCAGCCAGCAGACAGAAGCGTGCCATGGGCTTATCAGGCAATAGGACTGCTGTGACCTTACAAGCACAGCCAGCAGCCAAGGGCCTGCCACTGCCCTATGTTTCACTGAGGCTGCTGTGACCTCACAAGCACAGCGAGGAGCCAGAGGCCTGCCATTGCCCTATAAGGTACAGAGACAAATGTGACCTCAAAAGGCAGCCAGCAGACAGAGGCCTGCCACGGGCCTATCAGGAAATAGGAGTGCTGTGACCTGACAAGCACAGCCAGCAGCCACGGGCCTGCCACTGGCCTATGAGGCACGGAGGCTGCTGTGACCTCACAAGCACACCAAGCAGCCATTGGCCTCCCACGGGCCTCTCAGGCACTGAGGCTGCTGTGACCTCACAAGCACAACCAGCAGCTATGGGCCTGCCACTGGCCTATAGGAAAAGGAGGCTGCCGTGACCTCACAAGCACAGCCAGCAGCCATTAGCCTCCCACTGCCCGATGAGGCCCTGATGCTGCTGTCAACTGAGAAGCACAGTAAACAGTCAGGGGCCTGCCACTGCCCTCAAGGTCATGGAGGCTGCTGTGACCTCAGAAGCCCAGGCAGCAGCTATGGGCCTGCCACTGCCCTATAGGGCACTGAGGCTTCTCTGACCTCACAAGCCCACTCAGCAGTCATTTGCCTTCAACTGGCCTATCAGGCACTGAGGCTGCTGGGACCTCACAAGCCCAGGCAGCAGCTATGGGCCTGCCACTGGCCTATGAGGCACTGAGGCTGCTGTGACCTCACAAGCACAGTCAGCAGCCAGGGGCCTGCTGCTGGCCTATCAGGCTGTAGGAGTGTTGTGACCTGACAAGCACAGCCAACAGCTACGGGCCTGCCACTGGCCTATAGGGAACAGAGGCTGATGTGACCTCACAAGCAGAGTCAGCAGCCATTGGCCTGCCACTGTCCGAAGACGCACGCAGGCTCCTCTGACCTCACCAGCACACCAAGCAGCCATTGGCCTCCCACGGGCCTAAAGGAAAAGGAGGCTGATGTGACCTCACAAGCACAGCGAGAAGCCAGAGACCTGCCATTGCCCTATAAGGTACAGAGACAAATGTGACCTCAAAAGGCAGCCAGCAGACAGAGGCCTGCCACAGGTCTATCAGGCAATAGGACTGCTGTGACCTCACAAGCACACCAAGCAGCCATTGGCCTGCCACGGGCCTATCATGCAAAGGAGGCTGCTGTGACCTCACAAGAACACCAAGCAGCCATTGGCCTCCCACGGGCCTATCAGGCACTGAGGCTGCTGTGACCTCACAAGCACAGCCAGCAGCCAAGGGCCTGCCACTGGCCTATCAGGCACTGAGGCTGCTGTGACGTCACAAGCACAGCCAGCAGACATTAGTCTCCCACTGCCCGATGAGGCGCTGACGCTGCTGTCAACTCAGAAACACAGTAAACAGTCAGGGGCCTGTCACTGCCCTCAAGGGCATGGAGGCTGCTGTCACCTCAGAAGCCCAGCCAGCAGCTATGGGCCTGCCACTGGCTTATAGGGAACGGAGGCTGCTGTTACCTCACAAGCACAGCCAGCAGCTATGGGCCTGCCACGGGCCTATGAGGCACTGAGGCTGCTGTGACCTCACAAGCACACCAAGCAGCCATTGGCCTCCCACGGGCCTATCAGGCACTGAGGCTGCTGTGACCTTACAAGCACATCCAGTAGCCAAGGGTTACCAGTAGCCTATCAGGCAATAGGACTGCTGTGACCTGACAAGCACAGCCAGCAGCTATGGGCCTGCCACTGGCTTATAGGGAACGGAGGCTGCTGTTACCTCACAAGCACACCCAGCAGCTATGGGCCTGCCACTGGCCTATAAGGCACTGAGGCTGCTGTGACCTCACAAGCACAGACAGCAGCCAGGGGCTTCGCACTGCCCTATAAGGTACAGAGACAAATGTGACCTCAAAAGGCAGCCAGCAGTCAGATGCCTGCCACGGGCCTATCAGGAAATAGGACTGCTGTGACCTTACAAGCACAGCCAGCAGCTACGGGCCTGCCACTGGCCTATGAGGCACGGAGGCTGCTGTGACCTCACAAGCACAGTCAGCAGCCATTAGCCTCCCACTGCCCGATGAGGCGCTGACACTGCTGTCAACTCAGAAGCACAGTAAACAGTCAGGGGCCTGCCACTGCACTATAGGGCACTGAGGCTTCTCTGACCTCACAAGCCCACCCAGCAGTCATTTGCCTCGAACTGGCCTATCAGGCACTGAGGCTTCTGTAACCTCACAAGCACAGCCAGCAGCTATGGGCCTGCCACTGGCCTGTGAAGCACTGAGGCTGCTGTGACTTCACGAGCACAGCGAGTAGCCAGGGGCCTCCCACTGCCCTATAAGGTACAGAGACAAATGTGACCTCAAAAGGCAGCCAGCAGACAGAGGCCTGCCACGGGCCTATCAGGAAATAGGAGTGCTGTGACCTGACAAGCACAGCCAGCAGCTACGGGCCTGCCACGGGCCTATGAGGCACAGACAATGCTGTGACCTCAAAAGCACAGACAGCAGCCATTCGCCTCCTACGGGCCTATGAGGCATTGAGGCTGCTGTGACCTCACAAGCACAGCCAGCAGCCATTAGCCTCCCACTGCCTGATGAGGCGCTGACGCTGCTGTCACCTCAGAAGCACAGTAAACAGTCAGGGGCCTGCCACTGCCCTCAAGGGCATGGAGGCTGCTGTGACCTCAGAAGCCCAGCCAGCAGCTATGGGCCTGCCACTGCCCTATAGGGCACTGAGGCTTCTCTGACCTCACAAGCCCACCCAGCAGTCATTGGCCTTCAACTGGCCTATCAGGCACTGAGGCTGCTGTGACCTCACAAGCACAGCGAGGAGCCAGAGGCCTGCCATTGCCCTATAAGGTGCCGAGACAAATGTGACCTCAAAAGGCAGCCAGCAGACAGAGGCCTGCCACGGGTCTATCAGGAAATAGGACTGCTGTGACCTCACAAGCACAGCCAGCAGCTACGGGCCTGCCACTGGCCTATACAGCACTGAGGCTGCTGTGACCTCACAAGCACACCAAGCAGCCATTGGCCTCCCACGGGCCTCTCAGGCACTGAGGCTGCTGTGACCTTACAAGCACAGCCAGTAGCCAAGGGCTTGCCAGTAGCCTATCAGTCAATAGGACTGCTGTGACCTGACAAGCACAGCCAGCAGCTATGGGCCTGCCACTGGTTTATAGGGAACGGAGGCTGCTGTGACCTCACAAGCACAGGCAGCAGCTATTGGCCTGCCACTGGCCTATGAGGCACTGAGGCTGCTGTGACCTCACAAGCACAGTCAGCAGCCAGGGGCTTCCCACTGCCCTATAAGGTACAGAGACAAATGTGACCTCAAAAGGCAGCCAGCAGACGGGGCCTGCCACGGGCCTATCAGGCAATAGGACTGCTGTGACCTCACAAGCACAGCCAGCAGCCATTGGCCTGCCACAGGCCTATGCAGCACTGAGGCTGCTGTGACCTCACAAGCACAGCGAGGAGCCAGAGGCCTGCCATTGCCCTATAAGGTACAGAGACAAATGTGACCTCAAAAGGCAGCCAGCAGACAGAGGCCTGCCACGGGCCTATCAGGAAATAGGACTGCTGTGACCTTACAAGCACAGCCAGCAGCTACGGGCCTTCCACTGGCCTATCAGGCACTGAGGCTGCTGTGACCTCACAAGCACAGTCAGCAGCCATTAGCCTCCCACTGCCCGATGAGGGGCTGATGCTGCTATCAACTCAGAAGCACAGTAATCAGACAGGGGCCTGCCACTGCCCTCAAGGGCATGGAGGCTGCTGTGAACTCAGAAGCACACCCAGCAGCTATGGGCCTGCCACTGCCCTATAGGGCACTGAGGCTTCTCTGACCTCACAAGCCCACCCAGCAGTCATTTGCCTTCAACGGGCCTATCAGGCACTGAGGCTTCTGTAACCTCACAAGCACAGCCAGCAGCAAGGGGCCTGCCACTGGCCTGTGAAGCACTGAGGCTGCTGTGACTTCACGAGCCCAGGCAGCAGCTATGGGCCTGCCACTGGCCTATGAGGCACGGAGGCTGCTGTGACCTCACAAGCACAGTCAGCAGCCAAGGGCCTGCCACTGCCCTATAGGACACTGACGCTGCTGTGACCTCACAAGCACAGCGAGGAGCCAGTGCCTCCCACTGCCCTATAAGATACAGAGACAAATGTGACCTCAAAAGGCAGCCAGCAGACAGAGGCCTGCCACGGGCCTATCAGGAAATAGGAGTGCTGTGACCTGACAAGCACAGCCAGCAGCTACGGGCCTGCCACGGGCCTATGAGGCACAGACAGTGCTGTGACCTCAAAAGCACAGACAGCAGCCATTCGCCTCCTACGGGCCTATGAGGCACTGAGGCTGCTGTGACCTCACAAGCACAGCCAGCAGCCATTAGCCTCCCACTGCCCGATGAGGCGCTGACGCTGCTGTCACCTCAGAAGCACAGTAAACAGTCAGGGGCCTGCCACTGCCCTCAAGGGCATGGAGGCTGCTGTGGCCTCAGAAGCCCAGCCAGCAGCTATGGGCCTGCCACTGCCCTATAGGGCACTGAGGCTTCTCTGACCTCACAAGCCCACCCAGCAGTCATTGGCCTTCAACTGGCCTATCAGGCACTGAGGCTTCTGTAACCTCACAAGCACAGCCAGCAGCCAAGGGCCTGCCACTGCCCTATAGGACACTGAGGCTGCTGTGACCTCACAAGCACAGCGAGGAGCCAGAGGCCTGCCATTGCCTTATAAGGTATAGAGACAAATGTGACCTCAAAAGGCAGCCAGCAGACAGAGGCCTGCCACGGGTCTATCAGGAAATAGGACTGCTGTGACCTCACAAGCACAGACAGCTGCCATTGGCCTGCCACAGGCCTATACAGCACTGAGGCTGCTGTGACCTCACAAGCACAGCGAGGAGCCAGAGGCCTCCCACTGCCCTATAAGGTACAGAGACAAATGTGACCTCAAAAGGCAGCCAGCAGACAGAGGCCTGCCACGGGCCTATCAGGAAATAGGACTACTATAACCTTACAAGCACAGCCAGCCGCTACGGGCCTGCCACTGGCCTATACAGCACTGAGGCTGCTGTGACCTCACAAGCACACCAAGCAGCCATTGGCCTCCCACGGGCCTCTCAGGCACTGAGGCTGCTGTGACCTTACAAGCACAGCCAGTAGCCAAGGGCTTGCCAGTAGCCTATCAGTCAATAGGACTGCTGTGACCTGACAAGCACAGCCAGCAGCTATGGGCCTGCCACTGGTTTATAGGGAACGGAGGCTGCTGTGACCTCACAAGCACAGGCAGCAGCTATTGGCCTGCCACTGGCCTATGAGGCACTGAGGCTGCTGTGATCTCACAAGCACAGTCAGCAGCCAGGGGCTTCCCACTGCCCTATAAGGTACAGAGACAAATGTGACCTCAAAAGGCAGCCAGCAGACGGGGCCTGCCACGGGCCTATCAGGCAATAGGACTGCTGTGACCTCACAAGCACAGCCAGCACCTATGGGCCTGCCACTGGCCTATACAGCACTGAGGCTGCTGTGACCTCACAAGCACAGCGAGGAGCCAGAGGCCTGCCATTGCCCTATAAGGTACAGAGACAAATGTGACCTCAAAAGGCAGCCAGCAGACAGAGGCCTGCCACGGGCCTATCAGGAAATAGGAGTGCTGTGACCTTACAAGCACAGCCAGCAGCTACGGGCCTGCCACTGGCCTATGAGGCACTGAGGCTGCTGTGACCTCACAAGCACAGTCAGCAGCCAGGGGCTTCCCACTGCCCTATAAGGTACAGAGACAAATGTGACCTCAAAGGGCAGCCAGCAGTCAGATGCCTGCCACAGGCCTATCAGGAAATAGGACTGGTGTGACCTTACAAGCACAGCCAGCAGCCAAGGGCCTGCCACTGGCCTATCAGGCACTGAGGCTGCTGTGACCTCACAAGCACAGCCAGCAGCCATTAGCCTCCCACTGCCCGATGAGGCGCTGACGCTGCTGTCAACTCAGAAGCACAGTAAACAGTCAGGGGCCTGTCACTGCCCTCAAGGGCATGGAGGCTGCTGTGACCTCAGAAGCCCAGCCAGCAGCTATGGGCCTGCCACTGGCTTATAGGGAACGGAGGCTGCTGTTACCTCACAAGCACAGCCAGCAGCTATGGGCCTGCCACGGGCCTATGAGGCACTGAGGCTGCTGTGACCTCACAAGCACACCAAGCAGCCATTGGCCTCCCACGGGCCTATCAGGCACTGAGGCTGCTGTGACCTTACAAGCACAGCCAGTAGCCAAGGGCCTGCCGGTAGCCTATCAGGCAATAGGACTGCTGTGACCTGACAAGCACAGCCAGCAGCCATTGGCCTGCCACTGGCTTATAGGGAACGGAGGCTGCTGTTACCTCACAAGCACACCCAGCAGCTATGGGCCTGCCACTGGCCTATACAGCACTGAGGCTGCTGTGACCTCAAAAGCACACCAAGCAGCCATTGGCCTCCCACGGGCCTATCAGGCACTGAGGCTGCTGTGACCTCACAAGCACAGTCAGCAGCCATTGGCCTCTCACTGCCCGATGAGGCGCTGACACTGCTGTCAACTCAGAAGCACAGTAAACAGTCAGGGGCCTGCCACTGCACTATAGGGCACTGAGGCTTCTCTGACCTCACAAGCCCACCCAGCAGTCATTTGCCTTCAACTGGCCTATCAGGCACTGAGGCTTCTGTAACCTCACAAGCACAGCCAGCAGCCATTGGCCTGCCACTGGCCTATGCAGCACTGAGGCTGCTGTGACCTCACAAGCACAGCGAGCAGGCAGAGGCCTGTCATTGCCCTATAAGGTACAGAGACAAATGTGACCTCAAAAGGCAGCCAGCAGACAGAGGCCTGCCACGGGCCTATCAGGAAATAGGACTGCTGTGACCTTACAAGCACAGCCAGCAGCTACGGGCCTGCCACTGGCCTGTCACGCACTGAGGCTGCTGTGACCTCACAAGCACACCAAGCAGCCATTGGCCTCCCACGGGCCTATCAGGCACTGAGGCTGCTGTGACCTCACAAGCACAGCCAGCAGCCAAGGGCCTGCCACAGGCCTATCAGGCAATAGGACTGCTGTGACCTCACAAGAACAGCCAGCAGCTATGGTCCTGCCACTGGCTTATAGGGAACGGAGGCTGCTGTGACCTCACAAGCACAGGCCGCAGCTATTGGCCTGCCACTGGCCTATGAGGCACTGAGGCTGCTGTGACCTTACAAGCACAGTCAGCAGCTATGGGCCTGCTTCTGGCCTATCAGGCTCTAGGAGTGTTGACAATATCATTTCAGGCAGAGGGTAAAGTGATATCACAGAACGTTGAAGGACCATAACAGAAAAAAGGCACTTGGAGGCATGGGCACTGGGAAAAAAGGGCACTAGGAGGCCATGCACTGCAAAAATATGCACATGCAGGACACTATACTGGAAAAAAAGGCTCTTTGGGAGTCTGCATCACAAAAATAGGCACTTGGAGGCAGCTAGACCGGAAAAAAGGCACTTAGATGCCCCTTCACTGCAAAAAAAGGCACTCAGAAAGCAGTGCACCTCAAACAAAGGCACTCGGAGGCCTCTGCACTGCAAAAAAAGGCACCTGGAGAAGAGTGAACCACAAGAAAAGGCACTCGGAGGCCGCTACACTGCAAAAAAAGGCACTTGGAGGCCTCCACGCTGCAAAAAAAAGCACGCGGAGGACCATGCACCACAAAAAAAGGCACTCGGTGGCCCCTACAGCACAATAAAAGGCACTCGGGGTCTGCTACAATGCAAAAAAAGGCACTCGGAGGGCTCTTCACCGCAAAAAAAGGCACTTGGTGGCCTCTGAAACACAAGAAAAGGCACTCGGTGGCCCCTACAGCACAATAAAAGGCACTCGGGGCCACTACACCGCAAAGAAAATGGTACATGGAGGCTACTACCCCAAAATAACAGCACTCGGAGGCCCCTGAACGACAAGAAAAGGCACTCGGTGGCACCTACAGCACAAAAAAAGGCACTCGGGGGCTACTACAATGTGAAACATGGCACTTGGAGGGCCCTGCACTGGAAAAAGAGGCACTTGCAGGCCTGCACACTGGAAATAAAGGCACTTGGAGGCTCCTGCACCACAAAAGAAGGCACTTGGAAGCCCCTACATTACAAAGAAAGGCACTCGGAGGCACCTACATTGGAAAAAAAGGCACTTGGAGGCTACTACACTGCAAAAATTGCACCCTGAGGCCCCTGCACAGCAAAAAAAGGCACTCGGTGGCCCCGACACCACAAAAAAAGGCACTCAGGGGCTGCTACAATGCGAAAACAGGCACTCCCGTGCCCCTACAGCGGAAAGAAATGTACTCAGAGGGCCCTGCAGCACAAAAAAAGGCACTCAGCTGCCCTTACACTGGAAAAAAAGGCACTCGGAGGCCGCTAAACCCCAGAGAAAGGCACTCGGAGGCACCTGCAACGGAAAAATATGCACTCGGAGGCCCCGACACCACAAAAAAAGGCACTCGGAAGCCCCTACACTGCAAAAAAAGGCACTCAGAGGCCCCGACACCACAAAAAAAGGCACTTGGGAGCTGCTACAATGCAAAAAAAGGCACTCGGAGGCCCCTGAACCACAAGAAAAGGCTCTCGGGGCCACTACACCGCAAAAAAAAGGTACATGGAGGACCACACACCTCAAAATAACAGCACTCGGAGGCCCCTGAACCACAAGGAAAAGCACTCGGTGGCTCCTACAGCACAAGAAAAGGCACTCGGGGGCTGCTACAATGTGAAACAAGGCACTCGGAGGGCCCTGCACCACCAAAAAAGGCACTCGGAGGCTCCTGCACTGGAAAAAGAGGCACTTGTAGGGCTGTACACCAAAAAAAAAGGCACTCGGAGGCCCCTGCACCGCAAAAAGAGGCACTCAGAGGGCCTGCACCACCAAAAAAGGCACTCGGAGGCTCCTGCACTGGAAAAAGAGGCACTTGGAGGCCCCAACACTGCAAAGAAAGGCACTCGGAGGGCCCTTCACCGCAAAAAAAGGCACTTGGAGGCTACTACACTGAAAAAAAAGGCACTTGGAGGCTACTACACTGCAAATAAAGGCACTCAGTAGCCCCTGCACCGCAACAAAAGGCGCTCAGAGGCCTCCACACCGCAAAAAAAGGCACTCGGAGGCCAGCGCACTGAAAAACAGGGCACTTGGAGGCCAGTGCACCGCAAGAAAAAATGCACTCAGAGGCCCCGACACCACAAAAGAAAGGCACTTGGAGCACCACACCACAAAAAAAGGCACTCGGCTGCCCCTACACCGCAAAAAAAGGCACTCGGCTGCCCCTACAGCACAAAAGAAGGCACTTGGGGGCTGCTACAATGCGAAAACGGGCACTCCCGTGCCCCTACAGCGGAAAGAAAGGTACTCAGAGGGCCCTGCAGCACAAAAGAAGGCACTCAGCTGCCCTTACACTGGAAAAACAGGCACTCGGAGGCCTCTAAACCCCAGAGAAAGGCACTCGGAGGCAGCTGCAACGGAAAAAAAGGCACTCCGTGGCCCCTACAACTCAAAAAAAGGCACTCGGCTGCCCCTGCACTGGAAAAAAAGGCACTTTGGGAGCCTGCATCGCAAAAATAGGCACTTGGAGGCCGCTAGACTGGAAAAAAAGGCACTTAGATGCCTCTTCACTGCAAAAAAAGGCACTCAGAGAGCAGTGCACCTCAAACAAAGGCACTCGGAGGACCCTGCACCACAAAAAAAGGCACCCGGAGAACAGTGCACCACAAGAAAAGGCACTTGGAGGCCGCTACACCGCAAAAAAAGGCACTCGGAAGCCCCTACATCACAAAATAAGGCACTTGGAGGCTAGTACACTGCAAAAAAAGGCACTCGGAGGCCCCTGCACCGCAAAAAAAGGCACTCGGTGGCCCCAAACGACAAGAAAAGGCACTCGGGGCTGCTACAATGTGAAAATAGGCACTCGGAGGCCCCTGAACCACAAGAAAAGGCTCTCGGGGCCACTACACCGCAAAAAAAGGGTACATGGAGGACCACACACCCTAAAATAACAGCACTCGGAGGCCCCTGAATCACAAGAAAATGCACTCAGTGGCTCCTACAGCACAAGAAAAGGCACTCGGGGGCTGCTACAATGTGAAACAAGGCACTCGGAGGCCCCTGCACCACCAAAAAAGGCACTCGGAGGCTCCTGCACTGGAAAAAGAGGCACTTGTAGGCCTGTACACTGGAAATAACGGCACTCGGAGGCCCATTCACTGCAAAAAAGGCACTCGGAGGGCCCTGCACCACCAAAAAAGGCACTCGGAGGCTCCTGCACTGGAAAAAGAGGCACTTGTAGGGCTGTACACCAGAAAAAAAGGCACTCGGAGGCCCCTGCACCACAAAAAGAGGCACTCAGAGGGCCTGCACCACCAAAAAAGGCACTCGGCGGCTCCTGCACTGGAAAAAGAGGCACTTGTAGGGCTGTACACCAGAAAAAAAGGCACTCGGAGGCCCCTGCACCACCAAAAAAGGCACTCGGAGGGTCCTGCACTGGAAAAAGAGGCACTTGCAGGCCTGTACAAGCACAGCCAGCAGCCATTGGCCTGCCAATGTCCGAAGACGCACGCAGGCTCCTCTGACCTCACCAGCACACCAAGCAGCCATTGGCCTCCCTCTGGCCTATAGGAAAAGGAGGCTGATGTGACCTCACAAGCACAGCGAGTAGCCAGGGGCCTCCCACTGCCCTATAAGGTACAGAGACAAATGTGACCTCAAAAGGCAGCCAGCAGACAGAGGCCTGCCACGGGCCTATCAGGAAATAGGACTGCTGTGACCTTACAAGCACAGCCAGCAGCTACGGGCCTTCCACTGGCCTATCACGCACTGAGGCTGCTGTGACCTCACAAGCACACCAAGCAGCCATTGGCCTCCCACGGGCCTATCAGGCACTGAGGCTGCTGTGACCTCACAAGAACAGCCAGCAGCTATGGGCCTGCCAATGGCCTATAGAAAAAGGAGGCTGCTGTGACCTCACAAGCACAGGCAGCAGCTATTGGCCTGCCACTGGCCTATGAGGCACTGAGGCTGCTGTGACTTCACAAGCACAGTCAGCAGCCATTGGCCTCCCACTGTCCGAAGAGGCACGCAGGCTCCTCAGACCTCACCAGCACACCAAGCAGCCATTGGCCTCCCTCTGGCCTACAGGAAAAGGAGGCTGCTGTGACCTCACAAGCACAGCGAGTAGCCTGGGGCCTCCCACTGCCCTATAAGGTACAGAGACAAATGTGACCTCAAAAGGCAGCCAGCAGACGGGGCCTGCCACGGGTCTATCAGGCAATAGGACTGCTGTGATCTCACAAGCACAGCCAGCAGCCATTGGCCTGCCACTGGCCTATGCAGCACTGAGGCTGCTGTGACCTCACAAGCACAGCGAGGAGCCAGAGGCCTGCCATTGCCCTATAAGGTACAGAGACAAATGTGACCTCAAAAGGCAGCCAGCAGACAGAGGACTGCCACGGGCCTATCAGGAAATAGGACTGCTGTGACCTTACAAGCACAGCCAGCAGCTACAGGCCTTCCACTGGCCTATGAGGCACTGAGGCTGCTGTGACCTCACAAGCACACCAAGCAGCCATTGGCCTCCCACGGGCCTATCGGGCACTGAGGCTGCTGTGACCTCACAAGCACAGCCAGCAGCCAAGGGCCTGCCAGTAGCCTATCAGGCAATAGGACTGCTGTGACCTCAGAAGCCCAGCCAGCAGCTATGGGCCTGCCACTGGCCTATGAGGCACTGAGGCTGCTGTGACTTCACAAGCACAGTCAGCAGCCAGGGGCCTGCTGCTTGCCTATCAGGCTCTAGGAGTGTTGTCACCTGAAAAGCACAGCCAGCAGCTATGGGCCTGCCACTGGCCTACAGCAAAAGGAGCCTGAGGTGACCTCACAAGCACAGCGAGTAGCCAGGGGCTTCCCACTGCCCTATAAGGTACAGAGACAAATGTGACCTCAAAAGGCAGCCAGCAGTCAGATGCCTGCCACGGGCCTATCAGGAAATAGGACTGCTGTGACCTTACAAGCACAGCCAGCAGCTACGGGCCTGCCACTGGCCTATGAGGCACTGAGGCTGCTGTGACCTCACAAGCACAGTCAGCAGCCAGGGGCTTCCCACTGCCCTATAAGGTACAGAGACAAATGTGACCTCAAAGGGCAACCAGCAGTCAGATGCCTGCCACAGGCCTATCAGGAAATAGGACTGCTGTGACCTTACAAGCACAGCCAGCAGCTACGGGCCTGCCACTGGCCTATGAGGCACTGAGGCTGCTGTGACCTCACAAGCACAGCCAGCAGCCATTAGCCTCCCACTGCCCGATGAGGCGCTGACGCTGCTGTCAACTCAGAAGCACAGTAAACAGTCAGGGGCCTGTCACTGCCCTCAAGGGCATGGAGGCTGCTGTGACCTCAGAAGCCCAGCCAGCAGCTATGGGCCTGCCACTGCCCTATAGGGCACTGAGGCTTCTCTGACCTCACAAGCCCACCCAGCAGTCATTGGCCTTCAACTGGCCTATCAGGCACTGAGGCTTCTGTAACCTCACAAGCACAGCCAGTAGCCAAGGGCTTGCCAGTAGCCTATCAGTCAATAGGACTGCTGTGACCTGACAAGCACAGCCAGCAGCTATGGGCCTGCCACTGGCCTATAGGGAACAGAGGCTGCTGTGACCTCACAAGCACAGCCAGCAGACATTAGTCTCCCACTGCCCGATGAGGCGCTGACGCTGCTGTCAACTCAGAAACACAGTAAACAGTCAGGGGCCTGTCACTGCCCTCAAGGGCATGGAGGCTGCTGTGACCTCAGAAGCCCAGCCAGCAGCTATGGGCCTGCCACTGGCTTATAGGGAACGGAGGCTGCTGTTACCTCACAAGCACAGCCAGCAGCTATGGGCCTGCCACGGGCCTATGAGGCACTGAGGCTGCTGTGACCTCACAAGCACACCAAGCAGCCATTGGCCTCCCACGGGCCTATCAGGCACTGAGGCTGCTGTGACCTTACAAGCACATCCAGTAGCCAAGGGCCTGCCGGTAGCCTATCAGGCAATAGGACTGCTGTGACCTGACAAGCACAGCCAGCAGCCATTGGCCTGCCACTGGCTTATAGGGAACGGAGGCTGCTGTTACCTCACAAGCACACCCAGCAGCTACGGGCCTGCCACTGGCCTATACAGCACTGAGGCTGCTGTGACCTGACAAGCACACCAAGCAGCCATTGGCCTCCCACGGGCCTATCAGGCACTGAGGCTTCTCTGACCTCACAAGCACAGCCAGCAGCAAGGGGCCTGCCACTGGCCTGTGAAGCACTGAGGCTGCTGTGACATCACGATCCCAGCCCGCAGCTATGGGCCTGCCACTGGCCTATGAGGCACTGAGGCTGCTGTGACCTCACAAGCACAGTCAGCAGCCAGGGGCCTGCTGCTGGCCTATCAGGCTCTAGGAGTGTTGTAACCAGACAAGCACAGCCAGCAGCTACGGGCCTGCCACTGGCCTATAGGGAACAGAGGCTGCTGTGACCTCACAAGCACAGACAGCAGCCATTGGCCTGCCACTGTCCAAATAGGCACTGAAGCTGCTTTGACCTTACCAGCACACCAAGCAGCCATTGGCCTCCCTCTGGCCTACAGGAAAAGGAGGCTGAGGTGACCTCACAAGCACAGCGAGTAGCCAGGGGCCTCCCACTGCCCTATAAGGTACAGAGACAAATGTGACCTCAAAAGGCAGCCAGCAGACAGAAGCGTGCCATGGGCCTATCAGGAAATAGGAGTGCTGTGACCTTACAAGCACAGACAGCAGCCAAGGGCCTGCCACTGGCCTATAGGACACTGAGGCTGCTGTGACCTCACAAGCACAGCGAGGAGCCAGAGGCCTGCCATTGCCCTATAAGGTACAGAGACAAATGTGACCTCAAAAGGCAGCCAGCAGACAGAGGCCTGCTACGGGCCTATCAGGAAATAGGACTGCTGTGACCTTACAAGCACAGCCAGCAGCTACGGGCCTGCCACTGGCCTATGAGGCACGGAGGCTGCTGTGACCTCAAAAGCACACCAAGCAGCCATTGGCCTCCCACGGGCCTATACAGCACTGAGGCTGCTGTGACCTCACAAGCACAGCCAGCAGCCAAGGGCCTGCCACTAGCCCATCAGGCAATAGGACTGCTGTGACCTCACAAGCACAGTCAGCAGCCAGGGGCCTGCCACTGTCCAAACAGGCACGCAGGCTCCTCTGACCTCACCGGCACACCAAGCAGCCATTGGCCTCCCTCTGGCCTACAGGAAAAGCAGCCTGAGGTGACCTCACAAGCACAGCAAGTTGCCAGGGGCCTCCCACTGTCCTATAAGGTACAGAGACAAATGTGACCTCAAAAGGCAGCCAGCAGACAGAGGCCTGCCACGGGCCTATCAGGAAATAGGAGTGCTGTGACCTTACAAGCACAGCCAGCAGCTATGGGCCTTCCACTGGCCTGTAGGAAAAGGAGGCTGCTGTGACCTCACAAGCACAGCCAGCAGCCATTAGCCTCCCACTGCCCGATGAGGCGCTGACGCTGCTGTCACCTCAGAAGCACAGTAATCAGACAGGGGTCTGCCACTGCCCTATAGGGCACTGAGGCTTCTCTGACCTCACAAGCCCACCCAGCAGTCATTTGCCTTCAACTGGCCTATCAGGCACTGAGGCTTCTGTAACCTCACAAGCACAGCCAGCAGCAAGGGGCCTGCCACTGGCCTGTGAAGCACTGAGGCTGCTGTGACTTCACGAGCCCAGGCAGCAGCTATGGGCCTGCCACTGGCCTATGAGGCACGGAGGCTGCTGTGACCTCACAAGCACAGACAGCAGCCAGGGGCCTCCCACTGCCCTATAAGGTACAGAGACAAATGTGACCTCAAAAGGCAGCCAGCAGACAGAAGCGTGCCATGGGCTTATCAGGCAATAGGACTGCTGTGACCTTACAAGCACAGCCAGCAGCCAAGGGCCTGCCACTGCCCTATAGGACACTGAGGCTGCTGTGACCTCACAAGCACAGCGAGGAGCCAGAGGCCTGCCATTGCCCTATAAGGTACAGAGACAAATGTGACCTCAAAAGGCAGCCAGCAGACAGAGGCCTGCCACGGGCCTATCAGGAAATAGGAGTGTTGTGACCTTACAAGCACACCCAGCAGCAATGGGCCTGCCACTGGCCTATGAGGCACGGAGGCTGCTGTGACCTCACAAGCACACCAAGCAGCCATTGGCCTCCCACGGGCCTATCAGGCACTGAGGCTGCTGTGACCTCACAAGCACAACCAGCAGCTATGGGCCTGCCACTGGCCTATAGGAAAAGGAGGCTGCTGTGACCTCACAAGCACAGCCAGCAGCCATTAGCCTCCCACTGCCCGATGAGGCCCTGATGCTGCTGTCAACTGAGAAGCACAGTAAACAGTCAGGGGCCTGCCACCTCCCTCAAGGTCATGGAGGCTGCTGTGACCTCAGAAGCCCAGCCAGCAGCTATGGGCCTGCCACTGCCCTATAGGGCACTGAGGCTTCTCTGACCTCACAAGCCCACCCAGCAGTCATTTGCCTTCAACTGGCCTATCAGGCACTGAGGCTTCTGTAACCTCACAAGCACAGCCAGCAGCAAGGGGCCTGCCACTGGCCTGTGAAGCACTGAGGCTGCTGGGACCTCACAAGCCCAGGCAGCAGCTATGGGCCTGCCACTGGCCTATGAGGCACTGAGGCTGCTGTGACTTCACAAGCACAGTCAGCAGCCAGGGGCCTGCTGCTGGCCTATCAGGCTCTAGGAGTGTTGTGACCTGACAAGCACAGCCAACAGCTACGGGGCTGCCACTGGCCTATAGGGAACAGAGGCTGATGTGACCTCACAAGCACAGCCAGCAGCCATTGGCCTGCCACTGTCCGAAGACGCACGCAGGCTCCTCTGACCTCACCAGCACACCAAGCAGCCATTGGCCTCCCTCTGGCCTAAAGGAAAAGGAGGCTGACGTGACCTCACAAGCACAGCGAGAAGCCAGAGGCCTGCCATTGCCCTATAAGGTACAGAGACAAATGTGACCTGAAAAGGCAGCCAGCAGACAGAGGCCTGCCACAGGCCTATCAGGCAATAGGACTGCTGTGACCTCACAAGCACAGCCAGCAGCTACGGGCCTGCCACTGGCCTATCAAGCATTGAGGCTGCTGTGACCTCACAAGCACACCAAGCAGACATTGGCCTGCCACGGGCCTATCATGCAAAGGAGGCTGCTGTGACCTCACAAGAACACCAAGCAGCCATTGCCCTACCACGGGCCTATCAGGCACTAAGGCTGCTGTGACCTCACAAGCACACCAAGCAGCCATTTGCCTCCCACGGGCCTATCAGGCACTGAGGCTGCTGTGACCTCACAAGCACAGCCAGCAGCCAAGGGCCTGCCACTGGCCTATGAGGCACTGAGGCTGCTGTGACCTCACAAGCACAGCCAGCAGACTTTAGTCTCCCACTGCCCGATGAGGTGCTGACGCTGCTGTCAACTCAGAAGCACAGTAAACAGTCAGGGGCCTGTCACTGCCCTCAAGGGCATGGAGGCTGCTGTGACCTCAGAAGCCCAGCCAGCAGCTATGGGCCTGCCACTGGCTTATAGGGAACGGAGGCTGCTGTTACCTCACAAGCACAGCCAGCAGCTATGGGCCTGCCACGGGCCTATGAGGCACTGAGGCTGTTGTGACCTCACAAGCACACCAAGCAGCCATTGGCCTCCCACGGGCCTATCAGGCACTGAGGCTGCTGTGACCTCACAAGCACAGCCAGCAGCCAAGGGCCTGCCAGTAGCCTATCAGGCAATAGGACTGCTGTGACCTCACAAGAACAGCCAGCAGCTATGGTCCTGCCACTGGCTTATAGGGAACGGAGGCTGCTGTGACCTCACAAGCACAGGCCGCAGCTATTGGCCTGCCACTGGCCTATGAGGCACTGAGGCTGCTGTGACCTTACAAGCACAGTCAGCAGCTATGGGCCTGCTTCTGGCCTATCAGGCTCTAGGAGTGTTGACAATATCATTTCAGGCAGAGGGTAAAGTGATATCACAGAACGTTGAAGGACCATAACAGAAAAAAGGCACTTGGAGGCATGGGCACTGGGAAAAAAGGGCACTAGGAGGCCATGCACTGCAAAAATATGCACATGCAGGACACTATACTGGAAAAAAAGGCTCTTTGGGAGTCTGCATCACAAAAATAGGCACTTGGAGGCAGCTAGACCGGAAAAAAGGCACTTAGATGCCCCTTCACTGCAAAAAAAGGCACTCAGAAAGCAGTGCACCTCAAACAAAGGCACTCGGAGGCCTCTGCACTGCAAAAAAAGGCACCCGGAGAAGAGTGAACCACAAGAAAAGGCACTCGGAGGCCGCTACACTGCAAAAAAAGGCACTTGGAGGCCTCCACGCTGCAAAAAAAAGCACGCGGAGGACCATGCACCACAAAAAAAGGCACTCGGTGGCCCCTACAGCACAATAAAAGGCACTCGGGGTCTGCTACAATGCAAAAAAAGGCACTCGGAGGGCTCTTCACCGCAAAAAAAGGCACTTGGTGGCCTCTGAAACACAAGAAAAGGCACTCGGTGGCCCCTACAGCACAATAAAAGGCACTCGGGGCCACTACACCGCAAAGAAAATGGTACATGGAGGCTACTACCCCAAAATAACAGCACTCGGAGGCCCCTGAACGACAAGAAAAGGCACTCGGTGGCACCTACAGCACAAAAAAAGGCACTCGGGGGCTACTACAATGTGAAACATGGCACTTGGAGGGCCCTGCACTGGAAAAAGAGGCACTTGCAGGCCTGCACACTGGAAATAAAGGCACTTGGAGGCTCCTGCACCACAAAAGAAGGCACTTGGAAGCCCCTACATTACAAAGAAAGGCACTCGGAGGCACCTACATTGGAAAAAAAGGCACTTGGAGGCTACTACACTGCAAAAATTGCACCCTGAGGCCCCTGCACAGCAAAAAAAGGCACTCGGTGGCCCCGACACCACAAAAAAAGGCACTCAGGGGCTGCTACAATGCGAAAACAGGCACTCCCGTGCCCCTACAGCGGAAAGAAATGTACTCAGAGGGCCCTGCAGCACAAAAAAAGGCACTCAGCTGCCCTTACACTGGAAAAAAAGGCACTCGGAGGCCGCTAAACCCCAGAGAAAGGCACTCGGAGGCACCTGCAACGGAAAAATATGCACTCGGAGGCCCCGACACCACAAAAAAAGGCACTCGGAAGCCCCTACACTGCAAAAAAAGGCACTCAGAGGCCCCGACACCACAAAAAAAGGCACTTGGGAGCTGCTACAATGCAAAAAAAGGCACTCGGAGGCCCCTGAACCACAAGAAAAGGCTCTCGGGGCCACTACACCGCAAAAAAAAGGTACATGGAGGACCACACACCTCAAAATAACAGCACTCGGAGGCCCCTGAACCACAAGGAAAAGCACTCGGTGGCTCCTACAGCACAAGAAAAGGCACTCGGGGGCTGCTACAATGTGAAACAAGGCACTCGGAGGGCCCTGCACCACCAAAAAAGGCACTCGGAGGCTCCTGCACTGGAAAAAGAGGCACTTGTAGGGCTGTACACCAAAAAAAAAGGCACTCGGAGGCCCCTGCACCGCAAAAAGAGGCACTCAGAGGGCCTGCACCACCAAAAAAGGCACTCGGAGGCTCCTGCACTGGAAAAAGAGGCACTTGGAGGCCCCAACACTGCAAAGAAAGGCACTCGGAGGGCCCTTCACCGCAAAAAAAGGCACTTGGAGGCTACTACACTGAAAAAAAAGGCACTTGGAGGCTACTACACTGCAAATAAAGGCACTCAGTAGCCCCTGCACCGCAACAAAAGGCGCTCAGAGGCCTCCACACCGCAAAAAAAGGCACTCGGAGGCCAGCGCACTGAAAAACAGGGCACTTGGAGGCCAGTGCACCGCAAGAAAAAATGCACTCAGAGGCCCCGACACCACAAAAGAAAGGCACTTGGAGCACCACACCACAAAAAAAGGCACTCGGCTGCCCCTACACCGCAAAAAAAGGCACTCGGCTGCCCCTACAGCACAAAAGAAGGCACTTGGGGGCTGCTACAATGCGAAAACGGGCACTCCCGTGCCCCTACAGCGGAAAGAAAGGTACTCAGAGGGCCCTGCAGCACAAAAGAAGGCACTCAGCTGCCCTTACACTGGAAAAACAGGCACTCAGAGGCCTCTAAACCCCAGAGAAAGGCACTCGGAGGCAGCTGCAACGGAAAAAAAGGCACTCCGTGGCCCCTACAACTCAAAAAAAGGCACTCGGCTGCCCCTGCACTGGAAAAAAAGGCACTTTGGGAGCCTGCATCGCAAAAATAGGCACTTGGAGGCCGCTAGACTGGAAAAAAAGGCACTTAGATGCCTCTTCACTGCAAAAAAAGGCACTCAGAGAGCAGTGCACCTCAAACAAAGGCACTCGGAGGACCCTGCACCACAAAAAAAGGCACCCGGAGAACAGTGCACCACAAGAAAAGGCACTTGGAGGCCGCTACACCGCAAAAAAAGGCACTCGGAAGCCCCTACATCACAAAATAAGGCACTTGGAGGCTAGTACACTGCAAAAAAAGGCACTCGGAGGCCCCTGCACCGCAAAAAAAGGCACTCGGTGGCCCCAAACGACAAGAAAAGGCACTCGGGGCTACTACAATGTGAAAATAGGCACTCGGAGGCCCCTGAACCACAAGAAAAGGCTCTCGGGGCCACTACACCGCAAAAAAAGGGTACATGGAGGACCACACACCCTAAAATAACAGCACTCGGAGGCCCCTGAATCACAAGAAAATGCACTCGGTGGCTCCTACAGCACAAGAAAAGGCACTCGGGGGCTGCTACAATGTGAAACAAGGCACTCGGAGGCCCCTGCACCACCAAAAAAGGCACTCGGAGGCTCCTGCACTGGAAAAAGAGGCACTTGTAGGCCTGTACACTGGAAATAACGGCACTCGGAGGCCCATTCACTGCAAAAAAGGCACTCGGAGGGCCCTGCACCACCAAAAAAGGCACTCGGAGGCTCCTGCACTGGAAAAAGAGGCACTTGTAGGGCTGTACACCAGAAAAAAAGGCACTCGGAGGCCCCTGCACCACAAAAAGAGGCACTCAGAGGGCCTGCACCACCAAAAAAGGCACTCGGCGGCTCCTGCACTGGAAAAAGAGGCACTTGTAGGGCTGTACACCAGAAAAAAAGGCACTCGGAGGCCCCTGCACCACCAAAAAAGGCACTCGGAGGGTCCTGCACTGGAAAAAGAGGCACTTGCAGGCCTGTACAAGCACAGCCAGCAGCCATTGGCCTGCCAATGTCCGAAGACGCACGCAGGCTCCTCTGACCTCACCAGCACACCAAGCAGCCATTGGCCTCCCTCTAGCCTATAGGAAAAGGAGGCTGATGTGACCTCACAAGCACAGCGAGGAGCCAGGGGCCTCCCACTGCCCTATAAGGTACAGAGACAAATGTGACCTCAAAAGGCAGCCAGCAGACAGAGGCCTGCCACGGGCCTATCAGGAAATAGGACTGCTGTGACCTTACAAGCACAGCCAGCAGCTACGGGCCTTCCACTGGCCTATCACGCACTGAGGCTGCTGTGACCTCACAAGCACACCAAGCAGCCATTGGCCTCCCACGGGCCTATCAGGCACTGAGGCTGCTGTGACCTCACAAGCACAGCCAGCAGCCAAGGGCCTGCACTAGCCTGTCAGGCAGTACGACTGCTGTGACCTCAGAAGCCCAGCCAGCAGCTATGGGCCTGCCAATGGCCTATAGGAAAAGGAGGCTGCTGTGACCTCACAAGCACAGGCAGCAGCTATTGGCCTGCCACTGGCCTATGAGGCACTGAGGCTGCTGTGACTTCACAAGCACAGTCAGCAGCCAGGGGCCTGCTGCTGGCCTCCCACTGTCCGAAGAGGCACGCAGGCTCCTCAGACCTCACCAGCACACCAAGCAGCCATTGGCCTCCCTCTGGCCTACAGGAAAAGGAGGCTGCTGTGACCTCACAAGCACAGCGAGT
Source organism: Dromaius novaehollandiae (assembly GCF_036370855.1). Taxonomy (NCBI): domain Eukaryota; kingdom Metazoa; phylum Chordata; class Aves; order Casuariiformes; family Dromaiidae; genus Dromaius; species Dromaius novaehollandiae. The sequence goes on from NW_026991310.1 coordinate 648,892, forward strand.
AGCCTGGGGCCTCCCACTGCCCTATAAGGTACAGAGACAAATGTGACCTCAAAAGGCAGCCAGCAGACGGGGCCTGCCACGGGTCTATCAGGCAATAGGACTGCTGTGATCTCACAAGCACAGCCAGCAGCCATTGGCCTGCCACTGGCCTATGCAGCACTGAGGCTGCTGTGACCTCACAAGCACAGCGAGGAGCCAGAGGCCTCCCACTGCCCTATAAGGTACAGAGACAAATGTGACCTCAAAAGGCAGCCAGCAGACAGAGGCCTGCCACGGGCCTATCAGGAAATAGGACTGCTGTGACCTTACAAGCACAGCCAGCAGCTACAGGCCTTCCACTGGCCTATGCAGCACTGAGGCTGCTGTGACCTCACAAGCACACCAAGCAGCCATTGGCCTCCCACGGGCCTATCGGGCACTGAGGCTGCTGTGACCTCACAAGCACAGCCAGCAGCCAAGGGCCTGCCAGTAGCCTATTAGGCAATAGGACTGCTGTGACCTCAGAAGCCCAGCCAGCAGCTATGGGCCTGCCACTGGCCTATGAGGCACTGAGGCTGCTGTGACTTCACAAGCACAGTCAGCAGCCAGGGGCCTGCTGCTTGCCTATCAGGCTCTAGGAGTGTTGTCACCTGAAAAGCACAGCCAGCAGCTATGGGCCTGCCACTGGCCTACAGCAAAAGGAGCCTGAGGTGACCTCACAAGCACAGCGAGTAGCCAGGGGCTTCCCACTGCCCTATAAGGTACAGAGACAAATGTGACCTCAAAAGGCAGCCAGCAGTCAGATGCCTGCCACGGGCCTATCAGGAAATAGGACTGCTGTGACCTTACAAGCACAGCCAGCAGCTACGGGCCTGCCACTGGCCTATGAGGCACTGAGGCTGCTGTGACCTCACAAGCACAGTCAGCAGCCAGGGGCTTCCCACTGCCCTATAAGGTACAGAGACAAATGTGACCTCAAAGGGCAGCCAGCAGTCAGATGCCTGCCACAGGCCTATCAGGAAATAGGACTGCTGTGACCTTACAAGCACAGCCAGCAGCTACGGGCCTGCCACTGGCCTATGAGGCACTGAGGCTGCTGTGACCTCACAAGCACAGCCAGCAGCCATTAGCCTCCCACTGCCCGATGAGGCGCTGACGCTGCTGTCAACTCAGAAGCACAGTAAACAGTCAGGGGCCTGTCACTGCCCTCAAGGGCATGGAGGCTGCTGTGACCTCAGAAGCCCAGCCAGCAGCTATGGGCCTGCCACTGGCTTATAGGGAACGGAGGCTGCTGTTACCTCACAAGCACAGCCAGCAGCTATGGGCCTGCCACGGGCCTATGAGGCACTGAGGCTGCTGTGACCTCACAAGCACACCAAGCAGCCATTGGCCTCCCACGGGCCTATCAGGCACTGAGGCTGCTGTGACCTTACAAGCACATCCAGTAGCCAAGGGCCTGCCGGTAGCCTATCAGGCAATAGGACTGCTGTGACCTGACAAGCACAGCCAGCAGCCATTGGCCTGCCACTGGCTTATAGGGAACGGAGGCTGCTGTTACCTCACAAGCACACCCAGCAGCTACGGGCCTGCCACTGGCCTATACAGCACTGAGGCTGCTGTGACCTGACAAGCACACCAAGCAGCCATTGCCCTACCACGGGCCTATCAGGCACTGAGGCTTCTCTGACCTCACAAGCACAGCCAGCAGCAAGGGGCCTGCCACTGGCCTGTGAAGCACTGAGGCTGCTGTGACATCACGATCCCAGCCCGCAGCTATGGGCCTGCCACTGGCCTATGAGGCACTGAGGCTGCTGTGACCTCACAAGCACAGTCAGCAGCCAGGAGCCTGCTGCTGGCCTATCAGGCTCTAGGAGTGTTGTAACCAGACAAGCACAGCCAGCAGCTACGGGCCTGCCACTGGCCTATAGGGAACAGAGGCTGCTGTGACCTCACAAGCACAGACAGCAGCCATTGGCCTGCCACTGTCCAAATAGGCACTGAAGCTGCTTTGACCTTACCAGCACACCAAGCAGCCATTGGCCTCCCTCTGGCCTACAGGAAAAGGAGGCTGAGGTGACCTCACAAGCACAGCGAGTAGCCAGGGGCCTCCCACTGCCCTATAAGGTACAGAGACAAATGTGACCTCAAAAGGCAGCCAGCAGACAGAAGCGTGCCATGGGCCTATCAGGAAATAGGAGTGCTGTGACCTTACAAGCACAGCCAGCAGCTACGGGCCTGCCACTGGCCTATGAGGCACGGAGGCTGCTGTGACCTCAAAAGCACACCAAGCAGCCATTGGCCTCCCACGGGCCTATACAGCACTGAGGCTGCTGTGACCTCACAAGCACAGCCAGCAGCCAAGGGCCTGCCACTAGCCCATCAGGCAATAGGACTGCTGTGACCTTACAAGCACAGACAGCAGCCAAGGGCCTGCCACTGGCCTATAGGACACTGAGACTGCTGTGACCTCACAAGCACAGCGAGGAGCCAGAGGCCTGCCATTGCCCTATAAGGTACAGAGACAAATGTGACCTCAAAAGGCAGCCAGCAGACTGAGGCCTGCCACGGGCCTATCAGGAAATAGGAGTGCTGTGACCTTACAAGCACAGCCAGCAGCTACGGGCCTGCCACTGGCCTATGAGGCACGGAGGCTGCTGTGACCTCAAAAGCACACCAAGCAGCCATTGGCCTCCCACGGGCCTATACAGCACTGAGGCTGCTGTGACCTCACAAGCACAGCCAGCAGCCAAGGGCCTGCCACTAGCCCATCAGGCAATAGGACTGCTGTGACCTCACAAGCACAGTCAGCAGCCAGGGGCCTGCCACTGTCCAAACAGGCACGCAGGCTCCTCTGACCTCACCGGCACACCAAGCAGCCATTGGCCTCCCTCTGGCCTACAGGAAAAGCAGCCTGAGGTGACCTCACAAGCACAGCAAGTTGCCAGGGGCCTCCCACTGTCCTATAAGGTACAGAGACAAATGTGACCTCAAAAGGCAGCCAGCAGACAGAGGCCTGCCACGGGCCTATCAGGAAATAGGAGTGCTGTGACCTTACAAGCACAGCCAGCAGCTATGGGCCTTCCACTGGCCTGTAGGAAAAGGAGGCTGCTGTGACCTCACAAGCACAGCCAGCAGCCATTAGCCTCCCACTGCCCGATGAGGCGCTGACGCTGCTGTCACCTCAGAAGCACAGTAATCAGACAGGGGTCTGCCACTGCCCTATAGGGCACTGAGGCTTCTCTGACCTCACAAGCCCACCCAGCAGTCATTTGCCTTCAACTGGCCTATCAGGCACTGAGGCTTCTGTAACCTCACAAGCACAGCCAGCAGCAAGGGGCCTGCCACTGGCCTGTGAAGCACTGAGGCTGCTGTGACTTCACGAGCCCAGGCAGCAGCTATGGGCCTGCCACTGGCCTATGAGGCACGGAGGCTGCTGTGACCTCACAAGCACAGACAGCAGCCAGGGGCCTCCCACTGCCCTATAAGGTACAGAGACAAATGTGACCTCAAAAGGCAGCCAGCAGACAGAAGCGTGCCATGGGCTTATCAGGAAATAGGAGTGTTGTGACCTTACAAGCACACCCAGCAGCAATGGGCCTGCCACTGGCCTATGAGGCACGGAGGCTGCTGTGACCTCACAAGCACACCAAGCAGCCATTGGCCTCCCACGGGCCTATCAGGCACTGAGGCTGCTGTGACCTCACAAGCACAACCAGCAGCTATGGGCCTGCCACTGGCCTATAGGAAAAGGAGGCTGCTGTGACCTCACAAGCACAGCCAGCAGCCATTAGCCTCCCACTGCCCGATGAGGCCCTGATGCTGCTGTCAACTGAGAAGCACAGTAAACAGTCAGGGGCCTGCCACCTCCCTCAAGGTCATGGAGGCTGCTGTGACCTCAGAAGCCCAGCCAGCAGCTATGGGCCTGCCACTGCCCTATAGGGCACTGAGGCTTCTCTGACCTCACAAGCCCACCCAGCAGTCATTTGCCTTCAACTGGCCTATCAGGCACTGAGGCTTCTGTAACCTCACAAGCACAGCCAGCAGCAAGGGGCCTGCCACTGGCCTGTGAAGCACTGAGGCTGCTGGGACCTCACAAGCCCAGGCAGCAGCTATGGGCCTGCCACTGGCCTATGAGGCACTGAGGCTGCTGTGACTTCACAAGCACAGTCAGCAGCCAGGGGCCTGCTGCTGGCCTATCAGGCTCTAGGAGTGTTGTGACCTGACAAGCACAGCCAACAGCTACGGGGCTGCCACTGGCCTATAGGGAACAGAGGCTGATGTGACCTCACAAGCACAGCCAGCAGCCATTGGCCTGCCACTGTCCGAAGACGCACGCAGGCTCCTCTGACCTCACCAGCACACCAAGCAGCCATTGGCCTCCCTCTGGCCTAAAGGAAAAGGAGGCTGACGTGACCTCACAAGCACAGCGAGAAGCCAGAGGCCTGCCATTGCCCTATAAGGTACAGAGACAAATGTGACCTCAAAAGGCAGCCAGCAGACAGAGGCCTGCCACAGGCCTATCAGGCAATAGGACTGCTGTGACCTCACAAGCACAGCCACCAGCTACGGGCCTGCCACTGGCCTATCAAGCATTGAGGCTGCTGTGACCTCACAAGCACACCAAGCAGACATTGGCCTGCCACGGGCCTATCATGCAAAGGAGGCTGCTGTGACCTCACAAGAACACCAAGCAGCCATTGCCCTACCACGGGCCTATGAGGCACTAAGGCTGCTGTGACCTCACAAGCACACCAAGCAGCCATTTGCCTCCCACGGGCCTATCAGGCACTGAGGCTGCTGTGACCTCACAAGCACAGCCAGCAGCCAAGGGCCTGCCACTGGCCTATGAGGCACTGAGGCTGCTGTGACCTCACAAGCACAGCCAGCAGACTTTAGTCTCCCACTGCCCGATGAGGTGCTGACGCTGCTGTCAACTCAGAAACACAGTAAACAGTCAGGGGCCTGTCACTGCCCTCAAGGGCATGGAGGCTGCTGTCACCTCAGAAGCCCAGCCAGCAGCTATGGGCCTGCCACTGGCTTATAGGGAACGGAGGCTGCTGTTACCTCACAAGCACAGCCAGCAGCTATGGGCCTGCCACGGGCCTATGAGGCACTGAGGCTGCTGTGACCTCACAAGCACACCAAGCAGCCATTGGCCTCCCACGGGCCTATCAGGCACTGAGGCTGCTGTGACCTTACAAGCACAGCCAGTAGCCAAGGGCCTGCCAGTAGCCTATCAGGCAATAGGACTGCTGTGACCTGACAAGCACAGCCAGCAGCTATGGGCCTGCCACTGGCCTATAAGGCACTGAGGCTGCTGTGACCTCACAAGCACAGACAGCATCCAGGGGCTTCGCACTGCCCTGTAAGGTACAGAGACAAATGTGACCTCAAAAGGCAGCCAGCAGTCAGATGCCTGCCACGGGCCTATCAGGAAATAGGACTGCTGTGACCTTACAAGCACAGCCAGCAGCTACGGGCCTGCCACTGGCCTATGAGGCACGGAGGCTGCTGTGACCTCACAAGCACACCAAGCAGCCATTGGCCTCCCACGGGCCTATCAGGCACTGAGGCTGCTGTGACCTCACAAGCACAACCAGCAGCTATGGGCCTGCCACTGGCCTATAGGAAAAGGAGGCTGCTGTGACCTCACAAGCACAGCAAGCAGCCATTAGCCTCCCACTGCCCGATGAGGCCCTGATGCTGCTGTCAACTGAGAAGCACAGTAAACAGTCAGGGGCCTGTCACTGCCCTCAAGGGCATGGAGGCTGCTGTGACCTCAGAAGCCCAGCCAGCAGCTATGGGCCTGCCACTGCCCTATAGGGCACTGAGGCTTCTCTGACCTCACAAGCCCACCCAGCAGTCATTTGCCTTCAACTGGCCTATCAGGCACTGAGGCTTCTGTAACCTCACAAGCACAGCCAGCAGCAAGGGGCCTGCCACTGGCCTGTGAAGCACTGAGGCTGCTGGGACCTCACAAGCCCAGGCAGCAGCTATGGGCCTGCCACTGGCCTATGAGGCACTGAGGCTGCTGTGACTTCACAAGCACAGTCAGCAGCCAGGGGCCTGCTGCTGGCCTATCAGGCTCTAGGAGTGTTGTGACCTGACAAGCACAGCCAACAGCTACGGGGCTGCCACTGGCCTATAGGGAACAGAGGCTGATGTGACCTCACAAGCACAGCCAGCAGCCATTGGCCTGCTACTGTCCGAAGACGCACGCAGGCTCCTCTGACCTCACCAGCACACCAAGCAGCCATTGGCCTCCCTCTGGCCTAAAGGAAAAGGAGGCTGACGTGACCTCACAAGCACAGCGAGAAGCCAGAGGCCTGCCATTGCCCTATAAGGTACAGAGACAAATGTGACCTGAAAAGGCAGCCAGCAGACAGAGGCCTGCCACAGGCCTATCAGGCAATAGGACTGCTGTGACCTCACAAGCACAGCCAGCAGCTACGGGCCTGCCACTGGCCTATCAAGCATTGAGGCTGCTGTGACCTCACAAGCACACCAAGCAGACATTGGCCTGCCACGGGCCTATCATGCAAAGGAGGCTGCTGTGACCTCACAAGCACACCAAGCAGCCATTGGCCTCCCACGGGCCTATCAGGCACTGAGGCTGCTGTGACCTCACAAGCACAGCCCGCAGCTATGGGCCTGCCACTGGCCTATGAGGCACTGAGGCTGCTGTGACCTCACAAGCACAGCCAGCAGACATTAGTCTCCCACTGCCCGATGAGGTGCTGACGCAGCTGTCAACTCAGAAACACAGTAAACAGTCAGGGGCCTGTCACTGCCCTCAAGGGCATGGAGGCTGCTGTGACCTCAGAAGCCCAGCCAGCAGCTATGGGCCTGCCACTGGCTTATAGGGAACGGAGGCTGCTGTTACCTCACAAGCACAGCCAGCAGCTATGGGCCTGCCACGGGCCTATGAGGCACTGAGGCTGCTGTGACCTCACAAGCACACCAAGCAGCCATTGGCCTCCCACGGGCCTATCAGGCACTGAGGCTGCTGTGACCTTACAAGCACAGCCAGTAGCCAAGGGCCTGCCAGTAGCCTATCAGGCAATAGGACTGCTGTGACCTGACAAGCACAGCCAGCAGCTATGGGCCTGCCACTGGCCTATAAGGCACTGAGGCTGCTGTGACCTCACAAGCACAGACAGCAGCCAGGGGCTTCGCACTGCCCTGTAAGGTACAGAGACAAATGTGACCTCAAAAGGCAGCCAGCAGTCAGATGCCTGCCACGGGCCTATCAGGAAATAGGACTGCTGTGACCTTACAAGCACAGCCAGCAGCTACAGGCCTTCCACTGGCCTATGAGGCACTGAGGCTGCTGTGACCTCACAAGCACACCAAGCAGCCATTGGCCTCCCACGGGCCTATCGGGCACTGAGGCTGCTGTGACCTCACAAGCACAGCCAGCAGCCAAGGGCCTGCCAGTAGCCTATTAGGCAATAGGACTGCTGTGACCTCAGAAGCCCAGCCAGCAGCTATGGGCCTGCCACTGGCCTATGAGGCACTGAGGCTGCTGTGACTTCACAAGCACAGTCAGCAGCCAGGGGCCTGCTGCTTGCCTATCAGGCTCTAGGAGTGTTGTCACCTGAAAAGCACAGCCAGCAGCTATGGGCCTGCCACTGGCCTACAGCAAAAGGAGCCTGAGGTGACCTCACAAGCACAGCGAGTAGCCAGGGGCTTCCCACTGCCCTATAAGGTACAGAGACAAATGTGACCTCAAAAGGCAGCCAGCAGTCAGATGCCTGCCACGGGCCTATCAGGAAATAGGACTGCTGTGACCTTACAAGCACAGCCAGCAGCTACGGGCCTGCCACTGGCCTATGAGGCACTGAGGCTGCTGTGACCTCACAAGCACAGTCAGCAGCCAGGGGCTTCCCACTGCCCTATAAGGTACAGAGACAAATGTGACCTCAAAGGGCAGCCAGCAGTCAGATGCCTGCCACAGGCCTATCAGGAAATAGGACTGCTGTGACCTTACAAGCACAGCCAGCAGCTACGGGCCTGCCACTGGCCTATGAGGCACTGAGGCTGCTGTGACCTCACAAGCACAGCCAGCAGCCATTAGCCTCCCACTGCCCGATGAGGCGCTGACGCTGCTGTCAACTCAGAAGCACAGTAAACAGTCAGGGGCCTGTCACTGCCCTCAAGGGCATGGAGGCTGCTGTGACCTCAGAAGCCCAGCCAGCAGCTATGGGCCTGCCACTGCCCTATAGGGCACTGAGGCTTCTCTGACCTCACAAGCCCACCCAGCAGTCATTGGCCTTCAACTGGCCTATCAGGCACTGAGGCTTCTGTAACCTCACAAGCACAGCCAGTAGCCAAGGGCTTGCCAGTAGCCTATCAGTCAATAGGACTGCTGTGACCTGACAAGCACAGCCAGCAGCTATGGGCCTGCCACTGGCCTATAGGGAACAGAGGCTGCTGTGACCTCAGAAGCACAGCCAGCAGACATTAGTCTCCCACTGCCCGATGAGGCGCTGACGCTGCTGTCAACTCAGAAACACAGTAAACAGTCAGGGGCCTGTCACTGCCCTCAAGGGCATGGAGGCTGCTGTGACCTCAGAAGCCCAGCCAGCAGCTATGGGCCTGCCACTGGCTTATAGGGAACGGAGGCTGCTGTTACCTCACAAGCACAGCCAGCAGCTATGGGCCTGCCACGGGCCTATGAGGCACTGAGGCTGCTGTGACCTCACAAGCACACCAAGCAGCCATTGGCCTCCCACGGGCCTATCAGGCACTGAGGCTGCTGTGACCTTACAAGCACATCCAGTAGCCAAGGGCCTGCCGGTAGCCTATCAGGCAATAGGACTGCTGTGACCTGACAAGCACAGCCAGCAGCCATTGGCCTGCCACTGGCTTATAGGGAACGGAGGCTGCTGTTACCTCACAAGCACACCCAGCAGCTACGGGCCTGCCACTGGCCTATACAGCACTGAGGCTGCTGTGACCTGACAAGCACACCAAGCAGCCATTGGCCTCCCACGGGCCTATCAGGCACTGAGGCTTCTCTGACCTCACAAGCACAGCCAGCAGCAAGGGGCCTGCCACTGGCCTGTGAAGCACTGAGGCTGCTGTGACATCACGATCCCAGCCCGCAGCTATGGGCCTGCCACTGGCCTATGAGGCACTGAGGCTGCTGTGACCTCACAAGCACAGTCAGCAGCCAGGGGCCTGCTGCTGGCCTATCAGGCTCTAGGAGTGTTGTAACCAGACAAGCACAGCCAGCAGCTACGGGCCTGCCACTGGCCTATAGGGAACAGAGGCTGCTGTGACCTCACAAGCACAGACAGCAGCCATTGGCCTGCCACTGTCCAAATAGGCACTGAAGCTGCTTTGACCTTACCAGCACACCAAGCAGCCATTGGCCTCCCTCTGGCCTACAGGAAAAGGAGGCTGAGGTGACCTCACAAGCACAGCGAGTAGCCAGGGGCCTCCCACTGCCCTATAAGGTACAGAGACAAATGTGACCTCAAAAGGCAGCCAGCAGACAGAAGCGTGCCATGGGCCTATCAGGAAATAGGAGTGCTGTGACCTTACAAGCACAGCCAGCAGCTACGGGCCTGCCACTGGCCTATGAGGCACGGAGGCTGCTGTGACCTCAAAAGCACACCAAGCAGCCATTGGCCTCCCACGGGCCTATACAGCACTGAGGCTGCTGTGACCTCACAAGCACAGCCAGCAGCCAAGGGCCTGCCACTAGCCCATCAGGCAATAGGACTGCTGTGACCTTACAAGCACAGACAGCAGCCAAGGGCCTGCCACTGGCCTATAGGACACTGAGGCTGCTGTGACCTCACAAGCACAGCGAGGAGCCAGAGGCCTGCCATTGCCCTATAAGGTACAGAGACAAATGTGACCTCAAAAGGCAGCCAGCAGACTGAGGCCTGCCACGGGCCTATCAGGAAATAGGAGTGCTGTGACCTTACAAGCACAGCCAGCAGCTACGGGCCTGCCACTGGCCTATGAGGCACGGAGGCTGCTGTGACCTCAAAAGCACACCAAGCAGCCATTGGCCTCCCACGGGCCTATACAGCACTGAGGCTGCTGTGACCTCACAAGCACAGCCAGCAGCCAAGGGCCTGCCACTAGCCCATCAGGCAATAGGACTGCTGTGACCTCACAAGCACAGTCAGCAGCCAGGGGCCTGCCACTGTCCAAACAGGCACGCAGGCTCCTCTGACCTCACCGGCACACCAAGCAGCCATTGGCCTCCCTCTGGCCTACAGGAAAAGCAGCCTGAGGTGACCTCACAAGCACAGCAAGTTGCCAGGGGCCTCCCACTGTCCTATAAGGTACAGAGACAAATGTGACCTCAAAAGGCAGCCAGCAGACAGAGGCCTGCCACGGGCCTATCAGGAAATAGGAGTGCTGTGACCTTACAAGCACAGCCAGCAGCTATGGGCCTTCCACTGGCCTGTAGGAAAAGGAGGCTGCTGTGACCTCACAAGCACAGCCAGCAGCCATTAGCCTCCCACTGCCCGATGAGGCGCTGACGCTGCTGTCACCTCAGAAGCACAGTAATCAGACAGGGGTCTGCCACTGCCCTATAGGGCACTGAGGCTTCTCTGACCTCACAAGCCCACCCAGCAGTCATTTGCCTTCAACTGGCCTATCAGGCACTGAGGCTTCTGTAACCTCACAAGCACAGCCAGCAGCAAGGGGCCTGCCACTGGCCTGTGAAGCACTGAGGCTGCTGTGACTTCACGAGCCCAGGCAGCAGCTATGGGCCTGCCACTGGCCTATGAGGCACGGAGGCTGCTGTGACCTCACAAGCACAGACAGCAGCCAGGGGCCTCCCACTGCCCTATAAGGTACAGAGACAAATGTGACCTCAAAAGGCAGCCAGCAGACAGAAGCGTGCCATGGGCTTATCAGGCAATAGGACTGCTGTGATCTTACAGGCACAGCCAGCAGCCAAGGGCCTGCCACTGCCCTATAGGACACTGAGGCTGCTGTGACCTCACAAGCACAGCGAGGAGCCAGAGGCCTGCCATTGCCCTATAAGGTACAGAGACAAATGTGACCTCAAAAGGCAGCCAGCAGACAGAGGCCTGCCACGGGCCTATCAGGAAATAGGAGTGTTGTGACCTTACAAGCACACCCAGCAGCAATGGGCCTGCCACTGGCCTATGAGGCACGGAGGCTGCTGTGACCTCACAAGCACACCAAGCAGCCATTGGCCTCCCACGGGCCTATCAGGCACTGAGGCTGCTGTGACCTCACAAGCACAACCAGCAGCTATGGGCCTGCCACTGGCCTATAGGAAAAGGAGGCTGCTGTGACCTCACAAGCACAGCCAGCAGCCATTAGCCTCCCACTGCCCGATGAGGCCCTGATGCTGCTGTCAACTGAGAAGCACAGTAAACAGTCAGGGGCCTGCCACCTCCCTCAAGGTCATGGAGGCTGCTGTGACCTCAGAAGCCCAGCCAGCAGCTATGGGCCTGCCACTGCCCTATAGGGCACTGAGGCTTCTCTGACCTCACAAGCCCACCCAGCAGTCATTTGCCTTCAACTGGCCTATCAGGCACTGAGGCTTCTGTAACCTCACAAGCACAGCCAGCAGCAAGGGGCCTGCCACTGGCCTGTGAAGCACTGAGGCTGCTGGGACCTCACAAGCCCAGGCAGCAGCTATGGGCCTGCCACTGGCCTATGAGGCACTGAGGCTGCTGTGACTTCACAAGCACAGTCAGCAGCCAGGGGCCTGCTGCTGGCCTATCAGGCTCTAGGAGTGTTGTGACCTGACAAGCACAGCCAACAGCTACGGGGCTGCCACTGGCCTATAGGGAACAGAGGCTGATGTGACCTCACAAGCACAGCCAGCAGCCATTGGCCTGCCACTGTCCGAAGACGCACGCAGGCTCCTCTGACCTCACCAGCACACCAAGCAGCCATTGGCCTCCCTCTGGCCTACAGGAAAAGGAGGCTGACGTGACCTCACAAGCACAGCGAGAAGCCAGAGGCCTGCCATTGCCCTATAAGGTACAGAGACAAATGTGACCTCAAAAGGCAGCCAGCAGACAGAGGCCTGCCACAGGCCTATCAGGCAATAGGACTGCTGTGACCTCACAAGCACAGCCAGCAGCTACGGGCCTGCCACTGGCCTATCAAGCATTGAGGCTGCTGTGACCTCACAAGCACACCAAGCAGACATTGGCCTGCCACGGGCCTATCATGCAAAGGAGGCTGCTGTGACCTCACAAGAACACCAAGCAGCCATTGCCCTACCACGGGCCTATGAGGCACTAAGGCTGCTGTGACCTCACAAGCACACCAAGCAGCCATTGGCCTCCCACGGGCCTATCAGGCACTGAGGCTGCTGTGACCTCACAAGCACAGCCAGCAGCCAAGGGCCTGCCACTGGCCTATGAGGCACTGAGGCTGCTGTGACCTCACAAGCACAGCCAGCAGACTTTAGTCTCCCACTGCCCGATGAGGTGCTGACGCTGCTGTCAACTCAGAAACACAGTAAACAGTCAGGGGCCTGTCACTGCCCTCAAGGGCATGGAGGCTGCTGTCACCTCAGAAGCCCAGCCAGCAGCTATGGGCCTGCCACTGGCTTATAGGGAACGGAGGCTGCTGTTACCTCACAAGCACAGCCAGCAGCTATGGGCCTGCCACGGGCCTATGAGGCACTGAGGCTGCTGTGACCTCACAAGCACACCAAGCAGCCATTGGCCTCCCACGGGCCTATCAGGCACTGAGGCTGCTGTGACCTCACAAGCACAGCCAGCAGCCAAGGGCCTGCCACTGGCCTATCAGGCACTGAGGCTGCTGTGACCTCACAAGCACAGCCAGCAGACATTAGTCTCCCACTGCCCGATGAGGTGCTGACGCTGCTGTCAACTCAGAAACACAGGAAACAGTCAGGGGCCTGTCACTGCCCTCAAGGGCATGGAGGCTGCTGTGACCTCAGAAGCCCAGCCAGCAGCTATGGGCCTGCCACTGGCTTATAGGGAACGGAGGCTGCTGTTACCTCACAAGCACAGCCAGCAGCTATGGGCCTGCCACGGGCCTATGAGGCACTGAGGCTGCTGTGACCTCACAAGCACACCAAGCAGCCATTGGCCTCCCACGGGCCTATCAGGCACTGAGGCTGCTGTGACCTTACAAGCACAGCCAGTAGCCAAGGGCCTGCCAGTAGCCTATCAGGCAATAGGACTGCTGTGACCTGACAAGCACAGCCAGCAGCTATGGGCCTGCCACTGGCCTATAAGGCACTGAGGCTGCTGTGACCTCACAAGCACAGACAGCAGCCAGGGGCTTCGCACTGCCCTGTAAGGTACAGAGACAAATGTGACCTCAAAAGGCAGCCAGCAGTCAGATGCCTGCCACGGGCCTATCAGGAAATAGGACTGCTGTGACCTTACAAGCACAGCCAGCAGCTACGGGCCTGCCACTGGCCTATGAGGCACGGAGGCTGCTGTGACCTCACAAGCACACCAAGCAGCCATTGGCCTCCCACGGGCCTATCAGGCACTGAGGCTGCTGTGACCTCACAAGCACAACCAGCAGCTATGGGCCTGCCACTGGCCTATAGGAAAAGGAGGCTGCTGTGACCTCACAAGCACAGCAAGCAGCCATTAGCCTCCCACTGCCCGATGAGGCCCTGATGCTGCTGTCAACTGAGAAGCACAGTAAACAGTCAGGGGCCTGTCACTGCCCTCAAGGGCATGGAGGCTGCTGTGACCTCAGAAGCCCAGCCAGCAGCTATGGGCCTGCCACTGCCCTATAGGGCACTGAGGCTTCTCTGACCTCACAAGCCCACCCAGCAGTCATTTGCCTTCAACTGGCCTATCAGGCACTGAGGCTTCTGTAACCTCACAAGCACAGCCAGCAGCAAGGGGCCTGCCACTGGCCTGTGAAGCACTGAGGCTGCTGGGACCTCACAAGCCCAGGCAGCAGCTATGGGCCTGCCACTGGCCTATGAGGCACTGAGGCTGCTGTGACTTCACAAGCACAGTCAGCAGCCAGGGGCCTGCTGCTGGCCTATCAGGCTCTAGGAGTGTTGTGACCTGACAAGCACAGCCAACAGCTACGGGGCTGCCACTGGCCTATAGGGAACAGAGGCTGATGTGACCTCACAAGCACAGCCAGCAGCCATTGGCCTGCTACTGTCCGAAGACGCACGCAGGCTCCTCTGACCTCACCAGCACACCAAGCAGCCATTGGCCTCCCTCTGGCCTAAAGGAAAAGGAGGCTGACGTGACCTCACAAGCACAGCGAGAAGCCAGAGGCCTGCCATTGCCCTATAAGATACAGAGACAAATGTGACCTGAAAAGGCAGCCAGCAGACAGAGGCCTGCCACAGGCCTATCAGGCAATAGGACTGCTGTGACCTCACAAGCACAGCCAGCAGCTACGGGCCTGCCACTGGCCTATCAAGCATTGAGGCTGCTGTGACCTCACAAGCACACCAAGCAGACATTGGCCTGCCACGGGCCTATCATGCAAAGGAGGCTGCTGTGACCTCACAAGCACACCAAGCAGCCATTGGCCTCCCACGGGCCTATCAGGCACTGAGGCTGCTGTGACCTCACAAGCACAGCCAGCAGCCAAGGGCCTGCCACTGGCCTATGAGGCACTGAGGCTGCTGTGACCTCACAAGCACAGCCAGCAGACATTAGTCTCCCACTGCCCGATGAGGTGCTGACGCAGCTGTCAACTCAGAAACACAGTAAACAGTCAGGGGCCTGTCACTGCCCTCAAGGGCATGGAGGCTTCTGTGACCTCAGAAGCCCAGCCAGCAGCTATGGGCCTGCCACTGGCTTATAGGGAACGGAGGCTGCTGTGACCTGACAAGCACAGCCAGCAGCTATGGGCCTGCCACTGGCCTATAAGGCACTGAGGCTGCTGTGACCTCACAAGCACAGACAGCAGCCAGGGGCTTCGCACTGCCCTGTAAGGTACAGAGACAAATGTGACCTCAAAAGGCAGCCAGCAGTCAGATGCCTGCCACGGGCCTATCAGGAAATAGGACTGCTGTGACCTTACAAGCACAGCCAGCAGCTACGGGCCTGCCACTGGCCTATGAGGCACGGAGGCTGCTGTGACCTCACAAGCACACCAAGCAGCCATTGGCCTGCCACTGGCCTATCAGGCACTGAGGCTGCTGTGACCTCACAAGCACAGCCAGCAGACATTAGTCTCCCACTGCCCGATGAGGTGCTGACGCTGCTGTCAACTCAGAAACACAGGAAACAGTCAGGGGCCTGTCACTGCCCTCAAGGGCATGGAGGCTGCTGTGACCTCAGAAGCCCAGCCAGCAGCTATGGGCCTGCCACTGGCTTATAGGGAACGGAGGCTGCTGTTACCTCACAAGCACAGCCAGCAGCTATGGGCCTGCCACGGGCCTATGAGGCACTGAGGCTGCTGTGACCTGACAAGCACACCAAGCAGCCATTGGCCTCCCACGGGCCTATCAGGCACTGAGGCTGCTGTGACCTCACAAGCACAGCCAGCAGCCAAGGGCCTGCCACTGGCCTATCAGGCACTGAGGCTGCTGTGACCTCACAAGCACAGCCAGCAGACATTAGTCTCCCACTGCCCGATGAGGTGCTGACGCTGCTGTCAACTCAGAAACACAGTAAACAGTCAGGGGCCTGTCACTGCCCTCAAGGGCATGGAGGCTGCTGTGACCTCAGAAGCCCAGCCAGCAGCTATGGGCCTGCCACTGGCTTATAGGGAACGGAGGCTGCTGTTACCTCACAAGCACAGCCAGCAGCTATGGGCCTGCCACGGGCCTATGAGGCACTGAGGCTGCTGTGACCTGACAAGCACACCAAGCAGCCATTGGCCTCCCACGGGCCTATCAGGCACTGAGGCTGCTGTGACCTCACAAGCACAGCCAGCAGCCAAGGGCCTGCCACTGGCCTATCAGGCACTGAGGCTGCTGTGACCTCACAAGCACAGCCAGCAGACTTTAGTCTCCCACTGCCCGATGAGGTGCTGACGCTGCTGTCAACTCAGAAACACAGTAAACAGTCAGGGGCCTGTCACTGCCCTCAAGGGCATGGAGGCTGCTGTGACCTCAGAAGCCCAGCCAGCAGCTATGGGCCTGCCACTGGCTTATAGGGAACGGAGGCTGCTGTTACCTCACAAGCACAGCCAGCAGCTATGGGCCTGCCACGGGCCTATGAGGCACTGAGGCTGCTGTGACCTGACAAGCACACCAAGCAGCCATTGGCCTCCCACGGGCCTATCAGGCACTGAGGCTGCTGTGACCTCACAAGCACAGCCAGCAGCCAAGGGCCTGCCACTGGCCTATCAGGCACTGAGGCTGCTGTGACCTCACAAGCACAGCCAGCAGACATTAGTCTCCCACTGCCCGATGAGGTGCTGACGCTGCTGTCAACTCAGAAACACAGTAAACAGTCAGGGGCCTGTCACTGCCCTCAAGGGCATGGAGGCTGCTGTGACCTCAGAAGCCCAGCCAGCAGCTATGGGCCTGCCACTGGCTTATAGGGAACGGAGGCTGCTGTTACCTCACAAGCACAGCCAGCAGCTATGGGCCTGCCACGGGCCTATGAGGCACTGAGGCTGCTGTGACCTCACAAGCACACCAAGCAGCCATTGGCCTCCCACGGGCCTATCAGGCACTGAGGCTGCTGTGACCTCACAAGCACAGCCAGCAGCCAAGGGCCTGCCACTGGCCTATCAGGCACTGAGGCTGCTGTGACCTCACAAGCACAGCCAACAGACATTAGTCTCCCACTGCCTGATGAGGTGCTGACGCAGCTGTCAACTCAGAAACACAGTAAACAGTCAGGGGCCTGTCACTGCCCTCAAGGGCATGGAGGCTGCTGTGACCTCAGAAGCCCAGCCAGCAGCTATGGGCCTGCCACTGGCTTATAGGGAACGGAGGCTGCTGTTACCTCACAAGCACAGCCAGCAGCAAGGGGCCTGCCACTGGCCTATACAGCACTGAGGCTGCTGTGACCTCACAAGCACACCAAGCAGCCATTGGCCTCCCACGGGCCTATCAGGCACTGAGGCTGCTGTGACCTTACAAGCACAGCCAGTAGCCAAGGGCCTGCCAGTAGCCTATCAGGCAATAGGACTGCTGTGACCTGACAAGCACAGCCAGCAGCTATGGGCCTGCCACTGGCCTATAAGGCACTGAGGCTGCTGTGACCTCACAAGCACAGACAGCAGCCAGGGGCTTCGCACTGCCCTGTAAGGTACAGAGACAAATGTGACCTCAAAAGGCAGCCAGCAGTCAGATGCCTGCCACGGGCCTATCAGGAAATAGGACTGCTGTGACCTTACAAGCACAGCCAGCAGCTACGGGCCTGCCACTGGCCTATGAGGCACGGAGGCTGCTGTGACCTCACAAGCACACCAAGCAGCCATTGGCCTCCCACGGGCCTATCAGGCACTGAGGCTGCTGTGACCTCACAAGCACAACCAGCAGCCATTAGCCTCT
This sequence comes from Dromaius novaehollandiae, assembly GCF_036370855.1. Lineage (NCBI taxonomy): Eukaryota > Metazoa > Chordata > Aves > Casuariiformes > Dromaiidae > Dromaius > Dromaius novaehollandiae. The sequence continues at coordinate 666,305 of NW_026991310.1, forward strand.
CACTGCCCGATGAGGCGCTGACACTGCTGTCAACTCAGAAGTACAGCCAGCAGCTATGGGCCTGCCACTGGCCTATGAGGCACTGAGGCTTCTCTGACCTCACAAGCACAGCCAGCAGCTATGGGCCTGCCACTGGCCTATGAGGCACTGAGGCTGCTGTGACCTCACAAGCACAGTCAGCAGCCAGGGGCCTGCTGCTGGCCTATCAGGCTCTAGGGGTGTTGTAACCAGACAAGCACAGCCAGCAGCTATGGGCCTGCCACTGGCCTATAGGGAACAGAGGCTGCTGTGACCTCACAAGCACAGACAGCAGCCATTGGCCTCCCACTGTCCAAATAGGCACTGAAGCTGCTTTGACCTTACCAGCACACCAAGCAGCCATTGGCCTCCCTCTGGCCTACAGGAAAAGGAGGCTGCTGTGACCTCACAAGCACAGCGAGTAGCCAGGGGCCTCCCACTGCCTTATAAGGTACAGAGACAAATCTGACCTCAAAAGGCAGCCAGCAGACAGAAGCGTGCCATGGGCTAATCAGGCAATAGGACTGCTGTGACCTTACAAGCACAGCCAGCAGCCAAGGGCCTGCCACTGCCCTATAGGACACTGAGGCTGCTGTGACCTCACAAGCACAGCGAGGAGCCAGAGGCCTGCCATTGCCCTATAAGGTACAGAGACAAATGTGACCTCAAAAGGCAGCCAGCAGACAGGGCCTGCCACAGGCCTATCAGGCAATAGGACTGCTGTGACCTCACAAGCACAGCCAGCAGCCATTGGCCTGCCACTGGCCTATGCAGCACTGAGGCTGCTGTGACCTCACAAGCACAGCGAGCAGGCAGAGGCCTGTCATTGCCCTATAAGGTACAGAGACAAATGTGACCTCAAAAGGCAGCCAGCAGACAGAGGCCTGCCACGGGCCTATCAGGAAATAGGACTGCTGTGACCTTACAAGCACAGCCAGCAGCTACGGGCCTGCCACTGGCCTGTCACGCACTGAGGCTGCTGTGACCTCACAAGCACACCAAGCAGCCATTGGCCTCCCACGGGCCTATCAGGCACTGAGGCTGCTGTGACCTCACAAGCACAGTCAGCAGCCAGGGGCCTGCTGCTGGCCTATCAGGCTCTAGGAGTTTTGTCACCTGACAAGCACAGCCAGCAGCTATGGGCCTGCCACTGGCCTACAGCAAAAGGAGCCTGAGGTGACCTCACAAGCACAGCGAGTAGCCAGGGGCATCCCACTGCCTTATAAGGTACAGAGACAAATGTGACCTCAAAAGGCAGCCAGCAGACAGAGGCCTGCCACGGGCCTATCAGGAAATAGGACTGCTGTGACCTTACAAGCACAGCCAGCAGTTACGGGCCTGCCACGGGCCTATGAGGCACAGACAATGCTGTGACCTCAAAAGCACAGCAAGCAGCCATTCGCCTCCTACGGGCCTATGAGGCACTGAGGCTGCTGTGACCTCACAAGCACAGCCAGCAGCCATTAGCCTCCCACTGCCCGATGAGGCGCTGACGCTGCTGTCAACTCAGAAGCACAGTAAACAGTCAGGGGCCTGCCACTGCCCTCAAGGGCATGGAGGCTGCTGTGACCTCAGAAGCCCAGCCAGCAGCTATGGGCCTGCCACTGCCCTATAGGGAACTGAGGCTTCTCTGACCTCACAAGCCCACCCAGCAGTCATTGGCCTTCAACTGGCCTATCAGGCACTGAGGCTTCTGTAACCTCACAAGCACAGCCAGCAGCCATTGGCCTGCCACTGGCCTATGCAGCACTGAGGCTGCTGTGACCTCACAAGCACAGCGAGGAGCCAGAGGCCTGCCATTGCCCTATAAGGTACAGAGACAAATGTGACCTCAAAAGGCAGCCAGCAGACAGAGGCCTGCCACGGGCCTATCAGGAAATAGGACTGCTGTGACCTTACAAGCACAGCCAGCAGCTACGGGCCTTCCACTGGCCTATCACGCACTGAGGCTGCTGTGACCTCACAAGCACAGCGAGGAGCCAGAGGCCTCCCACTGCCCTATAAGGTACAGAGACAAATGTGACCTCAAAAGGCAGCCAGCAGACAGAGGCCTGCCACGGGCCTATCAGGAAATAGGACTACTATGACCTTACAAGCACAGCCAGCAGCTACGGGCCTGCCACTGGCCTATACAGCACTGAGGCTGCTGTGACCTTACAAGCACAGCCAGTAGCCAAGGGCTTGCCAGTAGCCTATCAGTCAATAGGACTGCTGTGACCTCACAAGCACAGCCAGCAGCAAGGGGCCTGCCACTGGCTTATAGCGAACGGAGGCTGCTGTTACCTCACAAGCACAGGCAGCAGCTATTGGCCTGCCACTGGCCTATGAGGCACTGAGGCTGCTGTGACCTCACAAGCACAGACAGCAGCCAGGGGCTTCCCACTGCCCTATAAGGTACAGAGAGAAATGTGACCTCAAAAGGCAGCCAGCAGATGGGGCCTGCCACGGGCCTATCAGGCAATAGGACTGCTGTGACCTCACAAGCACAGCCAGCAGCCATTGGCCTGCCACTGGCCTATGAGGCACTGAGGCTGCTGTGACCTCACAAGCACCGCCAGCAGCTAAGGGCCTGCCAGTAGCCTATAGGAAAAGGAGGCTGCTGTGACCTCACAAGCACAGCCAGCAGCTAAGGGCCTGCCCCTGGCCTATGAGGCACTGAGGCTGCTGTGACCTCACAAGCACACCAAGCAGCCAGGGGCCTGCTGCTGGCCTATGAGGCTATAGGAGTGTTGTGACCTGACAAGCACAGCCAACAGCTACGGGCCTGCCACTGGCCTATAGGGAACAGAGGCTGATGTGACCTCACAAGCACAGCCAGCAGCCATTGGCCTGCCACTGTCCGAAGAGGCACGCAGGCTCCTCTGACCTCACCAGCACACCAAGCAGCCATTGGCCTCCCTCTGGCCTAAAGGAAAAGGAGGCTGATGTGACCTCACAAGCACAGCGAGTAGCCAGGGGCCTCCCACTGCCCTATAAGGTACAGAGACAAATGTGACCTCAAAAGGCAGCCAGCAGACAGGGCCTGCCACAGGCCTATCAGGCAATAGGACTGCTGTGACCTCACAAGCACAGCCAGCAGCCATTGGCCTGCCACTGGCCTATGCAGCACTGAGGCTGCTGTGACCTCACAAGCACAGCGAGCAGGCAGAGGCCTGTCATTGCCCTATAAGGTACAGAGACAAATGTGACCTCAAAAGGCAGCCAGCAGACGGGGCCTGCCACGGGTCTATCAGGCAATAGGACTGCTGTGATCTCACAAGCACAGACAGCAGCCATTGGCCTGCCACTGGCCTATGCAGCACTGAGGCTGCTGTGACCTCACAAGCACAGCGAGGAGCCAGAGGCCTCCCACTGCCCTATAAGGTACAGAGAGAAATGTGACCTCAAAAGGCAGCCAGCAGACAGAGGCCTGCCACGGGCCTATCAGGAAATAGGACTGCTGTGACCTTACAAGCACAGCCAGCAGCTACAGGCCTGCCACTGGCCTATCACGCACTGAGGCTGCTGTGACCTCACAAGCACACCAAGCAGCCATTGGCCTCCCACGGGCCTATCGGGCACTGAGGCTGCTGTGACCTCACAAGCACAGCCAGCAGCCAAGGGCCTGCCAGTAGCCTATCAGGCAATAGGACTGCTGTGACCTCAGAAGCCCAGCCAGCAGCTATGGGCCTGCCACTGGCCTATGAGGCACTGAGGCTGCTGTGACTTCACAAGCACAGTCAGCAGCCAGGGGCCTGCTGCTTGCCTATCAGGAAATAGGACTGCTGTGACCTTACAAGCACAGCCAGCAGCTACGGGCCTGCCACTGGCCTGTCACGCACTGAGGCTGCTGTGACCTCACAAGCACACCAAGCAGCCATTGGCCTCCCACGGGCCTATCAGGCACTGAGGCTGCTGTGACCTCACAAGCACAGCCAGCAGCCAAGGGCCTGCCACAGGCCTATCAGGCAATAGGACTGCTGTGACCTCACAAGAACAGCCAGCAGCTATGGTCCTGCCACTGGCTTATAGGGAACGGAGGCTGCTGTGACCTCACAAGCACAGGCCGCAGCTATTGGCCTGCCACTGGCCTATGAGGCACTGAGGCTGCTGTGACCTTACAAGCACAGTCAGCAGCTATGGGCCTGCTTCTGGCCTATCAGGCTCTAGGAGTGTTGACAATATCATTTCAGGCAGAGGGTAAAGTGATATCACAGAACGTTGAAGGACCATAACAGAAAAAAGGCACTTGGAGGCATGGGCACTGGGAAAAAAGGGCACTAGGAGGCCATGCACTGCAAAAATATGCACATGCAGGACACTATACTGGAAAAAAAGGCTCTTTGGGAGTCTGCATCACAAAAATAGGCACTTGGAGGCAGCTAGACCGGAAAAAAGGCACTTAGATGCCCCTTCACTGCAAAAAAAGGCACTCAGAAAGCAGTGCACCTCAAACAAAGGCACTCGGAGGCCTCTGCACTGCAAAAAAAGGCACCCGGAGAAGAGTGAACCACAAGAAAAGGCACTCGGAGGCCGCTACACTGCAAAAAAAGGCACTTGGAGGCCTCCACGCTGCAAAAAAAAAGCACGCGGAGGACCATGCACCACAAAAAAAGGCACTCGGTGGCCCCTACAGCACAATAAAAGGCACTCGGGGTCTGCTACAATGCAAAAAAAGGCACTCGGAGGGCTCTTCACCGCAAAAAAAGGCACTTGGTGGCCTCTGAAACACAAGAAAAGGCACTCGGTGGCCCCTACAGCACAATAAAAGGCACTCGGGGCCACTACACCGCAAAGAAAATGGTACATGGAGGCTACTACCCCAAAATAACAGCACTCGGAGGCCCCTGAACGACAAGAAAAGGCACTCGGTGGCACCTACAGCACAAAAAAAGGCACTCGGGGGCTACTACAATGTGAAACATGGCACTTGGAGGGCCCTGCACTGGAAAAAGATGCACTTGCAGGCCTGCACACTGGAAATAAAGGCACTTGGAGGCTCCTGCACCACAAAAGAAGGCACTTGGAAGCCCCTACATTACAAAGAAAGGCACTCGGAGGCACCTACATTGGAAAAAAAGGCACTTGGAGGCTACTACACTGCAAAAATTGCACCCTGAGGCCCCTGCACAGCAAAAAAAGGCACTCGGTGGCCCCGACACCACAAAAAAAGGCACTCAGGGGCTGCTACAATGCGAAAACAGGCACTCCCGTGCCCCTACAGCGGAAAGAAATGTACTCAGAGGGCCCTGCAGCACAAAAAAAGGCACTCAGCTGCCCTTACACTGGAAAAAAAGGCACTCGGAGGCCGCTAAACCCCAGAGAAAGGCACTCGGAGGCACCTGCAACGGAAAAATATGCACTCGGAGGCCCCGACACCACAAAAAAAGGCACTCGGAAGCCCCTACACTGCAAAAAAAGGCACTCAGAGGCCCCGACACCACAAAAAAAGGCACTTGGGAGCTGCTACAATGCAAAAAAAGGCACTCGGAGGCCCCTGAACCACAAGAAAAGGCTCTCGGGGCCACTACACCGCAAAAAAAAGGTACATGGAGGACCACACACCTCAAAATAACAGCACTCGGAGGCCCCTGAACCACAAGGAAAAGCACTCGGTGGCTCCTACAGCACAAGAAAAGGCACTCGGGGGCTGCTACAATGTGAAACAAGGCACTCGGAGGGCCCTGCACCACCAAAAAAGGCACTCGGAGGCTCCTGCACTGGAAAAAGAGGCACTTGTAGGGCTGTACACCAGAAAAAAAGGCACTCGGAGGCCCCTGCACCACAAAAAGAGGCACTCAGAGGGCCTGCACCACCAAAAAAGGCACTCGGCGGCTCCTGCACTGGAAAAAGAGGCACTTGTAGGGCTGTACACCAGAAAAAAAGGCACTCGGAGGCCCCTGCACCACCAAAAAAGGCACTCGGAGGGTCCTGCACTGGAAAAAGAGGCACTTGCAGGCCTGTACAAGCACAGCCAGCAGCCATTGGCCTGCCAATGTCCGAAGACGCACGCAGGCTCCTCTGACCTCACCAGCACACCAAGCAGCCATTGGCCTCCCTCTGGCCTAAAGGAAAAGGAGCCTGAGGTGACCTCACAAGCACAGCGAGTAGCCAGGGGCCTCCCACTGCCCTATAAGGTACAGAGACAAATGTGACCTCAAAAGGCAGCCAGCAGACAGAGGCCTGCCACGGGCCTATCAGGAAATAGGACTGCTGTGACCTTACAAGCACAGCCAGCAGCTACGGGCCTTCCACTGGCCTATCACGCACTGAGGCTGCTGTGACCTCACAAGCACACCAAGCAGCCATTGGCCTCCCACGGGCCTATCAGGCACTGAGGCTGCTGTGACCTCACAAGCACAGCCAGCAGCCAAGGGCCTGCACTAGCCTGTCAGGCAATACGACTGCTGTGACCTCAGAAGCCCAGCCAGCAGCTATGGGCCTGCCAATGGCCTATAGGAAAAGGAGGCTGCTGTGACCTCACAAGCACAGGCAGCAGCTATTGGCCTGCCACTGGCCTATGAGGCACTGAGGCTGCTGTGACTTCACAAGCACAGTCAGCAGCCAGGGGCCTGCTGCTGGCCTATCAGGCTCTAGGAGTGTTGTGACCTGACAAGCACAGCCAACAGCTATGGGCCTGCCACTGGCCTATAGGGAACAGAGGCTGCTGTGACCTCACAAGCACAGCCAGCAGCCATTGGCCTGCCACTGTCCGAAGAGGCACGCAGGCTCCTCAGACCTCACCAGCACACCAAGCAGCCATTGGCCTCCCTCTGGCCTACAGGAAAAGGAGGCTGCTGTGACCTCACAAGCACAGCGAGTAGCCTGGGGCCTCCCACTGCCCTATAAGGTACAGAGACAAATGTGACCTCAAAAGGCAGCCAGCAGACGGGGCCTGCCACGGGTCTATCAGGCAATAGGACTGCTGTGATCTCACAAGCACAGCCAGCAGCCATTGGCCTGCCACTGGCCTATGCAGCACTGAGGCTGCTGTGACCTCACAAGCACAGCGAGGAGCCAGAGGCCTCCCACTGCCCTATAAGGTACAGAGAGAAATGTGACCTCAAAAGGCAGCCAGCAGACAGAGGCCTGCCACGGGCCTATCAGGAAATAGGACTGCTGTGACCTTACAAGCACAGCCAGCAGCTACAGGCCTGCCACTGGCCTATCACGCACTGAGGCTGCTGTGACCTCACAAGCACACCAAGCAGCCATTGGCCTCCCACGGGCCTATCGGGCACTGAGGCTGCTGTGACCTCACAAGCACAGCCAGCAGCCAAGGGCCTGCCAGTAGCCTATCAGGCAATAGGACTGCTGTGACCTGACAAGCACAGCCAGAAGCTATGGGCCTGCCACTGGCCTATGAGGCACTGAGGCTGCTGTGACTTCACAAGCACAGTCAGCAGCCAGGGGCCTGCTGCTGGCCTATCAGGCTCTAGGAGTGTTGTCACCTGACAAGCACAGCCAGCAGCTATGGGCCTGCCACTGGCCTACAGCAAAAGGAGCCTGAGGTGACCTCACAAGCACAGCGAGTAGCCAGGGGCTTCCCACTGCCCTATAAGGTACAGAGACAAATGTGACCTCAAAAGGCAGCCAGCAGACAGATGCCTGCCACGGGCCTATCAGGAAATAGGACTGCTGTGACCTTACAAGCACAGCCAGCAGCTACGGGCCTGCCACTGGCCTATGAGGCACTGAGGCTGCTGTGACCTCACAAGCACAGTCAGCAGCCAGGGGCTTCCCACTGCCCTATAAGGTACAGAGACAAATGTGACCTCAAAGGGCAGCCAGCAGTCAGATGCCTGCCACAGGCCTATCAGGAAATAGGACTGGTGTGACCTTACAAGCACAGCCAGCAGCCAAGGGCCTGCCACTGGCCTATCAGGCACTGAGGCTGCTGTGACCTCACAAGCACAGCCAGCAGCCATTAGCCTCCCACTGCCCGATGAGGCGCTGACGCTGCTGTCAACTCAGAAGCACAGTAAACAGTCAGGGGCCTGTCACTGCCCTCAAGGGCATGGAGGCTGCTGTGACCTCAGAAGCCCAGCCAGCAGCTATGGGCCTGCCACTGCCCTATTGGGCACTGAGGCTTCTCTGACCTCACAAGCCCACCCAGCAGTCATTGGCCTTCAACTGGCCTTTCAGGCACTGAGGCTTCTGTAACCTCACAAGCACAGCCAGCAGCTACGGGCCTGCCACTGACCTATCAGGCTGTAGGAGTGTTGTGACCTGACAAGCACAGCCAGCAGCTATGGGCCTGCCACTGGCCTATAGGGAACAGAGGCTGCTGTGACCTCACAAGCACAGCCAGCAGCCATTGGCCTCCCACTGTCCGAAGAGGCACGCAGGCTCCTCTGACCTCACCAGCACACCAAGCAGCCATTGGCCTCCCACGGGCCTATAAGGCAAAGGAGGCTGCTGTGACCTCACAAGCACAGCAAGGAACCAGAGGCCTGCTATTGCCCTATAAGGTACAGAGACAAATGTGACCTCAAAAGGCAGCCAGCAGACAGAGGCCTGCCACGGACCTATCAGGAAATAGGACGGCTGTGACCTTACAGGAACAAACAGGAGCTACGGGCCTTCCACTGGCCTATGAGGCACGGAGGCTGCTGTGACCTCACAAGCACACCAAGCAGCCATTGGCCGTCCACGGGCCTAGCAGGCACTGAGGCTGCTGTGACCTCACAAGCACACCAAGCAGCCAAGGGCCTGCCACAGGCCTATCAGGCAATAGGACTGCTGTGACCTCACAAGCACAGTCAGCAGCTATGGGCCTGCCACTGGCCTATGAGGCACTGAGGCTGCTGTGACCTCACAAGCACATGCAGCAGCCACGGGCCTGCTGCTGGCCTATCAGGCTCTAGTAGTGTTGTGACCTGACAAGCACAGCCAGCAGCTATGGGCCTGCCACTGGCCTACAGCAAAAGGAGCCTGAGGTGACCTCACAAGCACAGCGAGTAGCCAGGGGCTTCCCACTGCCCTATAAGGTACAGAGACAAATGTGACCTCAAAAGGCAGCCAGCAGTCAGATGCCTGCCACGGGTCTCTGAGGAAATAGGACTGCTGTGACCTTACAAGCACAGCCAGCAGCTACGGGCCTGCCACTGGCCTATGAGGCACTGAGGCTGCTGTGACCTCACAAGCACAGCCAGCAGCCATTAGCCTCCCACTGCCCGATGAGGCGCTGACGCTGCTGTCACCTCAGAAGCACAGTAAACAGTCAGGGGCCTGTCACTGCCCTCAGGGGCATGGAGGCTGCTGTGACCTCATAAGCGCAGCCAGCAGCCGAGGGCCTGCTAGTAGCCTATCAGGCAATAGGACTGCTGTGACCTCACAAGCACAGCCAGCAGCTATGGGCCTGCCTCTGGCCTATCGGGCCATAGGACTCCTGTGACCTCAGAAGCCCAGCCAGCAGCCAGGGTCCTGCCACTGGCCTATGGGGAACAGAGGCTGCTGTGACCTCAAAAGCACACCAAGCAGCCATTGGCCTGCCACTGGCCTATCGGGCCATAGGACTCCTGTGACCTCACAAGCACAGACAGCAGCCAGGGTCCTGCCAGTGGCCTATAGGGAACAGAGGCTGCTGTCACCTCACAAGCACAGCCAGCAGCTATCGGCCTGCCACTGGCCTATCGGTCCATAGGACTGCTGTGACCTCACAAGAACAGTCAGCAGCTACAGGCCTGCCACTGGCCTATACAGCATGGAGGCTGATTTGCACTCACAAGCACAGGCAGCAGCCATTAGCCTCCCACTGCCTGATCACGTGCTGACGCTGCTGTCAACTCAGAAGCACAGTAAACAGTCAGGGGATTGCCACTGCCCTAAAGGGCATGGAGGCTGCTGTGACCTCAGAAGCCCAGCCAGCAGCTATGGTCCTGCCACTGCCCTATAGGGCACTGAGGCTTCTCTGACCTCACAAGCCGACCCAGCAGCCATGGGCCTGCCACTGGCCTATCAGGCAACAGGACTGCTGTGACCTCACAAGCACGGCCAGCAGGCATGGGCATCCAACTGCCCTATGAGGCCCCGACACAAACGTGACCTCATAACGCAGCCAGCAGGCATGGAGCTGTCACTGGCCTCTGAGGCACTGGTACTTCCGTGACATCACAAGTATAGCCAGCAGCCAAACAAGAATAAGGAGAAAAACAGCTTGCCTCAGAAAGATGATGAGACCCAATGAGGAGCAGGAGACCCCAGACCAAAAAATTACTGTTGGTCTAACTATCACGTGAAGGGTGGGAACTGGAAGTCGAAAAGACTATAATTACCCAGGATTTGTTTATGTTAGGGTCCCTCTTCGGAGGCACCCAGCTCGAGCTGTAATTACGGCATGCGCGTTATTAAAATTATCTAATTTGTTTTGATTTGACTCTGAACTTTTCTGCGGGAACCTAGGGTCGAGCCCTGTTATGGTGGCCGACAGGCCTAATTTCCATAACAGTTTGGCACCCCAGATGGGACCCTAGGCAACGACTGTCAGGCCTCTCGTCTCCAAACGATCATCTGGCACCATCGGGTGAGTTCACCTGGGATCTTTGGCAACGAGAGGCACCGAGAAGGTGAGTCTTAAACTCCTGCCTAAATTCTAAAATCTGGTCTGGTAACAGTGCACTGAAGGGGGTACGTGGACTGGCCACTGTAAGGCGTACCAGGGGGATGGACGCGAGTCCCATCCCCAGGGTTAGAGTGGGTCTAAGTCCCAGCTCGGTCCGGCCGGAGGAGGGGTGCGCAGCCTGATCAGCATAAGGCGCACTGCAAAACTTTGAGACCAAAAATTATAGTCACTGTGACTGGTGTGAGTTTAAACAGTACTGTGTATGTGTGTGTGTGAGTGCGTGTAGCCTGGGAACCAATTGGGGCACCCGTCGGCTGAGAAGCCGCCCGCTGCGAAGGGACAGCAGACCTAGCAGTTAAAGACTCGGGTGGTGTGACTGCGGTTCCCAGGGAGCGAGAGAAAAGTGCCCAATTAAGGGGAATTGTGCGGGCGTATGACCCTACCTGGGGAGATGTACAAACGCTCCTTGAATCTGTGTTCACTCCAGATGAAAGGTGCTCAATTTTGGATGCAAACCGCCGTTGGGCAGCAGAGGGGGGTGTCAGGGCTGCTGGAACAGCCTGGCCAGCTGTGGACCCCGGGTGGAATCATAATGTAGATGCAGATTACAGGCAGTTGCAATTAGCCAGAGAGGACTTAGAATAAGCTATACGTTTGGCAGGACAAAAGACTGCAAGTAAGGGAGTGTCAGCAACAGGCAGAGGAACACCCCTCAGCTTACTTTGCTAGGCTAATTAAGCAAGTCAGAATGTATGGGGGAGGACTAGACCCAGAAGCCGAGGCTAACAGGCCGCTAATGATTTCCACATTTGTAGACCAAGCAGCCCCGGACATTAGAAAGTAGTTTTCCAAACATGTTCCTGACTGGCCAGGAAAGCGAATGGATGAAATATTACGTTTAGCCACATTTGTGTATAATAGTCGAGAGGAGGAGAGGGCGAAAGAAAAGAGACAGCAAAAAAGAGAGGAAGTTAGTGTGTTAGCAGCTGTGTTAAGAGATGGATTTAGAGGACCCAGGGGGAGGGGACGTGAAAGAGCTAGGAGAGATAGATGGAGTCAGAGTCAGTCACAGACGCACCTATATGCCTTTTGGGGAGAGATCTCCTGCAAGCCTTGGATACTCAGATCTGCTTACAGCCAGAAGGGATAAAGCTAATAATTATGGGTTCGTGTGTTCTGGCTAAGACACCAGAACCAGAGTCAACTAATCTGCAAATTCCAACAGGTTTAGAATCAGTTTCTAAAAAATTATGGAGCTCTTCAGGAATGGATGTGGCACTACTGAAATCAGCCAGTCCAGTCTCGATAAAAACAAAGGGGGGATTGCCTCCTGCAGTTAAACAATATCCTATCCCGAAGGAAGCAGAGAAGAGTATCCAAAACCAAATTGATCATTATCTGAAAATGGGTATCCTTAGAGTCTGTGAATCCCCATATAACACCCCAATTCTGCCAGCTAAAAAGAACAGGCAAGATGCTGATGGTGATCCAGAGTATCGCTTTGTACAAGACTTAAGGGCTATAAACCAACATGTAGTTGCTCCACATCCAGTAGTCCCCGGCCCATCAACCATTTTACTACAGATACCCCATTGGGCAACTTATTTTACTGTGATTGACCTAACAGCAGCCTTTTTTAGTATACCAATAGCTGAAGATAGCCAAGATCTCTTTGCTTTCACTTGGAAGAGACAACAATTAACTTGGACAAGGCTGCCACAGGGATTTACTGGGTCTCCGACTATTTTTTCGCGTATACTCAAAAATGACCTCTCAGATATCGAACTTCCAGGACATTCTGTATTAATACAATATGTAGATGATTTGTTATTAGCAAGTAAAGATTATGAGACATGTTTGAAAGATACTGTTTCTCTATGTAACGCTCTTGCAGAAAAAGGGCATCGAGCATCTCTGTCTAAACTCCAGCTGTGTCAAAGAGAGGTAAAATATTTGGGTTTTATCTTAAGAGAAGGACACAGGTTAGTTGATCCAGAACGAGTAAAGACAATTCTTGATATGCCTCGTCCTGTAACAAAAAAAACAGCTTAGGGGATTTTTAGGAGCTGTAGGATTCTGCCAACCGTGGATTCCTGGGTTAGCAGAACTTACTAAGCCTCTGGTACAGGCAACAAAAAAGGAGGAGATAGAGCCTTTGGCCTGGGGCCCAAGGCCCCAGGGAAAGGGAGAAAGCTTTTACATCTGTGAAAAAAGCGTTGGTTTCAGCCCCTGCTCTCGGGTTACCAGATTATAGCAAACTATTTGAATTATTTGTCCATGAGCGACAGGGAGTAGCAAGTGGGGTACTCACCCAAAAACTAGGCCCTCACCGTAGACCAGTGGCCTATTACTCCACGCAACTAGATGAGGTAGCTAAAGGCACTCCAGGATGCATCAGAGCAATAGCAGCTACTGCAGCTCTTATTGAAAAAACACGACCTGTAGTTTTGGGTCATTCATTGACTGTGTATGTGCCACATGAAGTAGAACTGTTAATGAAGCAATATGCGACTCAAGCACTATCCCCACAGAGAGCTCACTGCTATGAACTGATAATACTGCATGCAGATAATGTGACTTTAAAAAGATGCAATATTTTGAATCCAGCAACGCTATTGCCTCAACCGGAGGACGGAGAGCCACATCATTCCTGTGAGCAGGTGGTGGTCAGCTCGAGCAAGCCCTGGGAGGACCTTAAAGAAGAACCTTTGGAGAACCCGGACTTAGTTCTGTTTACAGATGGGTCATCCTATTATTTGGACGGAAGACGTCACTCCGGCTATGCTGTCACTAACGTCTTTGAGGTGCTCGAGGCCAATCCTTTGTCTCCATCAGTAAGTGCTCAAGGAGCAGAATTAATAGCATTGCCCCAAGCAGCAAAATACAGGTAAGAGCTTGCGGGTAAATATCTATACCGACTCTAAATATGCATTTGGAGTGTGTCATGCAACAGGGGTGTTATGGAAAGAACGAGGATTCTTTTCGTCATCAGGAAAGAAATTAGCTAATGGAGAAGAAATACATAATTTGCTGGAAGCAGTTCAACTGCCCAAAGAAATTGCGGTAATACACTGCCCAGCCCATACTAAAGACACTACAGAAATTAGCAGAGGAAATGCTCTAGCCAACGCTGCTGCGAGGGCTGCAGCTCGACAACCTCTGAGAGAATGTATGGGGGCAGTTCCAAGGATGGACCAGAGTGAGTGGCCAAACTTAATAGACCCCAAAACTATGTATGAAAAAGACTGCTCAGTGGGAGAGAAAAAACAATGGGAACAGTGGGAAGCAAAACAAAATGATGATGGAATATGGACAATTGGGGAAAAACCAATTCTACCAAAAAAATATTTAATTACTATAGCTAGGTGGTTTCACGATAAAGCTCATGGGGGAGCCGAGGCAATAGCTAAACAGGTACAGAAAGTATGGGCTGCTCCAGGAATTTATGCAGCTGCTACAAGAATAACGAATAGCTGCCCGACCTGCCAGAAGTTTTCAAATAACAAGCCAAGCTCAGATTTGGGGGGGCGACCATGGGCTTTCTTCCCTTTCCAGAAGCTGCAAATAGATTATGCAGATATGCCATCTGTCTATGGATACAAACACTTGTTAGTGATAGTAGATCAGTTATCAGGCTGGGTAGAAGCTTTCCCAACAAGAAAGGCTGACACAGGGGGAGTGGTAAAAGCCTCACTGAAAGAAATCATACCCAGGTATGGGGTCCCAGAAGCCATTGATTCAGACAGGGGTGCCCATTTTACAGCAAGCATAATCAATCAGTTATGTAAATCGTTAGGAATAAAAAGAAACCTACATGCTCCTTATCACCCACAATCTTCAGGACAAGTAGAAAGAATGAATAGAGCATTAAAAGAGAAAATAGCAAGAATATGCACACATGCTAGCCTGAAATGGCCAGAGGCATTAAACTTAGCTCTATGGGATGTTCGAAATTCTCCATGGCAACCCATAGGACTAACACCAGCAGAAATTCTTTTTGGGAGACATTTAGCGATACCAAGGACTTATATCCCCGCTAAGACCAGCCTATTAGATGGAGATGAACGAGTGACACAATATGTACTAGCCTTACAAGAACGGTTTAAGGCCTTGCAAAATCAGGCTCAGTGGTTTCAGCCGGTGCCATCAGACATTCAGGCACATGATATACAGCCTGGAGATAAAGTGTTGATAAAGGTATTCTCGCGAAAAACAAAACTAGAACCAAAATGGGAAGGACCCTACACTGTATTGTTAAGTTCTCACTACGCTGTTAAAATTCTAGGAAAAGAGAATTGGATTCACCACTCTCACGTGAAACGAGTGACAGTCCAAGAAGCAAACACAGCAGAGGGTGCAGCAGATCAGTGAAAACAACCACGTAAAGCTCGATGGGATACACGACTTCCCCAGGGTAATCTGTTCGGACTCGCCTCACTAACACAAATCTCTTTTCCTTTACTGCACCCTGCAGGATGGCAGGCAGAAGTGCCGTGCTCATGTTGCTGTTTCAAACCCTGGCAATGCTACTTTCCCTAAGCTGTGGTCAAAGAACCTTAGAGTGGCCATGGTCCCAGGCCCGTGTTACGTATACCGGAAGTATGGGATTAAATTCTGATAAAAACTTAAACCTCTCAACCCTGGTCATGCATGGAACTGAAGTATACTCAGAAAATGAATGGAGCTGGGATAATACTAACCAACTTCTCCAACTCCTGGGAAGGACAGGAAAGGAAATAAAGATAGGATGTGGAGTGATCAGCGGGTCCACCCACGAGAAGGCGACTCAAATCTCTCTCACTAAAATCAAATCAAATGAAAAAGAAAGGAAAATTTGTGTCACTGAAAACCTGGCTTGCTGGTACAATTTTACCTTAGAACAGCCTGTTTTAATAGTTTGTCTGTGGGCTCACCACAATGTGGGACTATCATTTGAATTTAAAATAGACATTATTGAGCCCAGTACAGCAATACCTACCCTGACTACAATTATTTCCACCAATATAAATAACTCTGTTACCATGAAGAGTAAGAAAACCTTATCCACACAAATCTTTGAAATTGGACCGTATGTGATTAGAAATACAGGCCAACAACGAGTATTATTTAATCCATCATGGTCTCTCAAACGAGTAGAGCTATTAATGCAAATTATATCTCTACAATCAAACCGACCTGTTCACCATTCTTAGGTACGTCCTATGTGGGATGGACGGCGTGGTTACATAGGCGAACCCTCACCTCTCCAAAACGAACAAGGAGAGATGTGACCGGTATCATAGGAACAGGATTGGGAGTCCTAAACAGTATAGATGCTGAAGTACTCGTAAATAAACTGAGCACAACAACAAGTGACTTATACAGATTAAAACATCCATTGAGGTCTTCTCTATTAGCATTAGGAACTAACCAATGGCTTTCATCCGAGATATTACCTCAATGGGAAAAAATGAATGAAAAAGATCACCACTTGATAGTGGATGCACTTGGGGAAACCCAAATTAATATTTCCCTGGCCCTCAGTTGCATCCAAGCTCAACTGTGGATGCAATCTATGGTAGCAGCGATTATCAGGGAAGGGGAAGAGGGCACTTTACCCACTGAAATTCGAAAGGTAATTTGGGATAATGCGACCGGATTTGAAAAGGAATTCCAATCCTGGTGGTATCTGGTCAATTTTACTTATGTTCCTATCAACACTAAGGCCACAGCCTTTGTTTCAACAATACGTAATGCTTCAACATATACAATATATCCAATCATTGCGTTAGGATTAAATCACAATGGAGCTATACTCTATCCATTGGAACATAGAGTATGGGCCCAACGAAATGGAAATAAATGGCAAACTGTGGACGTTAGCGCATGCATTGTACGGGAACAGCAAGGGTTTATTTGTGAAAGTAATACTATCAAAGCCCAAGACATTTGTCTTGACGCTGAGCAAAATGTTTGTCATTTTGAAATACAGCCTGATGAAACACCTGAAACTATACTTGTATATATTGGGAGAGGATGCGTATGTATGAGAACCTTTTGTAGTCTTGCAGTTATAGATGGCATTGTAGTAGATACAAGTAATCATTGAAATATTTGTATTTGTAGCTTTACCAAAATCATGGGATGTGATTTTAATTATTCAGCTCCTATCACGTCTTATCAATTGTTACAATCTAATTATACATTAATTCAAAATTTACTACCTACCCCCATTGGGATGAATCTCACCCTGGTAAGGAAACTACTACAACAGGATGATTTGCATCGACTGCTAGAGCGCGTCCAGAACAGTGGACAGAAAACTCTAATCACTGTTCCCCATGATGCAAAAGAGATACATCATATCTTAGAAAGGGTAAAAAGGGACGGAGAACATCATGGCTGGGAAACTCTTCTAGGGTGGTCACCAACTGCAACAGGGATTTATAATCATGTATTGCACCCGGTAGTAGTTGTGTTCAGTTTAACTGTGTTATGCCTATTGCTTACGATCATATTATACATAAGATTAGGGAAAGTGATAGTACGCCTCGAAAGGCTTCGAGAACTCTGTTTAAAATATTAGCAGGGATGCTTCATAAAAACAAAGGGGGGAAACTGTTAAAGAATAGTGAATTGAAACTGTCTAGAAATGGCTGCTTGGCACAACTTACATAAAACTTGCTTAGCATGAGTGGCTAGATTTGCTGAAGCCTTAGGCCGAGAGTGGGAAAAGTAACGACTCTTTACTTAGTTTAATAAAAAATAGTGCCTCAGAGCTCGTTCAGGCTGGGAAAATAAGGAAGCCACACGCAGTCGGCGCACCTGTGTCACCGACTCCGGGAGGGAAGACGCCAAAACAATTGGGAAGATAAGACCTTGGGAGGCAACCGCCAGACCCAACAAAAACAGAAGTACAACCATCATCAGAGACTGCAAAAAACAAGAATAAGGAGAAAAACAGCTTGCCTCAGAAAGACGATGAGACCCAATGAGGAGCAGGAGACCCCCAGACCAAAAAATTACTATTGGTCTAACTATCGCGTGAGGGGTGGGAAATGGAAGTCGAAAAGACTGTAATTACCCAGGATTTGTTTATGTTAGGGTCCCTCTTTGGAGGCACCCAGCTCGAGCTGTAATTACGGCACGCGTGTGATTAAAATTTAGTTTGTTTTGATTTGGCTCTGAACTTTACTTGCGGGAACCTAGGGTCGAACTCTGTTATGGTGGCCGACAAGTTTAATTTCCGTAACAGGCCGATGAGGCTGCAAAAAGGGCAGCATTATCTGTGTCAGTGGCAGCATTAGTTCCAGAGAGAATGTTAAAAATGGAAATTCCAGTATACACTGAAAAAGAAAATAAATTAGCAGAAATAGTGAAATGCATAAAAACTCCTGAAGGATGGTGGGTGACATCTACTGGACAGTGTGGTAACTTTGCTGATAATGAAGAAGCTGATGAAGCAAATACATGATAGTACCCACATGGGAGCTGAGGCATTGGTTGAAACAGTTAAAAGATTTGCTGTGGGAGTTAGTATGTTAATAACTGCAAAGGGTATTACACAAAAATGTGAAATCTGTCTTCGAAATAATCCCAAGATTCAGAAGAAGCCCCCCAGGGGAAGTAAAAAGGGGCTTCATGCCTGGGGATTACTGACAAATTGATTTTTTTCTGAATTACCAAGATGTAATGGGTAGAAATATTTGTTGGTAATTGTTGACACCTTTTCAGGATGGCCTGAGGCTTTCCCGTGTCGTACCACTAAAGCAAGGGAGGTAGTGAAAATGTTATTAAAAGAAATCATACCAAGATTTAGGGTACCAGAAGGGTTTTCTTCAGATAGGGGACCTCATTTTATAGCAGAAATAGTACAGCAAATCTCAAAAATACTACAAATTAAATGGGACTTACATACCCCCTGGAGGCCACAATCCAGTGGAAAGAGTGAATCAAACAATTAAGAGACAGGTAGGAAAACTGTGTCAGGAGACTCAGATGAAATGGACTGATGTTTTACCTCTGGCATTATTAAGAATCAGAATAACCCCAAGGGTTAGGGCGAAAGTTAGTCCATTTGAGATTCTGTATGGTAAACCTTACACTGTAAATTTAACTGGAAATGAAATTCAAATGCATGTTAAGGGTGATCAAATTTTAAGTGATTATCTCTTGTCTATGGCAAAGGTTCTTCTCTCCGTAGGTACATCCAGTTATACTTTTAGGTTACACCCGAGTGAAAGCAGTACCTCGAGAGACGTGGAAAGCTGAACAAGTTCAACCTCTAAAGTTAAAAATATATAAAGATATATGAGTTGTATTAGAAGCGAATCGGTTTTAAATTTAGATTGTATTCAGGGAAAAAATGCTTTAATCTGTTTGTTAGGAATAGGGTTAATATTGTTGTTACGGTATCTGTGTAAAAATGATGTTCTCCTTAACAACCAGGGGAGAAATGTGGTGGTTAGTTTTTCTAGGTTACCTGAGCCAAACAATTAAAGGGAATCAGGAAGGATTTTGGAGTCACAGTCTCCATTTGGAAGTAATTACGAAATCTATGAAGATAGTTAACCAGAGGGATTGCTGGGTGTGTACCCACTTCCCTGAACATTCCAACAAGGGCTTCCCGCTAACTGGAGTGCCTATGAAACAACCAAACAGGAATGGGAAGTCCAGAGTGTGACAGGAGATTATTATCAATGTATCCAAAGATGTAATAAATGGTGGGAGAAAACTATACTTTATGGAAAGCAACCGATCAACTGTACTGGAGCCATTAAGGTAGGAGGTTATAAAGATTGCTCTCGGATACCTGAATAGGTTAGAAGTGGCCAAGTAAGGAACTAAATGGGTGGCGTGTTCCAAAAGGTAGTGGATGGTATTGGTTGTGTGGAAACAAGGCACGAAAAGTGCTACCTCCTAATTGGTCAGGGACATGTACTTTAGGGGCAATAATCCCTAATGTTACTATAAGAAAAGAATTGAGTAATAAATACCAAAAATCCTGGCTAAGAACATTCATAAGGAGACAAAAGAGGGTCAATAATCCTTTAATAGATCGACCTACTAGGTTGCAGTCATTCGTAAGGTGGCTGTTTCCACAACTGGGAGTGAGTGAACTTGAAAAAGCAATAGTAAATATTTCAGCAGTTATTGAAAAAAATAGGGAATAAAACCTCTGATGCCACTGCAGCTTTACAAGAGGAGGTTTCAGAAATTGCTAAAATAACTACCCAAAACAGGATGGCTCTAGATGTGTTATTGGCATCTCAGGGAGGAGTATGCACAATAATAAATACTAGTTGCTGTGTATATGTGGATCAAAGCGGGAGAATTTCTACCGATCTAAATGAAATCTGGAAGCAGACTGAAATCTTACATGGGGGTTCAGAAAGATGATACCTCTTTTGGATTTGAAGAAACATGGAAATGGTTGACTTCCTGGTTCCCTGACGTGAGCTCATGGGTTAAAAAGTGTTTAACAATTTTGGGAATGGTGTTAGTAGTTTTTGTATGCGTTTATGTAGTGATTCAATGCATTTCTAGATGTTGTACAAAATTAATATGGGAAAGATTTTAAAAGAGTGAGACTAATATGAAAATGATCATATAAGTCTCAAAGGGGGAGAATTGTTACAAGACAACCCTGGGAAGCTCAGAAAGAATGTTTGAACTAGGTAGATTAGGATAACTTCTAACATTAAGTCTGAAGTGGTCTAGAGGTAGCCACTTAGATAAAACTTGCTTCATGAGTAGCTAAATTTGCTGAAGCCTTAGGCCGCACTCCTAGTTCAGTAAGAAAGGGCCTCAGAGCTGGTGCAGGCTGGAAAGATAAGGGAGTTACAAGCAGGCTGCATTCCTGTGCCCCACACTCCGAAAGGGAGAATGTCAAGGCTTTGAAATAAGGCCTGCTTGGGCACCAGGACCTTGGGGAGCAAAACCTCCTCTCACTGCTGAAACAATGTTAATTAAGGGGTCTGGACTATCTCCCCCTTGTCAGGACTTTGGGAGATAACACCTACTGTCTCTGCTGGGGCAGTGTTAAATGATCTCCCCTCATCAGGACCTTGGGAGACAGGGGTGGGACCCGGGGAATGAAGAAATCACTAACCAATCAGTGTAAAAGGGAAAACTGCAAATCTGGCAATTTGTTTGTATAAATGCTACTTGAAAAGTTGGGGTGGGGGGAGTGTGCTTGATTTGTGGGAAACCACCGAGCACCCAGGCTTGCGCAACTCTGAAATAAATAAGCAAATGTCTCTCCTGAGTGTGTAATTACTGGCTTATTGCACACCGGGCAACGAATCCGCTTTTCGGACAACAACAGCAGCCTCAGTGCTTCACAGGCCCGTGGGAGGCCCCTGGCTGCTGGCTGTGCTTGTGAGGTCACAACAGCCTCTGTGCCCTATATGGCAGTGGCAGGCCCCTGGCTGTTTGCTGTGCTTGTGAGCTCACAGCAGTCTGAGTGCCTGATAGCCAGTGGCAGACCCACAGCTGCTGGCTGTGCTCATGAGGTCACAGCAGTCCTATTGCCTGACAGGCCCGTGGGAGGCCATTGGCTGCTGGCTGTACTTTTGAGGTCACAGCAGTCTAAGTGACTGAGAGGCCAGTGGCAGGCCTCTGACTGCTGGCTGCATTTTGAGGTCACCTTTGTCTCAGTGCCTCATCAGGCAGTGGGATGCCCATGGCTGCTGACTCTGCTTGTGAGCTCACAGAAGTGCGAGTGCCTGATAGGCCCCTGGCAGGCCCCTGGCGGCTTCCTGTCCTTGTGAGGTCACATGAGCCTCTGTGTCTGATAGGGCAGTGGAAGGTGTTGTAGAGGCCTCCGAGTGCCATTTTGTGGTGCAGGGCCCTCCGAGTGCCTTTTTTCATGTTGTAGCAGCCCCCGAGTGCCTTTTTTTGTGCTGTAGGGGCCACCGAGTGCCTTTTTTTGCGGTGCGGGGGCCTCCGAGTGCCTTTTTTCCTGGTGTACAGGCCTACAAGTGCCTCTTTTTGCAATGTAGGGGCTTCCGAGTGCCTTTTTTTGTGGTGCTGGGGCCTCCAAATGCCTTTATTTCCAGTGTAGAGGCCTGCAAGTGCCTCTTTTTCCAGTGAATGAGCCTCTGAGTGCCTTTTTTGCTGTGCAGGGGCCTGTGATTGACTTTTTCGGCAGTGTGGGGGGCCACCAAATGCCTTTTCTTGTGGTGCACTGGCCTCCGAGTACCTTTTTTTCCAGTGTAGGGGCCTCTGAGTACCTTTTTTTGCATTGTAGCTGCCTCCGAGTGCCTTTTTTTGTGGTGTAGGGGCCTCTGAGTGCATTTTTTTCCGTTGCAGGTGCCTCCGAGTGCCTTTCTCTGCGATGTAGCGGCCTCCAAGTGCCTGTTTTTGTGGTGCAGGGCCCTCTGAGTACCTTTCTTTCCGCTGTAGGGGCACGGGAGTGCCTGTTTTCGCATTGTAGCAGCCCCCGAGTGCCTTTTTTGTGCTGTAGGGGCCTCCGAGTGCCTTTTTTTCCAGGGTAGGGGCAGCCGAGTGCCTTTTTTTGTGGTGTTGTGCTCCAAGTGCCTTTCTTTTGTGGTGTCGGGGCCTCTGAGTGCATTTTTTTTTAGCGGTGTACTGGCCTCCAAGTGCCCTGTTTTTCAGTGCGCTGGCCTCCAAGTGCCTTTTTTTCCAATGTAGGTGCTGCCGAGTGCCTTTCTTTGTAATGTAGGGGCTTCCAAGTGCCTTCTTTTGTGGTGCAGGAGCCTCCAAGTGCCTTTATTTCCAGTGTGCAGGCCTGCAAGTGCCTCTTTTTCCAGTGCAGGGCCCTCCAAGTGCCATGTTTCACATTGTAGTAGCCCCCGAGTGCCTTTTTTTGTGCTGTAGGTGCCACCGAGTGCCTTTTCTTGTCGTTCAGGGGCCTCCGAGTGCTGTTATTTTGGGGTAGTAGCCTCCATGTACCATTTTCTTTGCGGTGAAGTGGCCCCGAGTGCCTTTTATTGTGCTGTAGGGGCCACCGAGTGCCTTTTCTTGTGTTTCAGAGGCCACCAAGTGCCTTTTTTTGCGGTGAAGAGCCCTCCGAGTGCCTTTTTTTGCATTGTAGCAGACCCCGAGTGCCTTTTATTGTGCTGTAGGGGCCACCGAGTGCCTTTTTTTGCGGTGCATGGTCCTCTGCGTGCCTTTTTTTGCAGTGTAGCGGCCTCCGAGTGCCTTTTCTTGTGGTTCACTCTTCTCCGGGTGCCTTTTTTTGCAGTGCAGAGGCCTCCGAGTGCCTTTGTTTGAGGTGCACTGCTTTCTGAGTGCCTTTTCTTGCAGTGAAGGGGCATCTAAGTGCCTTTTTTCCGGTCTAGCCGCCTCCAAGTGCCTATTTTTGTGATGCAGACTCCCAAAGTGCCTTTTTTTCCAGTATAGTGTCCTGCATGTGCATATTTTTGCAGTGCATGGCCTCCTAGTTCCCTTTTTTCCCAGTGCCCATGCCTCCAAGTGCCTTTTTTCTCGTATGGTCCTTCAGCGTTCTGTGATATCACTTTACCCTCTGCCTGAAATGATATTGTCAGGCCCACCACTGCTGGATGAGATAGTCATGTCACTTCTGCCTCACGGCCTGGTAGGCCAGTCAGGCCCATCAGTCCTTGCTCTGCTTGTGAGGTTGCTTCTGCCTCTGTGCTTGATAGGCCAGTGGCAGGGCCATGCCACCTGGCTTTGCTTGTGAGGATACTTGTATCTCCATGCCAAAAAGGGCAGCGGCAGGCCCATGGTTGCTGGTTGTGTCTTATGATGTCACTTTGACCTGCATGGCATGCATGGGCATGCACTGCCACGCCCATGGCTGCTGGTCTGCTTGGGTGTTCCCTTCTTTCTCCGTGCTTGATGCACCATGGCAGGCCCAGAGCTGCTGGCTGTGCTTGTGAGGTCCCTTTGACCTCAGTGCCTGATGAGGCACTCAGAGCGCCATGAGTCCTGCCTGTGCTTCTGAGCTCACTTCTGCCTCAGTGCCTGATTGGCAAGTGGCAGGCCACTGGCTGCTTGCTGAGGTGGTGAGGTCATTTTTACCAGCAGCCCTAAACTTAGCGCTACGGGAGGTTCAGAATCCTCTGTGACAGCCTCTAAGACTATTGCCAGTGGAAATTCTTTTGGGGAGACCTTTAGCCACAGTGGGCAACTCAGGCTAAAAGCAACCGCTTGGGTGGAGATGAGCGAATTACACTTACAAAAGGCAGGAGAAAAGCTCAGTGGGCCCACTCAGCACCAGGTGACATGCAAGCACACGCTATCCAGCCTGGACATAAGGGGTTGGTACAGATAGTCACCTGAAAGTCCGAAGTGCAACCAAATCTCGGGAGGCCCCTACACTGTACTGTTGAGTTCTTATTTCACTGTGAAACTTCCAGGTAGAGAAAATTGGCTCCAATCAGTCAGATGTAAAGCGGCTGAGTGGACCGGAAGCTCTTGGAAGCACCACATGAGCTAAGCCGTCCGGGACATTAAATGTTACAAAGTGTGGCGTGTAACGCTTGTGTTGTTAATTGTTGTCGTGACCTTTGTGCTTGCACTGGAGTATTGTTTAACCGCCCTAGCAAAAAACCAACCTGGGGGTAAAATGTGTTGTAGCCAAAATCGAGGAGAAGCAATTTGGGAAGCAAATGAGGAACGCTATTGCTCCTACTTGTATCAAATAGCGCATCCACAGAGTTGACAGCATGTTGCAGTACTGGCCTGCCACGTTGAAGGTGAGGCAAAAGCCCTGGAGGAGCATCCCATACGGATAGAAATGGGACCAAGATGTTACCCAAACTGAGAAGTCCAGTGTGTCACTAACTACAAATTGTAGTGACTCTCGCCTGGTGCCGGAGAGACGATTGCACTGAGAACTTCCGCCTTCCATTGCCCGGGTCCCGGCAGACCCCGGTGATGTGTTCTAACGACCGCTCTTGTAATGGGAGTGTAACTTGTAAGTCTACGCCATTAGTTCTACCCTGCACTCTCAGGAACGGGCTTTCAGCACTCTCTCCTGCTTTAACCACTTCCCCAATGCTCTCCATTTTAACTTTCCCTGCGGTCACTGCAGGAACAGCCCAACCATCTCCGCAGAGCTCCCACGTAGTTAAATCAACCGGAACACAAAAGTTACTGTTGAACCCTTTGTGGTCTCTAAAACTTGTAGCGTTACTCAGGCAAGAGAACATGTCTATGATTAAACCATCCTGTCTGCCTTTTTTAAATATAGCTTACACCGCATGGCTGGAATGGTTACGCAAGCGGACCTGACACACCAAATGGTGAGAAAGAAAGGATGTCAGTGGTGTTACAGGGCCAGGATTAGGAGTTCTAAATAGCATCGATGCTGAGGCATTAGTGAATAAGTGCCACAAACAGAGATGTGTCTACATTAGCAAAGCAAAGCCATTACGATCATCTCTGTTACCTCTTGGAAGTAATCAACGGTGCTCCTCTCAGATTTCTACCTCAGTGGGAGCTCAAAGAAGGAAAGCTCATCAGCTTCCTTAGTTGCAGCAGGAGGAGCTCAAACTAATGTTTCTTTGGCGGTCCATTGTATCCAAGCCAAATGGACACAATCGGGACCAGTTGCAACAACTCGGGCAGGTGAGAAAGGGCTCCTACCCAGTGAAATTCGCAAAGCAGGACTCCTTCCAAAGGAGTTCAATATGAAGGAATCTTGGACTGCCACCATCTAGAGTTAATCAGAGTCAGGCTAGGGCAGCCCCATGACATTGCCTCCCGTGCCTCACTTACACCACGTCCACTCACAGCTGCCTCCTAAGACTGCCCGCCTGCTCAGCTGCCTGTCTGAACAGCCCACGCTGACTGGCAAGAGCTGTTGCCAAGCAAGCTTGACCTGCATGCATAGGGCAGCCCCACAGCACTTTCACAGCTGCCTTCCTCGCCGGTTGACACTTACAGCAGGGCTATTCCCTCCGAACGCCTAGGAGTGCCACACTGCTCCAACGCCTCCACTGACAGTCAGGGCTCACAGGCGGGAGCTAGTCCCAGCCAAGCTTGCCCTGCATGCCTAAGGCAGTCCCACAACAGGATAACGGCTTGCCTTCCTTTCCTGTCGACATTAATAGCACCGCTATTCCCGCCTTCCTCCTAGCAATGCCACGTTGCTCAAATGCCTGTCCAACGAGCAAGGGCTGCTAGGCAAGAGCGCGGGTATGCGAAACTAGCCTTGGGCAGCCCCACAAGCGGTACCCATCTCGCCTTCCTCCCCCGTCAACAATTACAGCAGGCGTACTCACAGCTTCCTCCTAAGAATGCCCAGCTGCTCAGACGCCTGTCCGAAGAGCAAGGGCCGCTAGGCAAGAGCTCTGGGCATGCCAAGCTTGCCTCGGGCAGCCCACAGCATATTCCCTGCTCTCTTTGTAGGTGAGGGCCTTTTGGCCTTTACCCCCTGGCTACTCCCAACTTAGTCCTAAGAATGCCAAAATGCTCAGATGCCTTTGTGAGCAAGCAGGGCTCAAAAGCAAGAGCTCGTCCCCACCACACAAAACCTGCTAAGCCACAGCAGGCCCACTACACGTTCACAGTTGCCTTCCTCTCCTGGCCACACTTAAAGGATGCGTACTCACGCCTTACTCCGAGGAGTGCCACATTGCGCAAACGCCTCTCTCTCTTCTGTCAGTCCTCACAGTCAAGAATTCTGGACACAAGTTGGAAAAGAGCTTCTGGCAGCCGCACAAGATATGCGCAGCTCACCGTTCACTTGTGTTGCCGATCACACCAGGCATACTCAGCGCTTCCTCCAATGAATGCCAGAATAGTCAGTGGCACGTCCAAGCAGCCAGGGCCTTAGGATCACTAAGGCCACTGCACGGTATGTTCCTGAGTGGCCATCCTCTCCTGGCAAAACAGAGGGGCTTGCTCGCTCTAAGTGTGGCGGGAAGAGGTGGGCAAGCTGCGAACCTGTTGTAGAGCTGCCTTAGATATGCAGCTGAAGCCTGTGAGCGCTGGCTGTTCGGACAGCCGTCGGAGCAGTCTGTCGGGCTTAGGAAGAAGCTGTGAGTACGCCTGGTGTAACTGTCGACAGGGGAGGCTGGTGAGCCCGGCTCGTTTTGTGGCCCTGCCAGAGACAATCTTCTCCTGCCCAGATCTCTTGCCCATAAGTGCCGGCTCTCCGGAGAAGCCTCTGAGCAGCCGAGCCCTCTTAAGAGTAAGCATGGTGTAATTGTTGATGGGGAGGATGATGAAATGTGACTTCCTGTGGGGCTTCCCGAGACAAGCTTGTTGTGCCAAGAACGCTCGCCTGTGAGTAATGACAGGGGAGAAAGGCATTTGAGCAGTGTGCCACTCCTAGCAGTAGGCTGGGAATCGGCAAGCTGTAACTGTCAGCAGGCGAAGGCGGCAAGTCGTGAACGTGTTGTGGAGCATGCAGTGCAAGCTTGCTGGGGCAACTCTTTTGCCTGTGAGCTCTGGCTGTTCGGACAGTCGTCTGAGCAGTCTGGCAGTCTTAGGCAGAAGCTGTGAGTACGCCTGGTGTAATTGTCGATGGGAGGAGGATGGCGAGACGGGCTCATTTTGCTGTGATCCCAGAGACAAGCTTGTCGTGCCCAGCGCTCTTGCCTGTGAGCTTTCTAAAGCGTAAGCCTGGTGTAATTGTTGACAGGTCTCACAGGCAAGAGTGATGGACTCCCCCCCGCCCCAGGATTGCTCTGCATGCTTAGGGCAGCCCGACAACACATTCACAGCTGCCTTCCTCGCCGGTCAACACTTACAGCAGGCCTAGTCTTCCCGAACGCCTAGGCGTGCCACAGTGCTCAAGCGCCACCTCCGACAGTCAGGGCTCACAGGCGGGAGCTAGTCCCAGCCAAGATTCCCCTGCATGCCTAAGGCAGTCCCGATAACTGTTTGCCTTCTTCTCCTGTCGACATTAAAAGCACGTCGGCTCCCACCTTCCTCTTAGCAATGCCACGTTGCTCAAATGCCTGTCCAACGAGCAAGGGCTGCTGGGCATGCCAAGCTTCCCTTTGGCAGCCCACAAAATTTTCCCTTGCTCTCTCCTTGGTGCGTGCCTTTTGGCCCTTTACACCACGGCTACTCACAAGCCTTATTCCCGAGCATGCCGGCCGGCTCCGACACCCGTCGTGGCAGAAGTGGATTCACAGGGAGAGCTCTGGGCGCTACAGCTTTGCCTCGGGCAGCCTCACAAAAAAATCCAGGGCTCGCTTTCCGTCCCTGTGGACACTTACAGCAGGACTCTTCCCACCTCACTCCTAGGCGTGCCAAAAGTATCACCCGCCTCGCCCACTTGTCAGCACTCACAGGCAAGAGCTCTGGGCACACCAAACTGGCTTCCGGCAGTCTCGCAAAAAGTCCCCCTCTCGCCACCCTCCCCCTTGATAATAAGACCAGGCCAACTCAAAGCTTCCTCCTAAGAATGCCAGCAGACTCAGATGCCTGTACGAGCAGCCAGGGCTCACAGGCACGAGCTCTTCCCAAGCAAGCAGGATCTTCATCCCTAAGGCCACTGCACAGCATGTTCACGAGCCGGGGGGCCTTCCTATCCTGGCGACACATACAGCGGGGTTTGCTTGCTCTGTGGTGAGGACAGACGAGGTAGGCAAAGTGCGAAGCTGTTGTAGAGCCGCCTTAGATATGCAGATCAAGTCTGTGAGCTCTGGCTATTCGGAAAGGTGTAAGAGCAGTCTGGCACTCTCAGGAGGATGTTTTGAGCACGCCTGGTGTAATTGTCAATGGGGAGGATGGCGAGACGGGCTCATCTGATGGGGCTGTGCAAAACAAGCTTGTCGTGCCCAGATCTCATGCCTGTGCATTCTGACAGGTGGGAGAGGGGTTTCAGCAGTGTAGAACAGATAGGCTTAAGGTGGGAAAAGGCCTTGTGTTATCGTCGACAGGCGACTAAGGCGAGACTGGGAATTTTGGCGACAATGCCCAAAGAAAGCTGTCCTTGCCCAGAGCGCTTGCCTGTGAGCCTTTGCTTTTCGGACAGGTGTCTGAGTATTTTAGCATTCTTCAGAATAAGGTGCGAGCAGAAGTGGTGTGTCGACCAGGTCGATGTGAGGGGGTGGTAGTCAAGGGCACGTTCCGTGGGGCTGCCTGAGGAAAGCTTGGCATGCCCAGAGCTCTTTCCTATGAAAGCTTGCTGGTCTCAGACCCCTGTCCCAGCAGCCAGGGCTCACAAGGCAAGAGCTCTTCCCAAGCACGCTTGACTTTCATCCCTAAGGCAGCCGCACTCTCCTGGCGGTACTTACAGAGGGACTTGCTTGCTCTGTGCTGGGAGAAGAGTTAGGCAAACAGCGAAACTGTTGGAGAGCTGGCTTAGATGTGCAGCTCGGGTCTGTGAGCGCTGGCTGTTCGGACAGGCAGATGAGCAGTCTGGCATTCTAAGGAGGAAGCTATGAGGACACCTGGTGTAATTGTCGATGGGGAGGATGGCGAGACGGGCTCGTCTTGTGCAGCGGCCCGAGACAAGCTTGTCATGTCCAGAGCGCTCGCCTGTGAGTACTGACGAGGAGAGAAGCGTTTGAGAAGTGTGGCACTCCAAGCACTAAGGCAGGAATAGGCTGCTGCATGTGTTGACGGGCAAAGAAAGGGAGCTGGGAAAGTGTTGTTGGGCTGCCCTGAGCATGAGGAGCAAGCTTGGTGGGGGCAGCTCTCTTGCCTGTGAGCGCAGTCGACAGTTACACCAGGCTGACTTCTAAGAAAGTAAGCTTGCTCGGACGCCTGTCCGGAGAGCCTGCACTCATGGGCAAGAGCTCTGGACACAACAAGCTTGTCTCGGGACAGCCCATGGGCAAGGCTGATTCTCCATCCTCCCTCGTCGACAATTGCACCAGGCATTCTCACAGCTGCCTCCTAAGAATGCCAGCCTGCTCAGCTGCCTGTCTGAACAGCCATAGCTCACAGGCTTGAGTTGCATAATCTAAGGCGGCTCTACAACAGTTTCGCACTTTGCCTACCTCCACACAGTATAAGCAAGTCGCGCTGTAAGTGTCGCTAGGAGAGGAAAGGCCCCCGCTCCGTGAACGGGCTGTGCGGCTGCCTTAGGGATAAAAGTCAAGCGTGCTTGGGAAGAGCTCTTGCCTGTGAACGCTGGCTGTTCGGGCAGGCGTCTGAGCATTTAGGCATTCATAGGAGGCAGCTTTGAGTTGGCCGGCTCTTATAATCGAGGGGAGGATGGCGAGAAAGGGGCGTTTCGCGAGGCTGCCGGAGGCACAATTGGCGTGCCCAGAGCTCTTGCCTCTGAACCCCTTCCAGATGGAAGCTTGTCCTGCCCAGAGGTCTTGCCTGTGAGCGCTGGCTGTTCGTACAGGCAGCAGAGCAGGCGGGCATTCTTTGGAGGAAGCTGTGAGTGGAGGTGGTGTAAGTGTCCACGGGGAGGATGGCGAGATGGGCAGAGCTTCGAGAGACAAGCTTGTCGTGCCCAGAGCGCTTGACTGTGAGTACTGACGGGGCGAAATACACGTTTGAGCAGAGTTGCACTCCCAGCAGTACGATGCACCTGCAGTGTCGACAGACTCTGCGAGGCCTGGGTGTTCGGACAGTTGTCTGAGAAGTCTGGCATTCTTAGGAGGAGGCTTTGAATACGCCTGCTGTAAGTGTCGACGGAGAGCCGGCTCATCTCGCAGGGCTGCCAGAGACAAGCTTGGTGTGCCCAGACCTCTTGCCCATGAGTGGTGGCTCTCTGGACAGGCGTCCGAGCAGGATGGCTTTCTTAGGAGTCAGCCTGGTGTAACTGTCGACTGCACTCCCAGGCAAGAGAGCTGCCCCACCAAGCTTGCTCCTCATGCTTAGCCCAGTCCCACAACACTTTCCCGGCTCGCGTTCTTTGCCCGTCGACACATACAGCAGGCCTATTCCCGCCTTACTGCTAGGAGTGCCACACTGCTCGAACACCTCTCTCCTCGCCAGTACACACAGGCAAGCGCTCTAGGCACGAAAAGGTTGTCTCTTGAAGCCCCCATCTCGCCCGTCGACAATGGCAACAGTGCACGCACAGCTTCTTCCTAAGTATGCCAGGCTGCTCTGATGCCTCTTGGACCAGCAGGAGTTCACAGGCAAGAGCTCTGGGCACGGCCAGCTTGCTTCGAGCAGTCTCGCAAAAAGTTCCCCGTCTCGCCTTTCTCCTGTGTTGGCAATGTTCTCCTGTGTGGGCTATGCCCACCTTACTGCTAGGAGTGTCACATTGTTTAAGCGGCTCTCCCTTGTCTTTTCCCACAGGCATGAGCTCTGGGCATGCCAAGCTTGTCTCGGGCAGCCCTACAAGACGAGTCCGTCTCGCCATCCTCCCCATCGATAAGAAGACCAGGCATACTCAAAGCTTCCGCCTAAGAATGCCAGACGGCTGTCCGAACAACCAGAGCTCACGACGTTGCTCTGCGGCTCTCCAACAGATTCGCGGTTTGCCTGCCTCTTCTCTCCACACTTAGAACACGCAAGCCCCGCTTGACGTGCTGCCAGCAGAGAACGGCCCCTCGGGAACGTGCCGTGCGGTGGCCAGAGCCCAGGCTGTTCGGACAGGTGTCTGAGCAGTCTGGCATTCTTGGGAGGAAGCTCTGAGTATGCCTGGTGTAATTGCCGACGGGGAGGAAGGCGAGATGTGGACTTCTAGTGGGGCTGCCAGAAAGAAGCTTGTTGTGTCCAGAGCGCTTGCCTGTGACTGCAGCCCTGTCCAGAGAGGCATCTGAGCAGGCTTGCTTTCTTAAGATTCAGCCTGCTGTAATTGTCGACTGCGCTCGCCGGGAAGAGCACTGCCCCAGTAAGCTTGCTCCGCATGCTCAGGGCAGCCCAACAACAAGTTCCGGGCTCCCTTCCTTTGCTGTCGGCACGTACAGCAGGCCTATTCCACCTTACTGCTAGGAGTGCCACACTGCTCAAACGGCTCTCTCCTCGTCAGTACGCACAGGCAAGCGCTCCGGACATGACAAGCTTGTCTCTCGAAGCTCACAAGAAACCTCATCTCGCCCTCCTCCCCTTCGACAATTGCAACAGGCATACTCACAACTTCTTCCTAAGAATGCCAGACTGCTCTGACACCTCTCCGAATAGCCAGAGCTCACAGACCTGAGCTGCATATCTAAGGCGGCTCTACAACAGATGTATACAGGTTCGCACTTTGCCTACCTCTTCTCGCCACACTTAGAGCAAACAAGCCCCGCTGTAAGTGGCGCCAGGAGAGGCAGGCCACTTGTGAACGTGCTGTGCGGTGGCCTTAGGGATGAAGGGCCAGCTTGCTTGGGAAGAGCTCTTGCCTGTGAGCCTTGGCTGTATCTGAGTCTTCTGGCATTCTTAGGAGGAAGCTTTGAGTTGGCCTGGTCTTCTTATCGATGGGGAGGATGGCGAGAGAGGGACTTTTTGCAAGGCTGTCGGAAGCCAGTTTGGTGTGCCTAGAACTCTTGCCTGTGAGTGCTGAGAAGCGGGAGAGGCATGTGATACCTGTGCCTATCCCAGGAGTGAGGTGGGAAGAGTCCTGCTGTAAGTGTCCACAGGGAAGGAAAGCGAGCCCTGGATTTTTTTGTGAGGCTGCCCGAGGCAAGCCTGTAGCGCCCAGAGCTCTCCCTCTGAATCCACTTCTGCCACGACGCGTGTCGGAGCTGGCCGGCATTCTCAGGAGTAAGGCTTTGTGAGTAGCCGTGGTGTAAAGGGCCAAAAGGCCCTCACCTAGAAAGAGAGCAGGGTATATTTTGTGGGCTGCCAAAGGGAAGCTTGGCATGCCCAGAGCTATTACCTCTCTGCACTTGCCGTTCGCTCAGGCATCTGAGCACTCTGGAATTCATAGCAGGAAGCTGTGAGTATGCATGGTGGGTTTGTCGACGGGGAGGAAGGCGAGATGGGTACGTCTTGTGGGGCTGCCTGAGGCAAGCTTGGCATGCCCAGCAGCCCTTGCTCGTTGGACAGGCATTTGAGCAATGTGGCATTGCTAAGAGGAAGGTGGGAGCCGACGTGCTTTTAATGTCGACAGGAGAAGAAGGCAAGCCATTATCCTGTTGTGGGACTGCCTTAGGCATGCAGGGGAAGCTTGGCTGGGACTAACTCCTGCCTGTGAGCCCTGACTGTCAGTGGCGCTTGAGCACTGTGGCACGCCTAGGCGTTCGGGAGGAACAGGCCTGCTGTAAGTGTTGACCGGCGAGGCAGGCAGCTGTGAATGTGTTGTCGGGCTGCCCTAAGCATGCAGAGCAATCCTGGGGCGGGGGGAGTCCAGCACTCTTGCCTGTGAGACCTGTCGACAATTACACCAGGCTTACGCTTTAGAAAGCTCACGGGCAAGAGCGCTGGGCACGACAAGCTTGTCTCTGGGATCACAGCAAAATGAGCCCGTCTCGCCATCCTCCTCCCATCGACAATTACACCAGGCGTACTCACAGCTTCTGCCTAAGACTGCCAGACTGCTCAGACGACTGTCCGAACATCCAGAGCTCACAGGCAAAAGAGTTGCCCCAGCAAGCTTGCACTGCATGCTTAGGGCAGCTCCACAACACGTTCACGACTTGCCGCCTTCGCCTGCTGACAGTTACAGCTTGCCGATTCCCAGCCTACTGCTAGGAGTGGCACACTGCTCAAATGCCTTTCTCCCCGTCATTACTCACAGGCGAGCGTTCTTGGCACAACAAGCTTGTCTCGGGAAGCCCCACAGGAAGTCACATTTCGCCATCCTCCCCATCAACAATTACAGCATGCTTACTCTTAAGAGGGCTCGGCTGCTCAGAGGCTTCTCCGGAGAGCCGGCACTTATGGGCAAGAGATCTGGGCAGGAGAAGATTGTCTCTGGCAGGGCCACAAAACGAGCCGGGCTCACCATCCTCCCCTGTCGACAGTTACACCAGGCGTACTCACAGCTTCTTCCTAAGCCCGACAGACTGCTCCGACGGCTGTCCGAACAGCCAGCGCTCACAGGCTTCAGCTGCATATCTAAGGCAGCTCCACAACAGGTTCGCAGCTTGCCCACCTCTTCCCGCCACACTTAGAGCGAGCAAGCCCCTCTGTTTTGCCAGGAGAGGATGGCCACTCAGGAACATACTGTGCAGTGGCCTTAGGATCAAGGCTCTTGTCTGTGAGCCCTGGCTGCTTGGACGCGCCACTGACTATTCTGGCATTCATTGGAGGAAGCGCTGAGTATGCCTGGTGTGATCGGCAACACAAGTGAACGGTGAGCTGCGCATATCTTGTGCGGCTGCCAGAAGCTCTTTTCCAACTTGTGTCCAGAATTCTTGACTGTGAGGACTGACAGAAGAGAGAGAGGCGTTTGTGCAATGTGGCACTCCTCGGAGTAAGGCGTGAGTACGCATCCTTTAAGTGTGGCCAGGAGAGGAAGGCAACTGTGAAGGTGTAGTGGGCCTGCTGTGGCTTAGCAGGTTTTGTGTGGTGGGGACGAGCTCTTGCTTTTGAGCCCTGCTTGCTCACAAAGGCGTCTGAGCATTTTGGCATTCTTAGGACTAAGTTGGGAGTAGCCAAGGGGTAAAGGCCAAAAGGCCCTCACCTAGAAAGAGAGCAGGGAATATGCTGTGGGCTGCCCGAGGCAAGCTTGGCATGCCCAGAGCTCTTGCCTAGCGGCCCTTGCTGTTCGGACAGGCGTCTGAAGAGCTGGGCATTCTTAGGAGGAAGCTGTGAGTACGCCTGCTGTAATTGTTGACGGGGGAGGAAGGCGAGATGGGTACCGCTTGTGGGGCTGCCCAAGGCTAGTTTCGCATACCCGCGCTCTTGCCTAGCAGCCCTTGCTCGTTGGACAGGCATTTGAGCAACGTGGCATTGCTAGGAGGAAGGCGGGAATAGCGGTGCTATTAATGTCGACAGGAAAGGAAGGCAAGCCGTTATCCTGTTGTGGGACTGCCTTAGGCATGCAGGGCAAGCTTGGCTGGGACTAGCTCCCGCCTGTGAGCCCTGACTGTCAGTGGAGGCGTTGGAGCAGTGTGGCACTCCTAGGCGTTCGGAGGGAATATCCCTGCTGTAAGTGTCAGCCGGCGAGGAAGGCAGCTGTGAAAGTGCTGTGGGGCTGCCCTACGCATGCAGGTCAAGCTTGCTTGGCAACAGCTCTTGCCAGTCAGCGTGGGCTGTTCAGACAGGCAGCTGAGCAGGCGGGCAGTCTTAGGAGGCAGCTGTGAGTGGACGTGGTGTAAGTGAGGCACGGGAGGCAATGTCATGGGGCTGCCCTAGCCTGACTCTGATTAACTCTAGATGGTGGCAGTCCAAGATTCCTTCATATTGAACGCCTTTGGAAGGAGTCCTGCTTTGCGAATTTCACTGGGTGGGAGCCCTTTCTCACCTGCCTGAGTTGTTGCAACTGGTCCCAATTGTGTCCATTTGGCTTGGATACAATGGACCGCCAAAGAAACATTAGTTTGAGCTCCTCCTGCTGCAACTAAGGAAGCTGATGAGCTTTCCTTCTTTGAGCTCCCACTGAGGTAGAAATCTGAGAGGAGCACCGTTGATTACTTCCAAGAGGTAACAGAGATGATCGTAATGGCTTTGCTTTGCTAATGTAGACACATCTCTGTTTGTGGCACTTACTTATTCACTAATGCCTCAGCGTCGATGCTATTTAGAACTCCTAATCCTGGCCCTGTAACACCACTGACATCCTTTCTTTCTCGCCATTTGGTGTGTCAGGTCCGCTTGCGTAACCATTCCAGCCATGCGGTGTAAGCTATATTTAAAAAAGGCAGACAGGATGGTTTAATCATAGACATGTTCTCTTGCCTGAGTAACGCTACAAGTTTTAGAGACCACAAAGGGTTCAACAGTAACTTTTGTGTTCCGGTTGATTTAACTGCGTGGGAGCTCTGCGGAGATGGTCGGGCTGTTCCTGCAGTGACCGCAGGGAAAGTTAAAATGGAGAGCATTGGGGAAGTGGTTAAAGCAGGAGAGAGTGCTGAAAGCCCGCTCCTGAGAGTGCAGGGTAGAACTAATGGAGTAGACTTACAAGTTACACTCCCATTACAAGAGCGGTCGTTAGAACACATCACCGGGGTCTGCCGGGACCCGGGCAATGGAAGGCGGAAGTTCTCAGTGCAATCGTCTCTCCGGCACCAGGCGAGAGTCACTACAATTTGTAGTTAGTGACACACTGGACTTCTCAGTTTGGGTAATGTCTTGGTCCCATTTCTATCCGTATGGGATGCTCCTCCAGGGCTTTTGCCTCACCTTCAATGTGGCAGGCCAGTACTGCAACATGCTGTCAACTCTGTGGATGCGCTATTTGATACAAGTAGGAACAAGAGTGTTCCTCATTTGCTTCCCAAATTGCTTCTCCTCGATTTTGGCTACAACACATTTTACCCCCAGGTTGGTTTTTTGCTAGGGTGGTTAAACAATACTCCAGTGCAAGCACAAAGGTCACGACAACAATTAACAACACAAGCAAGGGTTACACGCCACACTTTGTAACATTTAATGTCCCGGACGGCTTAGCTCATGTGGTGCTTCCACGAGCTTCCGGTCCACTCAGCCGCTTTACATCTGACTAGAGCCAATTTTCTTTACCTGGAAGTTTCACAGTGAAATAAGAACTCAACAGTACAGTGTAGGGGCCTCCCGAGATTTGGTTGCACTTCGGACTTTCAGGTGACTATCTGTACCAACCCCTTATGTCCAGGCTGGATAGCGTGTGCTTGCATGCCACCTGGTGCTGAGTGGGCCCACTGAGCTTTTCCCCTACCTTTTGTAAGTGTAATTTGCTCATCTCCACCCAAGCGGTTGCTTTTAGCCTGAGTTGCCCACTGTGGCTAAAGGTCTGCCCAAAAGAATTTCCACTGGCAATAGTCTTAGAGGCTGTCACAGAGGATTCTGAACCTCCCGTAGCGCTAAGTTTAGGGCTGCTGGTAAAAATGACCTCACCACCTCAGCAAGCAGCCAGTGGCCTGCCACTTGCACAGAGGCAGAAGCAACCTCACAAGCAGAGCAAGGACTGATGGGCCTGACTGGCCTACCAGGCCGTGAGGCAGAAGTGACATGACTATCTCATCCAGCAGTGGTGGGCCTGACAATACCATTTCAGGCAGAGGGTAAAGTGATATCACAGAACGTTGAAGGACCATAACAGAAAAAAGGCACTTGGAGGCATGGGCACTGGGAAAAAAGGGAACTAGGAGGCCATGCACTGCAAAAATATGCACATGCAGGACACTATACTGGAAAAAAAGGCACTTTGGGAGTCTGCATCACAAAAATAGGCACTTGGAGGCGGCTAGACCGGAAAAAAGGCACTTAAATGCCCCTTCACTGCAAGAAAAGGCACTCAGAAAGCAGTGCACCTCAAACAAAGGCACTCGGAGGCCTCTGCACTGCAAAAAAAGGCACCCGGAGAAGAGTGAACCACAAGAAAAGGCACTTGGAGGCCTCCACGCTGCAAAAAAAAGCACGCGGAGGACCATGCACCACAAAAAAAAGGCACTCGGTGGCCCCTACAGCACAATAAAAGGCACTCGGGGTCTGCTACAATGCAAAAAAAGGCAATCGGAGGGCTCTTCACCGCAAAAAAAGGCACTTGGTGGCCTCTGAAACACAAGAAAAGGCACTCGGTGGCCCCTACAGCACAATAAAAGGCACTCGGGGCCACTTCACCGCAAAGAAAATGGTACATGGAGGCTACTACCCCAAAATAACAGCACTCGGAGGCCCCTGAACCACAAGCAAAGGCACTCGGTGGCACCTACAGCACAAAAAAAGGCACTCGGGGGCTACTACAATGTGAAACATGGCACTTGGAGGGCCCTGCACTGGAAAAAGAGGCACTTGCAGGCCTGCACACTGGAAATAAAGGCACTTGGAGGCTCCTGCACCACAAAAGAAGGCACTTGGAAGCCCCTACATTACAAAGAAAGGCACTCGGCAGCACCTACATTGGAAAAAAAGGCACTTGGAGGCCAGCGCACTGAAAAACAGGGCACTTGGAGGCCAGTACACCGCTAAAAAAAATGCACTCAGAGGCCCCGACACCACAAAAGAAAGGCACTTGGAGCACAACACCACAAAAAAAGGCACTCGGCTGCCCCTACCCTGGAAAAAAAGGCACTCGGCTGCCCCTACAGCACAAAAAAGGCACTCGGGGGCTGCTACAATGCGAAAACAGGCACTCCCGTGCCCCTACAGCGGAAAGAAAGGTACTCAGAGGGCCCTGCAGCACAAAAAAAGGCACTCGGAGGCAGCTACAATGCAAAAAAAGGTACTCGGAGGCCCCTACACTGGAAAAAAAAAGGCACTCGGAGGCCCCTGTACCACAAAAAAAGGCACTCGGAGGCCCTTGCACCACAACAACAGGCACTTGGAGGCCGCTACATCGCAGAGAAAGGCACTCGGAGGCACCTGCAATGGAAAAAAATGCACTCAGAGGCCCCTACACCACAAAAAAAGGCACTCGGAGGCAGCTACAATGCAAAAAAAGGTACTCAGAGGCCCCTACACTGGAAAAAAAGGTACTCGGAGGCCAGTGCACCACAGGAAAAGGCATTTGGTGGCCCCCCACACTGCCGAAAAAGTCAATCACAGGCCCCTGCACAGCAAAAAAGGCACTCAGAGGCTCATTCACTGGAAAAAGAGGCACTTGCAGGCCTCTACACTGGAAATAAAGGCATTTGGAGGCCCCAGCACCACAAAAAAGGCACTCGGAAGCCCCTACATTGCAAAAAGAGGCACTTGTAGGCCTGTACACCAGGAAAAAAGGCACTCGGAGGCCCCCGCACCGCAAAAAAAGGCACTCGGTGGCCCCTACAGCACAAAAAAAGGCACTCGGGGGCTGCTACAACATGAAAAAAGGCACTCGGAGGGCCCTGCACCACAAAATGGCACTCGGAGGCCTCTACAACACCTTCCACTGCCCTATCAGACACAGAGGCTCATGTGACCTCACAAGGACAGGAAGCCGCCAGGGGCCTGCCAGGGGCCTATCAGGCACTCGCACTTCTGTGAGCTCACAAGCAGAGTCAGCAGCCATGGGCATCCCACTGCCTGATGAGGCACTGAGACAAAGGTGACCTCAAAATGCAGCCAGCAGTCAGAGGCCTGCCACTGGCCTCTCAGTCACTTAGACTGCTGTGACCTCAAAAGTACAGCCAGCAGCCAATGGCCTCCCACGGGCCTGTCAGGCAATAGGACTGCTGTGACCTCATGAGCACAGCCAGCAGCTGTGGGTCTGCCACTGGCTATCAGGCACTCAGACTGCTGTGAGCTCACAAGCACAGCAAACAGCCAGGGGCCTGCCACTGTCATATAGGGCACAGAGGCTGTTGTGACCTCACAAGCACAGCCAGCAGCCAGGGGCCTCCCACGGGCCTGTGAAGCACTGAGGCTGCTGTTGTTGTCCGAAAAGCGGATTCGTTGCCCGGTGTGCAATAAGCCAGTAATTACACACTCAGGAGAGACATTTGCTTATTTATTTCAGAGTTGCGCAAGCCTGGGTGCTCGGTGGTTTCCCACAAATCAAGCACACTCCCCCCACCCCAACTTTTCAAGTAGCATTTATACAAACAAATTGCCAGATTTGCAGTTTTCCCTTTTACACTGATTGGTTAGTGATTTCTTCATTCCCCGGGTCCCACCCCTGTCTCCCAAGGTCCTGATGAGGGGAGATCATTTAACACTGCCCCAGCAGAGACAGTAGGTGTTATCTCCCAAAGTCCTGACAAGGGGGAGATAGTCCAGACCCCTTAATTAACATTGTTTCAGCAGTGAGAGGAGGTTTTGCTCCCCAAGGTCCTGGTGCCCAAGCAGGCCTTATTTCAAAGCCTTGACATTCTCCCTTTCGGAGTGTGGGGCACAGGAATGCAGCCTGCTTGCAACTCCCTTATCTTTCCAGCCTGCACCAGCTCTGGGGCCCTTTCTTACTGAACTAGGAGTGCGGCCTAAGGCTTCAGCAAATTTAGCTACTCATGAAGCAAGTTTTATCTAAGTGGCTACCTCTAGACCACTTCAGACTTAATGTTAGAAGTTATCCTAATCTACCTAGTTCAAACATTCTTTCTGAGCTTCCCAGGGTTGTCTTGTAACAATTCTCCCCCTTTGAGACTTATATGATCAT
Organism: Dromaius novaehollandiae; assembly: GCF_036370855.1. Taxonomy (NCBI): domain Eukaryota; kingdom Metazoa; phylum Chordata; class Aves; order Casuariiformes; family Dromaiidae; genus Dromaius; species Dromaius novaehollandiae. The sequence goes on from NW_026991310.1 coordinate 705,787, forward strand.
TTTCATATTAGTCTCACTCTTTTAAAATCTTTCCCATATTAATTTTGTACAACATCTAGAAATGCATTGAATCACTACATAAACGCATACAAAAACTACTAACACCATTCCCAAAATTGTTAAACACACTTTTTAACCCATGAGCTCACGTCAGGGAACCAGGAAGTCAACCATTTCCATGTTTCTTCAAATCCAAAAGAGGTATCCTCTTTCTGAACCCCATGTAAGATTTCAGTCTGCTTCCAGATTTCATTTAGATCGGTAGAAATTCTCCCGCTTTGATCCACATATACACAGCAACTAGTATTTATTATTGTGCATACTCCTCCCTGAGATGCCAATAACACATCTAGAGCCATCCTGTTTTGGGTAGTTATTTTAGCAATTTCTGAAACCTCCTCTTGTAAAGCTGCAGTGGCATCAGAGGTTTTATTCCCTATTTTTTTCAATAACTGCTGAAATATTTACTATTGCTTTTTCAAGTTCACTCACTCCCAGTTGTGGAAACAGCCACCTTACGAATGACTGCAACCTAGTAGGTCGATCTATTAAAGGATTATTGACCCTCTTTTGTCTCCTTATGAATGTTCTTAGCCAGGATTTTTGGTATTTATTACTCAATTCTTTTCTTATAGTAACATTAGGGATTATTGCCCCTAAAGTACATGTCCCTGACCAATTAGGAGGTAGCACTTTTCGTGCCTTGTTTCCACACAACCAATACCATCCACTACCTTTTGGAACACGCCACCCATTTAGTTCCTTACTTGGCCACTTCTAACCTATTCAGGTATCCGAGAGCAATCTTTATAACCTCCTACCTTAATGGCTCCAGTACAGTTGATGGGTTGCTTTCCATAAAGTATAGTTTTCTCCCACCATTTATTACATCTTTGGATACATTGATAATAATCTCCTGTCACACTCTGGACTTCCCATTCCTGTTTGGTTGTTTCATAGGCACTCCAGTTAGCGGGAAGCCCTTGTTGGAATGTTCAGGGAAGTGGGTACACACCCAGCAATCCCTCTGGTTAACTATCTTCATAGATTTCGTAATTACTTCCAAATGGAGACTGTGACTCCAAAATCCTTCCTGATTCCCTTTAATTGTTTGGCTCAGGTAACCTAGAAAAACTAACCACCACATTTCTCCCCTGGTTGTTAAGGAGAACATCATTTTTACACAGATACCGTAACAACAATATTAACCCTATTCCTAACAAACAGATTAAAGCATTTTTTCCCTGAATACAATCTAAATTTAAAACCGATTCGCTTCTAATACAACTCATATATCTTTATATATTTTTAACTTTAGAGGTTGAACTTGTTCAGCTTTCCACGTCTCTCGAGGTACTGCTTTCACTCGGGTGTGACCTAAAAGTATAACTGGATGTACCTACGGAGAGAAGAACCTTTGCCATAGACAAGAGATAATCACTTAAAATTTGATCACCCTTAACGTGCATTTGAATTTCATTTCCAGTTAAATTTACAGTGTAAGGTTTACCATACAGAATCTCAAATGGACTAACTTTCGCCCTAACCCTTGGGGTTATTCTGATTCTTAATAATGCCAGAGGTAAAACATCAGTCCATTTCATCTGAGTCTCCTGACACAATTTTCCTACCTGTCTCTTAATTGTTTGATTCACTCTTTCCACTTTTCCACTGGATTGTGGCCTCCAGGGGGTATGTAAGTCCCATTTAATTTGTAGTATTTTTGAGATTTGCTGTACTATTTCTGCTATAAAATGAGGTCCCCTATCTGAAGAAAACCCTTCTGGTACCCTAAATCTTGGTATGATTTCTTTTAATAACATTTTCACTACCTCCCTTGCTTTAGTGGTACGACACGGGAAAGCCTCAGGCCATCCTGAAAAGGTGTCAACAATTACCAACAAATATTTCTACACATTACATCTTGGTAATTCAGAAAAAAATCAATTTGTCAGTAATCCCCAGGCATGAAGCCCCTTTTTACTTCCCCTGGGGGGCTTCTTCTGAATCTTGGGATTATTTCGAAGACAGATTTCACATTTTTGTGTAATACCCTTTGCAATTATTAACATACTAACTCCCACAGCAAATCTTTTAACTGTTTCAACCAATGCCTCAGCTCCCATGTGGGTACTATCATGTATTTGCTTCATCAGCTTCTTCATTATCAGCAAAGTTACCACACACTGTCCAGTAGATGTCACCCACCATCCTTCAGGAGTTTTTATGCATTTCACTATTTCTGCTAATTTATTTTCTTTTTCAGTGTATACTGGAATTTCCATTTTTAACATTCTCTCTGGAACTAATGCTGCCACTGACACAGATAATGCTGCCCTTTTTGCAGCCTCATCGGCCTGTTACGGAAATTAAACTTGTCGGCCACCATAACAGAGTTCGACCCTAGGTTCCCGCAAGTAAAGTTCAGAGCCAAATCAAAACAAACTAAATTTTAATCACACGCGTGCCGTAATTACAGCTCGAGCTGGGTGCCTCCAAAGAGGGACCCTAACATAAACAAATCCTGGGTAATTACAGTCTTTTCGACTTCCATTTCCCACCCCTCACGCGATAGTTAGACCAATAGTAATTTTTTGGTCTGGGGGTCTCCTGCTCCTCATTGGGTCTCATCGTCTTTCTGAGGCAAGCTGTTTTTCTCCTTATTCTTGTTTTTTGCAGTCTCTGATGATGGTTGTACTTCTGTTTTTGTTGGGTCTGGCGGTTGCCTCCCAAGGTCTTATCTTCCCAATTGTTTTGGCGTCTTCCCTCCCGGAGTCGGTGACACAGGTGCGCCGACTGCGTGTGGCTTCCTTATTTTCCCAGCCTGAACGAGCTCTGAGGCACCATTTTTTATTAAACTAAGTAAAGAGTCGTTACTTTTCCCACTCTCGGCCTAAGGCTTCAGCAAATCTAGCCACTCATGCTAAGCAAGTTTTATGTAAGTTGTGCCAAGCAGCCATTTCTAGACAGTTTCAATTCACTATTCTTTAACAGTTTCCCCCCTTTGTTTTTATGAAGCATCCCTGCTAATATTTTAAACAGAGTTCTCGAAGCCTTTCGAGGCGTACTATCACTTTCCCTAATCTTATGTATAATATGATCGTAAGCAATAGGCATAACACAGTTAAACTGAACACAACTACTACCGGGTGCAATACATGATTATAAATCCCTGTTGCAGTTGGTGACCACCCTAGAAGAGTTTCCCAGCCATGATGTTCTCCGTCCCTTTTTACCCTTTCTAAGATATGATGTATCTCTTTTGCATCATGGGGAACAGTGATTAGAGTTTTCTGTCCACTGTTCTGGACGCGCTCTAGCAGTCGATGCAAATCATCATGTTGTAGTAGTTTCCTTACCAGGGTGAGATTCATCCCAATGGGGGTAGGTAGTAAATTTTGAATTAACGTATAATTAGATTGTAACAATTGATAAGACGTGATAGGAGCTGAATAATTAAAATCACATCCCATGATTTTGGTAAAGCTACAAATACAAATATTTCAATGATTACTTGTATCTACTACAATGCCATCTATAACTGCAAGACTACAAAAGGTTCTCATACATACGCATCCTCTCCCAATATATACAAGTATAGTTTCAGGTGTTTCATCAGGCTGTATTTCAAAATGACAAACATTTTGCTCAGCGTCAAGACAAATGTCTTGGGCTTTGATAGTATTACTTTCACAAATAAACCCTTGCTGTTCCCGTACAATGCATGCGCTAACGTCCACAGTTTGCCATTTATTTCCATTTCGTTGGGCCCATACTCTATGTTCCAATGGATAGAGTATAGCTCCATTGTGATTTAATCCTAACGCAATGATTGGATATATTGTATATGTTGAAGCATTACGTATTGTTGAAACAAAGGCTGTGGCCTTAGTGTTGATAGGATCATAAGTAAAATTGACCAGATACCACCAGGATTGGAATTCCTTTTCAAATCCGGTCGCATTATCCCAAATTACCTTTCGAATTTCAGTGGGTAAAGTGCCCTCTTCCCCTTCCCTTATAATCGCTGCTACCATAGATTGCATCCACAGTTGAGCTTGGATGCAACTGAGGGCCAGGGAAATATTAATTTGGGTTTCCCCAAGTGCATCCACTATCAAGTGGTGATCTTTTTCATTCATTTTTTCCCATTGAGGTAATATCTCGGATGAAAGCCATTGGTTAGTTCCTAATGCTAATAAAGACGACCTCAATGGATGTTTTAATCTGTATAAGTCACTTGTTGTTGTGCTCAGTTTATTTACGAGTACTTCAGCATCTATACTGTTTAGGACTCCCAATCCTGTTCCTATGATACCGGTCACATCTCTCCTTGTTCGTTTTGGAGAGGTGAGGGTTCGCCTATGTAACCACACCGTCCATCCCACATAGGACGTACCTAAGAATGGTGAACAGGTCGGTTTGATTGTAGAGATATAATTTGCATTAATAGCTCTACTCGTTTGAGAGACCATGATGGCTTAAATAATACTCGTTGTTGGCCTGTATTTCTAATCACATACGGTCCAATTTCAAAGATTTGTGTGGATAAGGTTTTCTTACTCTTCATGGTAACAGAGTTATTTATATTGGTGGAAATAATTGTAGTCAGGGTAGGTATTGCTGTACTGGGCTCAATAATGTCTATTTTAAATTCAAATGATAGTCCCACATTGTGGTGAGCCCACAGACAAACTATTAAAACAGGCTGTTCTAAGGTAAAATTGTACCAGCAAGCCAGGTTTTCAGTGACACAAATTTTCCTTTCTTTTTCATTTGATTTGATTTTAGTGAGAGAGATTTGAGTCGCCTTCTCGTGGGTGGACCCGCTGATCACTCCACATCCTATCTTTATTTCCTTTCCTGTCCTTCCCAGGAGTTGGGGAAGTTGGTTAGTATTATCCCAGCTCCATTCATTTTCTGAGTATACTTCAGTTCCATGCATGACCAGGGTTGAGAGGTTTAAGTTTTTATCAGAATTTAATCCCATACTTCCGGTATACGTAACACGGGCCTGGGACCATGGCCACTCTAAGGTTCTTTGACCACAGCTTAGGGAAAGTAGCATTGCCAGGGTTTGAAACAGCAACATCAGCATGGCACTTCTGCCTGCCATCCTGCAGGGTGCAGTAAAGGGAAAGAGATTTGTGTTAGTGAGGCAAGTCCGAACAGATTACCCTGGGGAAGTCGTGTATCCCATCGAGCTTTACGTGGTTGTTTTCACTGATCTGCTGCACCCTCTGCTGTGTTTGCTTCTTGGACTGACACTCGTTTCACGTGAGAGTGGTGAATCCAATTCTCTTTTCCTAGAATTTTAACAGCGTAGTGAGAACTTAACAATACAGTGTAGGGTCCTTCCCATTTTGGTTCTAGTTTTGTTTTTCGCGAGAATACCTTTATCAACACTTTATCTCCAGGCTGTATATCATGTGCCTGAATGTCTGATGGCACCGGCTGAAACCACTGAGCCTGATTTTGCAAGGCCTTAAACCGTTCTTGTAAGGCTAGTACATATTGTGTCACTCGTTCATCTCCATCTAATAGGCTGGTCTTAGCGGGGATATAAGTCCCTGGTATCGCTAAATGTCTCCCAAAAAGAATTTCTGCTGGTGTTAGTCCTATGGGTTGCCATGGAGAATTTTGAACATCCCATAGAGCTAAGTTTAATGCCTCTGGCCATTTCTGGCTAGCATGTGTGCATATTCTTGCTATTTTCTCTTTTAATGCTCTATTCATTCTTTCTACTTGTCCTGAAGATTGTGGGTGATAAGGAGCATGTAGGTTTCTTTTTATTCCTAACGATTTACATAACTGATTGATTATGCTTGCTGTAAAATGGGCACCCCTGTCTGAATCAATGGCTTCTGGGACCCCATACCTGGGTATGATTTCTTTCAGTGAGGCTTTTACCACTCCCCCTGTGTCAGCCTTTCTTGTTGGGAAAGCTTCTACCCAGCCTGATAACTGATCTACTATCACTAACAAGTGTTTGTATCCATAGACAGATGGCATATCTGCATAATCTATTTGCAGCTTCTGGAAAGGGAAGAAAGCCCATGGTCGCCCCCCCAAATCTGAGCTTGGCTTGTTATTTGAAAACTTCTGGCAGGTCGGGCAGCTATTCGTTATTCTTGTAGCAGCTGCATAAATTCCTGGAGCAGCCCATACTTTCTGTACCTGTTTAGCTATTGCCTCGGCTCCCCCATGAGCTTTATCGTGAAACCACCTAGCTATAGTAATTAAATATTTTTTTGGTAGAATTGGTTTTTCCCCAATTGTCCATATTCCATCATCATTTTGTTTTGCTTCCCACTGTTCCCATTGTTTTTTCTCTCCCACTGAGCAGTCTTTTTCATACATAGTTTTGGGGTCTATTAAGTTTGGCCACTCACTCTGGTCCATCCTTGGAACTGCCCCCATACATTCTCTCAGAGGTTGTCGAGCTGCAGCCCTCGCAGCAGCGTTGGCTAGAGCATTTCCTCTGCTAATTTCTGTAGTGTCGTTAGTATGGGCTGGGCAGTGTATTACCGCAATTTCTTTGGGCAGTTGAACTGCTTCCAGCAAATTACGTATTTCTTCTCCATTAGCTAATTTCTTTCCTGATGACGAAAAGAATCCTCGTTCTTTCCATAACACCCCTGTTGCATGACACACTCCAAATGCATATTTAGAGTCGGTATAGATATTTACCCGCAAGCTCTTACCTGTATTTTGCTGCTTGGGGCAATGCTATTAATTCTGCTCCTTGAGCACTTACTGATGGAGACAAAGGATTGGCCTCGAGCACCTCAAAGACGTTAGTGACAGCATAGCCGGAGTGACGTCTTCCGTCCAAATAATAGGATGACCCATCTGTAAACAGAACTAAGTCCGGGTTCTCCAAAGGTTCTTCTTTAAGGTCTTCCCGGGACTTGCTCGAGCTGACCACCACCTGCTCACAGGAATGATGTGGCTCTCCGTCCTCCGGTTGAGGCAATAGCGTTGCTGGATTCAAAATATTGCATCTTTTTAAAGTCACATTATCTGCATGCAGTATTATCAGTTCATAGCAGTGAGCTCTCTGTGGGGATAGTGCTTGAGTCGCATATTGCTTCATTAACAGTTCTACTTCATGTGGCACATACACAGTCAATGAATGACCCAAAACTACAGGTCGTGTTTTTTCAATAAGAGCTGCAGTAGCTGCTATTGCTCTGATGCATCCTGGAGTGCCTTTAGCTACCTCATCTAGTTGCGTGGAGTAATAGGCCACTGGTCTACGGTGAGGGCCTAGTTTTTGGGTGAGTACCCCACTTGCTACTCCCTGTCGCTCATGGACAAATAATTCAAATAGTTTGCTATAATCTGGTAACCCGAGAGCAGGGGCTGAAACCAACGCTTTTTTCACAGATGTAAAAGCTTTCTCCCTTTCCCTGGGGCCTTGGGCCCCAGGCCAAAGGCTCTATCTCCTCCTTTTTTGTTGCCTGTACCAGAGGCTTAGTAAGTTCTGCTAACCCAGGAATCCACGGTTGGCAGAATCCTACAGCTCCTAAAAATCCCCTAAGCTGTTTTTTTTGTTACAGGACGAGGCATATCAAGAATTGTCTTTACTCGTTCTGGATCAACTAACCTGTGTCCTTCTCTTAAGATAAAACCCAAATATTTTACCTCTCTTTGACACAGCTGGAGTTTAGACAGAGATGCTCGATGCCCTTTTTCTGCAAGAGCGTTACATAGAGAAACAGTATCTTTCAAACATGTCTCATAATCTTTACTTGCTAATAACAAATCATCTACATATTGTATTAATACAGAATGTCCTGGAAGTTCGATATCTGAGAGGTCATTTTTGAGTATACGCGAAAAAATAGTCGGAGACCCAGTAAATCCCTGTGGCAGCCTTGTCCAAGTTAATTGTTGTCTCTTCCAAGTGAAAGCAAAGAGATCTTGGCTATCTTCAGCTATTGGTATACTAAAAAAGGCTGCTGTTAGGTCAATCACAGTAAAATAAGTTGCCCAATGGGGTATCTGTAGTAAAATGGTTGATGGGTCGGGGACTACTGGATGTGGAGCAACTACATGTTGGTTTATAGCCCTTAAGTCTTGTACAAAGCGATACTCTGGATCACCATCAGCATCTTGCCTGTTCTTTTTAACTGGCAGAATTGGGGTGTTATATGGGGATTCACAGACTCTAAGGATACCCAGTTTCAGATAATGATCAATTTGTTTTTGGATACTCTTCTCTGCTTCCTTCGGGATAGGATATTGTTTAACTGCAGGAGGCAATCCCCCCTTTGTTTTTATCGAGACTGGACTGGCTGATTTCAGTAGTGCCACATCCATTCCTGAAGAGCTCCATAATTTTTTAGAAACTGATTCTAAACCTGTTGGAATTTGCAGATTAGTTGACTCTGGTTCTGGTGTCTTAGCCAGAACACACGAACCCATAATTATTAGCTTTATCCCTTCCGGCTGTAAGCAGATCTGAGTATCCAAGGCTTGCAGGAGATCTCTCCCCAAAAGGCATATAGGTGCGTCTGTGACTGACTCTGACTCCATCTATCTCTCCTAGCTCTTTCACCTCCCCTCCCCCTGGGTCCTCTAAATCCATCTCTTAACACAGCTGCTAACACACTAACTTCCTCTCTTTTTTGCTGTCTCTTTTCTTTCGCCCTCTCCTCCTCTCGACTATTATACACAAATGTGGCTAAACGTAATATTTCATCCATTCGCTTTCCTGGCCAGTCAGGAACATGTTTGGAAAACTACTTTCTAATGTCCGGGGCTGCTTGGTCTACAAATGTGGAAATCATTAGCGGCCTGTTAGCCTCGGCTTCTGGGTCTAGTCCTCCCCCATACATTCTGACTTGCTTAATTAGCCTAGCAAAGTAAGCTGAGGGGTGTTCCTCTGCCTGTTGCTGACACTCCCTTACTTGCAGTCTTTTGTCCTGCCAAACGTATAGCTTCTTCTAAGTCCTCTCTGGCTAATTGCAACTGCCTGTAATCTGCATCTACATTATGATTCCACCCGGGGTCCACAGCTGGCCAGGCTGTTCCAGCAGCCCTGACACCCCCCTCTGCTGCCCAACGGCGGTTTGCATCCAAAATTGAGCGCCTTTCATCTGGAGTGAACACAGATTCAAGGAGCGTTTGTACATCTCCCCAGGTAGGGTCATACGCCCGCACAATTCCCCTTAATTGGGCACTTTTCTCTCGCTCCCTGGGAACCGCAGTCACACCACCCGAGTCTTTAACTGCTAGGACTGCTGTCCCTTCGCAGCGGGCGGCTTCTCAGCCGACGGGTGCCCCAATTGGTTCCCAGGCTACACGCACTCACACACACACATACACAGTACTGTTTAAACTCACACCAGTCACAGTGACTATAATTTTTGGTCTCAAAGTTTTGCAGTGCGCCTTATGCTGATCAGGCTGCGCACCCCTCCTCCGGCCGGACCGAGCTGGGACTTAGACCCACTCTAACCCTGGGGATGGGACTCGCGTCCATCCCCCTGGTACGCCTTACAGTGGCCAGTCCACGTACCCCCTTCAGTGCACTGTTACCAGACCAGATTTTAGAATTTAGGCGGGAGTTTAAGACTCACCTTCTCGGTGCCTCTCGTTGCCAAAGATCCCAGGTGAACTCACCCGATGGTGCCAGATGATCGTTTGGAGACAAGAGGCCTGACAGTCGTTGCCTAGGGTCCCATCTGGGGTGCCAAACTGTTATGGAAATTAGGCCTGTCGGCCACCATAACAGGGCTCGACCCTAGGTTCCCGCAGAAAAGTTCAGAGTCAAATCAAAACAAATTAAATAATTTTAATAACGCGCATGCCGTAATTACAGCTCGAGCTGGGTGCCTCCGAAGAGGGACCCTAACATAAACAAATCCTGGGTAATTATAGTCTTTTCGACTTCCATTTCCCACCCCTCACGCGATAGTTAGACCAATAGTAATTTTTTGGTCTGGGGGTCTCCTGCTCCTCATTGGGTCTCATCGTCTTTCTGAGGCAAGCTGTTTTTCTCCTTATTCTTGTTTGGCTGCTGGCTATACTTGTGATGTCACGGAAGTACCAGTGCCTCAGAGGCCAGTGACAGCTCCATGCCTGCTGGCTGCGTTATGAGGTCACGTTTGTGTCGGGGCCTCATAGGGCAGTTGGATGCCCGTGCCTGCTGGCCGTGCTTGTGAGGTCACAGCAGTCCTGTTGCCTGATAGGCCAGTGGCAGGCCCATGGCTGCTGGGTCGGCTTGTGAGGTCAGAGAAGCCTCAGTGCCTCATACGCCAGTGGCAGGACCTTAGCTGCTGGCTGGGCTTCTGAGGTCACAGCAGCCTCCATGCCCTTTAGGGCAGTGGCAATCCCCTGACTGTTTACTGTGCTTCTGAGTTGACAGCAGCGTCAGCACGTGATCAGGCAGTGGGAGGCTAATGGCTGCTGCCTGTGCTTGTGAGTGCAAATCAGCCTCCATGCTGTATAGGCCAGTGGCAGGCCTGTAGCTGCTGACTGTGCTTGTGAGGTCACAGCAGTCCTATGGACCGATAGGCCAGTGGCAGGCCGATAGCTGCTGGCTGTGCTTGTGAGGTGACAGCAGCCTCTGTTCCCTATAGGCCACTGGCAGGACCCTGGCTGCTGGCTGTGCTTGTGAGGTCACAGGAGTCCTATGGCCCGATAGGCCAGTGGCAGGCCAATGGCTGCTTGGTGTGCTTTTGAGGTCACAGCAGCCTCTGTTCCCCATAGGCCAGTGGCAGGACCCTGGCTGCTGGCTGGGCTTGTGAGGTCACAGGAGTCCTATGGCCCGATAGGCCAGTGGCAGGCCCATAGCTGCTGTCTGTTCTTGTAAGGTCACAGCAGTCCTATTTCCTGATAGGCCCGTGGCAGGCCTCTGTCTGCTGGCTGCCTTTTGAGGTCACGTTTGTCTCTGTACCTTACAGGGCAATGGCAGGCGTCTGGATCCTCGCTGTGCTTGTGAGGTCACAGCAGCCTCAGTGTCCTATAGGGCAGTGGGAGGCCCGTAGCTGCTGGCTGCGCTTGTAAGGTCACAGCAGTCGTATTTCCTGATAGGCCCATGGCAGGCCTCTGTCTGCTGGCTGCCTTTTGAGGTCACATTTGTCTCTGTACCTTATAGGGCAGTGGGAGGCCCCTGGCTACTCGCTGTGCTTGTGAGGTCACATCAGCCTCCTTTTCCTGTAGGCCAGAGGGAGGCCAATGGCTGCTGGCTGTGCTTGTGAGGTCACAGCAGCCTCCATGCCCTCATAGGCCAGTGGCAGGCCCATAGCGGCTGGCTGTGCTTGTGAGGTCACAGAAGTGCTATTGCCTGATAGGCTACTGGCAGGCCCTTGGCTACTGGCTGTACTTGTGAGGTCACAGCAGCCTCAGTGCCTGATAGGCCCGTGGGAGGCCAATGGATGCTTGGTGTGCTTGTGAGGTCACAGCAGCCTCCGTGCCTCATAGGCCAGTGGCAGGCCCGTAGCTGCTGGCTGTGCTCGTGAGGTCACAGCAGCCTCAGTGCTTCACAGGCCAGTGGCAGGCCTGTAGCTGCTGGCTGTGCTTGTAAGGTCACAGCAGTCCTATTTCCTGATAGGCCCGTGGCAGGCCTCTGTCTGCTGGCTGCCTTTTGAGGTCACATTTGTCTCTGTACCTTATAGGGCAGTGGGAGGCCCCTGGCTACTCGCTGTGCTTGTGAGGTCACAGCAGCCTCAGTGCCTCATAGGCCAGTGGCAGGCCCTTGGCTGCTGGCTGTGCTTGTGAGGTTACAGAAGCCTCAGTGCCTGATAGGCCAGTTGAAGGCCAATGGCTGCTTGGTGGGCTTGTGAGGTCACAGCAGCCTCAGTGCCTCATAGGCCAGTGGCAGGCCCATAGCTGCTGCCTGTGCTTGTGAGGTCACAGCAGCCTCCTTTTCCTATAGGCCAGTGGCAGGCCCATAGCTGCTGGCTGGGCTTCTGAGGTCACAGCAGTCCTATTGCCTGATAGGCTAGTGGCAGGCCCTTGGCTGCTGGCTGTGCTTGTGAGGTCACAGCAGCCTCAGTGCCCGATAGGCCCGTGGGAGGCCAATGGCTGCTGGCTGTGCTTGTGAGGTCACAGCAGCCTCCGTGCGTGACAGGCCAGTGGCAGGCCCGTAGCTGCTGGCTGTGCTTGTAAGGTCACAGCACTCCTATTTCCTGATAGGCCCGTGGCAGGCCTCTGTCTGCTGGCTGCCTTTTGACGTCACATTTGTCTCTGTACCTTATAGGGCAATGGCAGGCCTCTGGCTCCTCACTGTGCTTGTGAGGTCACAGCAGCCTCAGTGCTGCATAGGCCAGTGGCAGGCCAATGGCTGCTGGCTGTGCTTGTGAGATCACAGCAGTCCTATTGCCTGATAGACCCGTGGCAGGCCCCGTCTGCTGGCTGCCTTTTGAGGTCACATTTCTCTCTGTACCTTATAGGGCAGTGGGAGGCCCCAGGCTACTCGCTGTGCTTGTGAGGTCACAGCAGCCTCCTTTTCCTGTAGGCCAGAGGGAGGCCAATGGCTGCTTGGTGTGCTGGTGAGGTCAGAGGAGCCTGCGTGCCTCTTCGGACAGTGGGAGGCCAATGGCTGCTGACTGTGCTTGTGAGGTCACAGCAGCCTCTGTTCCCTATAGGCCAGTGGCAGACCCATAGCTGTTGGCTGTGCTTGTCAGGTCACAACACTCCTACAGCCTGATAGGCCTGTGGCAGGCCCTTGGCTGCTTGGTGTGCTTGTGAGGTCACAGCAGCCTCCGTGCCTCATAGGCCAGTGGCAGGCCCGTAGCTGCTGGCTGTGCTTGTAAGGTCACAGCACTCCTATTTCCTGATAGGCCCGTGGCAGGCCTCTGTCTGCTGGCTGCCTTTTGAGGTCACATTTGTCTCTGTACCTTATAGGGCAGTGGGAGGCCCCTGGCTACTCTCTGTGCTTGTGAGGTCACATCAGCCTCCTTTTCCTGTAGGCTAGAGGGAGGCCAATGGCTTCTTGGTGTGCTGGTGAGGTCAGAGGAGCCTGCGTGCCTCTTCGGACAGTGGCAGGCCAGTGGCTGCTGGCTGTGCTTGTGAGGTCACATCAGCCTCTGTTCCCTATAGGCCAGTGGCAGGCCCATAGCTGCTGGCTGGGCTTCTGAGGTCACAGCAGCCTCCGTGCCCTTTAGGGCAGTGGCAATCCCCTGACTGTTTACTGTGCTTCTGAGTTGACAGCAGCGTCAGCACGTGATCAGGCAGTGGGAGGCTAATGGCTGCTGCCTGTGCTTGTGAGCGCAAATCAGCCTCCGTGCTGTATAGGCCAGTGGCAGGCCTGTAGCTGCTGACTGTTCTTGTGAGGTCACAGCAGTCCTATGGACCGATAGGCCAGTGGCAGGCCGATAGCTGCTGGCTGTGCTTGTGAGGTGACAGCAGCCTCTGTTCCCTATAGGCCAGTGGCAGGACCTTGGCTGCTGGCTGTGCTTGTGAGGTCACAGGAGTCCTATGGCCCGATAGGCCAGTGGCAGGCCCATAGCTGCTGGCTGGGCTTCTGAGGTCACAGCAGCCTCTGTTCCCCATAGGCCAGTGGCAGGACCCTGGCTGCTGGCTGGGCTTCTGAGGTCACAGGAGTCCTATGGCCCGATAGGCCAGAGGCAGGCCCATAGCTGCTGGCTGTGCTTGTGAGGTCACAGCAGTCCTATTGCCTGATAGGCTACTGGCAGGCCCTCAGCTGCTGGCTGTGCTTGTGAGGTCACAGCAGCCTCAGTGCCTGATAGGCCCGTGGGAGGCCAATGGCTGCTTGGTGTGCTTTTGAGGTCACAGCAGCCTCCGTGCCTCATAGGCCAGTGGAGGCCCGTAGCTGCTGTCGGTTCTTGTAAGGTCACAGCAGTCCTATTTCCTGATAGGCCCGTGGCAGGCCTCTGTCTGCTGGCTGCCTTTTGAGGTCACGTTTGTCTCTGTACCTTATAGGGCAGTGGGAGGCCCCTGGCTACTCGCTGTGCTTGTGAGGTCACATCAGCCTCCTTTTCCTGTAGGCCAGAGGGAGGCCAATGGCTGCTGGCTGTGCTTGTGAGGTCACAGCAGCCTCCATGCCCTCATAGGCCAGTGGCAGGCCCATAGCGGCTGGCTGTGCTTGTGAGGTCACAGAAGTGCTATTGCCTGATAGGCTACTGGCAGGCCCTTGGCTACTGGCTGTACTTGTGAGGTCACAGCAGCCTCAGTGCCTGATAGGCCCGTGGGAGGCCAATGGATGCTTGGTGTGCTTGTGAGGTCACAGCAGCCTCAGTGCTGTATAGGCCAGTGGCAGGCCCGTAGCTGCTGGCTGTGCTCGTGAGGTCACAGCAGCCTCAGTGCCTCATAGGCCAGTGGAAGGCCCGTAGCTGCTGGCTGTGCTTGTAAGGTCACAGCAGTCCTATTTCCTGATAGGCCCGTGACAGGCATCTGACTGCTGGCTGCCTTTTGAGGTCACATTTGTCTCTTTACCTTATAGGGCAGTGGGAAGCCCCTGGCTGCTGACTGTGCTTGTGAGGTCACAGCAGCCTCAGTGCCTCATAGGCCAGCAGCAGGCCCATGGCTGCTGGGTGTGCTTGTGAGGTAACAGCAGCCTCCGTTCCCTATAAGCCAGTGGCAGGCCCATAGCTGCTGGCTGTGCTTGTCAGGTCACAGCAGTCCTATTGCCTGATAGGCTACTGGCAGGCCCTTGGCTACTGGCTGTGCTTGTAAGGTCACAGCAGCCTCAGTGCCTGATAGGCCCGTGGGAGGCCGATGGCTGCTTGGTGTGCTTGTGAGGTCACAGCAGCCTCAGTGACTGATAGGCCAGTGAAGGCCAATGACTGCTGGGTGGGCTTGTGAGGTCAGAGAAGCGTCAGTGCCCTATGGGGCAGTGGCAGGCCCATAGCTGCTGGCTGCGCTTATGAGGTCACAGCAGCCTCCATGCCCCTGAGGGCAGTGACAGGCCCCTGACTGTTTACTGTGCTTCTGAGGTGACAGCAGCGTCAGCGCCTCATCGGGCAGTGGGAGGCTAATGGCTGCTGACTGTGCTTGTGAGGTCACAGCAGCCTCAGTGCCTCATAGGCCAGTGGCAGGCCCGTAGCTGCTGGCTGTGCTTGTGAGGTTACAGAAGCCTCAGTGCCTGATAGGCCAGTTGAAGGCAAATGACTGCTGGGTGGGCTTGTGAGGTCAGAGAAGCCTCAGTGCCCTGTAGGGCAGTGGCAGGCCCATAGCTGCTGGCTGGACTTATGAGGTCACAGCAGCCTCCATGCCCTTGAGGGCAGTGGCAGGCCCCTGACTGTTTACTGTGCTTCTGAGTTGACAGCAGCGTCAGCGCCTCATCGGGCAGTGGGAGGCTAATGGCTGCTGGCTGTGCTTGTGAGGTCACAGCAGCCTCAGTGCCTCATAGGCCCGTGGCAGGCCTGTAGCTGCTGGCTGTGCTTGTAAGGTCACACCAGTCCTATTTCCTGAGAGACCCGTGGCAGGCATCTGACTGCTGGCTGCCCTTTGAGGTCACATTTGTCTCTGTACCTTATAGGGCAGTGGGAAGCCCCTGGCTGCTGACTGTGCTTGTGAGGTCACATCAGCCTCCTTTTCCTGTAGGCCAGAGGGAGGCCAATCGCTGCTTGGTGTGCTGGTGAGGTCAGAGAAGCCTGCGTGCCTCTTCGGACAGTGGCAGGCCAGTGGCTGCTGGCTGTGCTTGTGAGGTCACATCAGCCTCTGTTCCCTATAGGCCAGTGGCAGGCCCATAGCTGCTGGCTGGGCTTCTGAGGTCACAGCAGCCTCCGTGCCCTTTAGGGCAGTGGCAATCCCCTGATTGTTTACTGTGCTTCTGAGTTGACAGCAGCGTCAGCACGTGATCAGGCAGTGGGAGGCTAATGGCTGCTGCCTGTGCTTGTGAGCGCAAATCAGCCTCCGTGCTGTATAGGCCAGTGGCAGGCCTGTAGCTGCTGACTGTTCTTGTGAGGTCACAGCAGTCCTATGGACCGATAGGCCAGTGGCAGGCCGATAGCTGCTGGCTGTGCTTGTGAGGTGACAGCAGCCTCTGTTCCCTATAGGCCAGTGGCAGGACCTTGGCTGCTGGCTGTGCTTGTGAGGTCACAGGAGTCCTATGGCCCGATAGGCCAGTGGCAGGCCCATAGCTGCTGGCTGGGCTTCTGAGGTCACAGCAGCCTCTGTTCCCCATAGGCCAGTGGCAGGACCCTGGCTGCTGGCTGGGCTTCTGAGGTCACAGGAGTCCTATGGCCCGATAGGCCAGTGGCAGGCCCATAGCTGCTGGCTGTGCTTGTGAGGTCACAGCAGTCCTATTTCCTGATAGGCTACTGGCAGGCCCTCAGCTGCTGGCTGTGCTTGTGAGGTCACAGCAGCCTCAGTGCCTGATAGGCCCGTGGGAGGCCAATGGCTGCTTGGTGTGCTTTTGAGGTCACAGCAGCCTCCGTGCCTCATAGGCCAGTGGAGGCCCGTAGCTGCTGTCGGTTCTTGTAAGGTCACAGCAGTCCTATTTCCTGATAGGCCCGTGGCAGGCCTCTGTCTGCTGGCTGCCTTTTGAGGTCACGTTTGTCTCTGTACCTTATAGGACAGTGGGAGGCCCCTGGCTACTCGCTGTGCTTGTGAGGTCACATCAGCCTCCTTTTCCTGTAGGCCAGAGGGAGGCCAATGGCTGCTGGCTGTGCTTGTGAGGTCACAGCAGCCTCCATGCCCTCATAGGCCAGTGGCAGGCCCATAGCGGCTGGCTGTGCTTGTGAGGTCACAGAAGTGCTATTGCCTGATAGGCTACTGGCAGGCCCTTGGCTACTGGCTGTACTTGTGAGGTCACAGCAGCCTCAGTGCCTGATAGGCCCGTGGGAGGCCAATGGATGCTTGGTGTGCTTGTGAGGTCACAGCAGCCTCAGTGCTGTATAGGCCAGTGGCAGGCCCGTAGCTGCTGGCTGTGCTCGTGAGGTCACAGCAGCCTCAGTGCCTCATAGGCCAGTGGAAGGCCCGTAGCTGCTGGCTGTGCTTGTAAGGTCACAGCAGTCCTATTTCCTGATAGGCCCGTGACAGGCATCTGACTGCTGGCTGCCTTTTGAGGTCACATTTGTCTCTTTACCTTATACGGCAATAGCAGGCCTCTGGTTCCTTGCTGTGCTTGTGAGGTCACAGCAGCCTCAGTGCTGTATAGGCCAGTGGCAGGCCAATGGCTGCTGGCTGTGCTTGTGAGGTCACAGCAGTCCTATTGCCTGATAGGCCCGTGGCAGGCCCCGTCTGCTGGCTGCCTTTTGAGGTCACATTTCTCTCTGTACCTTATAGGGCAGTGGGAGGCCCCTTGCTGCTGGCTGTGCTTGTGAGGTCACAGCAGCCTCAGTGCTGCATAGGCCAGTGGCAGGCCAATGGCTGCTTGCTGTGCTTGTGAAGTCACAGCAGTCCTATTGCCTGATAGGCCCGTGGCAGGCCCCGTCTGCTGGCTGCCTTTTGAGGTCACATTTCTCTCTGTACCTTATAGGGCAGTGGGAGGCCCCTTGCTGCTGGCTGTGCTTGTGAGGTCACATCAGCCTCCTTTGCCTGATAGGCCCGTGGGAGGCCAATGGCTGCTTGGTGTGCTGGTGAGGTCAGAGGAGCCTGCGTGCCTCTTCGGACAGTGGGAGGCCAATGGCTGCTGGCTGTGCTTGTGAGGTCACATCAGCCTCTGTTCCCTATAGGCCAGTGGCAGTCCCATAGCTGCTGGCTGTGCTTGTCAGGTGACAACATTTTTACAGCCTGATAGGCCAGCAGCAGGCCCCTGGCTGCTGACTGTGCTTGTGAGGTCACAGCAGCCTCAGTGCCTCATAGGCCAGTGGCAGGCCCGTAGCTGCTGGCTGTGCTTGTGAGGTTACAGAAGCCTCAGTGCCTGATAGGCCAGTTGAAAGCAAATGACTGCTGGGTGGGCTTGTGAGGTCAGAGAAGCCTCAGTGCCCTATAGGGCAGTGGCAGGCCCATAGCTGCTGGCTGGGCTTCTGAGGTCACAGCAGCCTCCATGCCCTTGAGGGCAGTGGCAGGCCCCTGACTGTTTATTGTGCTTCTGAGTTGACAGCAGCGTCAGCGCCTCATCGGGCAGTGGGAGGCTAATGGCTGCTGGCTGTGCTTGTGAGGTCACAGCAGCCTCAGTGCCTCATAGGCCCGTGGCAGGCCTGTAGCTGCTGGCTGTGCTTGTAAGGTCACACCAGCCCTATTTCCTGATAGGCCTGTGGCAGGCATCTGACTGCTGGCTGCCCTTTGAGGTCACATTTGTCTCTGTACCTTATAGGGCAGTGGGAAGCCATTGGCTACTCGCTGTGCTTGTGAGGTCACCTCAGGCTCCTTTTGCTGTAGGCCAGTGGCAGGCCCATAGCTGCTGGCTGTGCTTTTCAGGTGACAACACTCCTAGAGCCTGATAGGCCAGCAGCAGGCCCCTGGCTGCTGACTGTGCTTGTGAGGTCACAGCAGCCTCCGTGCCTCATCGGCCAGTGGCAGGCCTGTAGCTGCTGGCTGTGCTTGTAAAGTCACAGCAGTCCTATTTCCTGATAGGCCCGTGGCAGGCATCTGACTGCTGGCTGCCTTTTGAGGTCACATTTGTCTCTGTACCTTATAGGGCAGTGGGAAGCCATTGGCTACTCGCTGTGCTTGTGAGGTCACCTCAGGCTCCTTTTGCTGTAGGCCAGTGGCAGGCCCATAGCTGCTGGCTGTGCTTTTCAGGTCACAACACTCCTAGAGCCTGATAGGCCAGCAGCAGGCCCCTGGCTGCTGACTGTGCTTGTGAAGTCACAGCAGCCTCAGTGCCTCATAGGCCAGTGGCAGGCCCATAGCTGCTGGCTGGGCTTCTGAGGTCACAGCAGTCCTATTGCCTGATAGGCTAGTGGGAGGCCCTTGGCTGCTGGCTGTGCTTGTGAGGTCACAGCAGCCTCAGTGCCCGATAGGCCCGTGGGAGGCCAATGGCTGCTTGGTGTGCTTGTGAGGTCACAACAGCCTCCGTGCCTGATAGGCCAGTGGAAGGCCCGTAGCTGCTGGCTGTGCTTGTAATGTCACAGCAGTCCTATTTCCTGATAGGCCCGTGGCAGGCCTCTGTCTGCTGGCTGCCTTTTGAGGTCACATTTGTCTCTGTACCTTATAGGGCAATAGCAGGCCTCTGGTTCCTTGCTGTGCTTGTGAGGTCACAGCAGCCTCAGTGCTGTATAGGCCAGTGGCAGGCCAATGGCTGCTGGCTGTGCTTGTGAGGTCACAGCAGTCCTATTGCCTGATAGGCCCATGGCAGGCCTCTGTCTGCTGGCTGCCTTTTGAGGTCACATTTGTCTCTGTACCTTATAGGGCAATGGCAGGCCTCTGGCTCCTCGCTGTGCTTGTGAGGTCACAGCAGCCTCAGTGCTGCATAGGCCAGTGGCAGGCCAATGGCTGCTTGCTGTGCTTGTGAGGTCACAGCAGTCCTATTGCCTGATAGGCCCGTGGCAGGCCCCGTCTGCTGGCTGCCTTTTGAGGTCACATTTCTCTCTGTACCTTATAGGGCAGTGGGAGGCCCCTTGCTGCTGGCTGTGCTTGTGAGGTCACAGCAGCCTCCTTTGCCTGATAGGCCTGTGGCAGGCCCTTGCTGCTGGCTGTGCTTGTGAGGTCACAGCAGCCTCCTTTGCCTGATAGGCCTGTGGCAGGCCCTTGCTGCTGGCTGTGCTTGTGAGGTCACAGCAGCCTCAGTGCCTGCTAGGCCCGTGGGAGGCCAATGGCTGCTTGGTGTGCTGGTGAGGTCAGAGGAGCCTGCGTGCCTCTTCGGACAGTGGGAGGCCAATGGCTGCTGGCTGTGCTTGTGAGGTCACTTCAGGCTCCTTTTGCTGTAGGCCAGTGGCAGGCCCATAGCTGCTGGCTGTGCTTGTCAGGTCACAACACTCCTACAGCCTGATAGGCCAGCAGCAGGCCCCTGGCTGCTGACTGTGCTTGTGAGGTCACAGCAGCCTCAGTGCCTCATAGGCCAGTGGCAGGCCCATAGCTGCTGACTGTGCTTGTGAGGTCACAGCAGTCCTATTGCCTGAGAGGGCTGTGGCAGGCCCTTGGCTGCTGGCTGTGCTTGTGAGGTTACAGAAGCCTCAGTGCCTGATAGGCCAGTTGAAGGCAAATGACTGCTGGGTGGGCTTGTGAGGTCAGAGAAGCCTCAGTGCCCTATAGGGCAGTGGCAGGCCCATAGCTGCTGGCTGGACTTATGAGGTCACAGCAGCCTCCATGCCCTTGAGGGCAGTGGCAGGCCCCTGACTGTTTACTGTGCTTCTGAGTTGACAGCAGCGTCAGCGCCTCATCGGGCAGTGGGAGGCTAATGGCTGCTGGCTGTGCTTGTGAGGTCACAGCAGCCTCAGTGCCTCATAGGTCCGTGGCAGGCCGGTAGCTGCTGGCTGTGCTTGTAAGGTCACACCAGTCCTATTTCCTGAGAGACCCGTGGCAGGCATCTGACTGCTGGCTGCCTTTTGAGATCACATTTGTCTCTGTACCTTATAGGGCAGTGGGAAGCCCCTGGCTACTCGCTGTGCTTGTGAGGTCACAGCAGCCTCCTTTTCCTTTAGGCCAGAGGGAGGCCAATGGCTGCTTGGTGTGCTGGTGAGGTCAGAGGAGCCTGCGTGCCTCTTCGGACAGTGGGAGGCCAATGGCTGCTGACTGTGCTTGTGAGGTCACAGCAGCCTCTGTTCCCTATAGGCCAGTGGCAGACCCATAGCTGTTGGCTGTGCTTGTCAGGTCACAACACTCCTACAGCCTGATAGGCCTGTGGCAGGCCCTTGGCTGCTTGGTGTGCTTTTGAGGTCACAGCAGCCTCCGTGCCTCATAGGCCAGTGGCAGGCCCGTAGCTGCTGGCTGTGCTTGTAAGGTCACAGCAGTCCTATTTCCTGATAGGCCCGTGGCAGGCCTCTGTCTGCTGGCTGCCTTTTGAGGTCACATTTGTCTCTGTACCTTATAGGGCAGTGGGAGGCCCCTGGCTACTCTCTGTGCTTGTGAGGTCACAGCAGCCTCCTTTTCCTGTAGGCCAGAGGGAGGCCAATGGCTGCTTGGTGTGCTGGTGAGGTCAGAGGAGCCTGCGTGCCTCTTCGGACAGTGGCAGGCCAGTGGCTGCTGGCTGTGCTTGTGAGGTCACATCAGCCTCTGTTCCCTATAGGCCAGTGGCAGGCCCATAGCTGCTGGCTGGGCTTCTGAGGTCACAGCAGCCTCCGTGCCCTTTAGGGCAGTGGCAATCCCCTGACTGTTTACTGTGCTTCTGAGTTGACAGCAGCGTCAGCACGTGATCAGGCAGTGGGAGGCTAATGGCTGCTGCCTGTGCTTGTGAGCGCAAATCAGCCTCCGTGCTGTATAGGCCAGTGGCAGGCCTGTAGCTGCTGACTGTTCTTGTGAGGTCACAGCAGTCCTATGGACCGATAGGCCAGTGGCAGGCCGATAGCTGCTGGCTGTGCTTGTGAGGTGACAGCAGCCTCTGTTCCCTATAGGCCAGTGGCAGGACCTTGGCTGCTGGCTGTGCTTGTGAGGTCACAGGAGTCCTATGGCCCGATAGGCCAGTGGCAGGCCCATAGCTGCTGGCTGGGCTTCTGAGGTCACAGCAGCCTCTGTTCCCCATAGGCCAGTGGCAGGACCCTGGCTGCTGGCTGGGCTTCTGAGGTCACAGGAGTCCTATGGCCCGATAGGCCAGTGGCAGGCCCATAGCTGCTGGCTGTGCTTGTGAGGTCACAGCAGTCCTATTGCCTGATAGGCTACTGGCAGGCCCTCAGCTGCTGGCTGTGCTTGTGAGGTCACAGCAGCCTCAGTGCCTGATAGGCCCGTGGGAGGCCAATGGCTGCTTGGTGTGCTTTTGAGGTCACAGCAGCCTCCGTGCCTCATAGGCCAGTGGAGGCCCGTAGCTGCTGTCGGTTCTTGTAAGGTCACAGCAGTCCTATTTCCTGATAAGCCCGTGGCAGGCCTCTGTCTGCTGGCTGCCTTTTGAGGTCACGTTTGTCTCTGTACCTTATAGGGCAGTGGGAGGCCCCTGGCTACTCGCTGTGCTTGTGAGGTCACATCAGCCTCCTTTTCCTGTAGGCCAGAGGGAGGCCAATGGCTGCTTGGTGTGCTTGTGAGGTCACAGCAGCCTCCATGCCCTCATAGGCCAGTGGCAGGCCCATAGCGGCTGGCTGTGCTTGTGAGGTCACAGAAGTGCTATTGCCTGATAGGCTACTGGCAGGCCCTTGGCTACTGGCTGTACTTGTGAGGTCACAGCAGCCTCAGTGCCTGATAGGCCCGTGGGAGGCCAATGGATGCTTGGTGTGCTTGTGAGGTCACAGCAGCCTCAGTGCTGTATAGGCCAGTGGCAGGCCCGTAGCTGCTGGCTGTGCTCGTGAGGTCACAGCAGCCTCAGTGCCTCGTAGGCCAGTGGAAGGCCCGTAGCTGCTGGCTGTGCTTGTAAGGTCACAGCAGTTCTATTTCCTGATAGGCCCGTGACAGGCATCTGACTGCTGGCTGCCTTTTGAGGTCACATTTGTCTCTGTACCTTATAGGGCAGTGGGAAGCCCCTGGCTGCTGACTGTGCTTGTGAGGTCACAGCAGCCTCAGTGCCTCATAGGCCAGTGGCAGGCCCATGGCTGCTGGGTGTGCTTGTGAGGTAACAGCAGCCTCCGTTCCCTATAAGCCAGTGGCAGGCCCATAGCTGCTGGCTGTGCTTGTCAGGTCACAGCAGTCCTATTGCCTGATAGGCTACTGGCAGGCCCTTGGCTACTGGCTGTGCTTGTAAGGTCACAGCAGCCTCAGTACCTGATAGGCCCGTGGGAGGCCGATGGCTGCTTGGTGTGCTTGTGAGGTCACAGCAGCCTCAGTGACTGATAGGCCAGTGAAGGCCAATGACTGCTGGGTGGGCTTGTGAGGTCAGAGAAGCGTCAGTGCCCTATAGGGCAGTGGCAGGCCCATAGCTGCTGGCTGCGCTTATGAGGTCACAGCAGCCTCCATGCCCCTGAGGGCAGTGACAGGCCCCTGACTGTTTACTGTGCTTCTGAGGTGACAGCAGCGTCAGCGCCTCATCGGGCAGTGGGAGGCTAATGGCTGCTGACTGTGCTTGTGAGGTCACAGCAGCCTCAGTGCCTCATAGGCCAGTGGAAGGCCCGTAGCTGCTCGCTGTGCTTGTGAGGTCACAGCAGTCCTATTGCCTGATAGGCCCGTGGCAGGCCCCGTCTGCTGGCTGCCTTTTGAGGTCACATTTGTCTCTGTACCTTATACGGCAATAGCAGGCCTCTGGTTCCTTGCTGTGCTTGTGAGGTCACAGCAGCCTCAGTGCTGTATAGGCCAGTGGCAGGCCAATGGCTGCTCGCTGTGCTTGTGAGGTCACAGCAGTCCTATTGCCTGATAGGCCCGTGGCAGGCCCCGTCTGCTGGCTGCCTTTTGAGGTCACATTTCTCTCTGTACCTTATAGGGCAGTGGGAGGCCCCTTGCTGCTGGCTGTGCTTGTGAGGTCACAGCAGCCTCAGTGCTGCATAGGCCAGTGGCAGGCCAATGGCTGCTTGCTGTGCTTGTGAAGTCACAGCAGTCCTATTGCCTGATAGGCCCGTGGCAGGCCCCGTCTGCTGGCTGCCTTTTGAGGTCACATTTCTCTCTGTACCTTATAGGGCAGTGGGAGGCCCCTTGCTGCTGGCTGTGCTTGTGAGGTCACAGCAGCCTCCTTTGCCTGATAGGCCCGTGGGAGGCCAATGGCTGCTTGGTGTGCTGGTGAGGTCAGAGGAGCCTGCGTGCGTCTTCGGACAGTGGCAGGCCAATGGCTGCTGGCTGTGCTTGTGAGGTCACATCAGCCTCTGTTCCCTATAGGCCAGTGGCAGTCCCATAGCTGTTGGCTGTGCTTGTCAGGTCACAACACTCCTACAGCCTGATAGGCCTGTGGCAGGCCCTTGGCTGCTTGGTGTGCTTTTGAGGTCACAGCAGCCTCAGTGCCTCATAGGCCAGTGGCAGGCCCGTAGCTGCTGGCTGTGCTTGTGAGGTTACAGAAGCCTCAGTGCCTGATAGGCCAGTTGAAGGCAAATGACTGCTGGGTGGGCTTGTGAGGTCAGAGAAGCCTCAGTGCCCTATAGGGCAGTGGCAGGCCCATAGCTGCTGGCTGGGCTTCTGAGGTCACAGCAGCCTCCATGCCCTTGAGGGCAGTGGCAGGCCCCTGACTGTTTATTGTGCTTCTGAGTTGACAGCAGCGTCAGTGCCTCATCGGGCAGTGGGAGGCTAATGGCTGCTGGCTGTGCTTGTGAGGTCACAGCAGCCTCAGTGCCTCATAGGCCCGTGGCAGGCCTGTAGCTGCTGGCTGTGCTTGTAAGGTCACACCAGTCCTATTTCCTGATAGGCCTGTGGCAGGCATCTGACTGCTGGCTGCCCTTTGAGGTCACATTTGTCTCTGTACCTTATAGGGCAGTGGGAAGCCATTGGCTACTCGCTGTGCTTGTGAGGTCACCTCAGGCTCCTTTTGCTGTAGGCCAGTGGCAGGCCCATAGCTGCTGGCTGTGCTTTTCAGGTGACAACACTCCTAGAGCCTGATAGGCCAGCAGCAGGCCCCTGGCTGCTGACTGTGCTTGTGAGGTCACAGCAGCCTCCGTGCCTCATCGGCCAGTGGCAGGCCTGTAGCTGCTGGCTGTGCTTGTAAAGTCACAGCAGTCCTATTTCCTGATAGGCCCGTGGCAGGCATCTGACTGCTGGCTGCCTTTTGAGGTCACATTTGTCTCTGTACCTTATAGGGCAGTGGGAAGCCATTGGCTACTCGCTGTGCTTGTGAGGTCACCTCAGGCTCCTTTTGCTGTAGGCCAGTGGCAGGCCCATAGCTGCTGGCTGTGCTTTTCAGGTGACAACACTCCTAGAGCCTGATAGGCCAGCAGCAGGCCCCTGGCTGCTGACTGTGCTTGTGAGGTCACAGCAGCCTCCTTTGCCTGATAGGCCTGTGGCAGGCCCTTGCTGCTGGCTGTGCTTGTGAGGTCACAGCAGCCTCAGTGCCTGCTAGGCCCGTGGGAGGCCAATGGCTGCTTGGTGTGCTGGTGAGGTCAGAGGAGCCTGCGTGCCTCTTCGGACAGTGGGAGGCCAATGGCTGCTGGCTGTGCTTGTGAGGTCACTTCAGGCTCCTTTTGCTGTAGGCCAGTGGCAGGCCCATAGCTGCTGGCTGTGCTTGTCAGGTCACAACACTCCTACAGCCTGATAGGCCAGCAGCAGGCCCCTGGCTGCTGACTGTGCTTCTGAGGTCACAGCAGCCTCAGTGACTGATAGGCCAGTGAAGGCCAATGACTGCTGGGTGGGCTTGTGAGGTCAGAGAAGCCTCAGTGCCCTATAGGGCAGTGGCAGGCCCATAGCTGCTGGCTGCGCTTATGAGGGCACAGCAGCCTCCATGCCCCTGAGGGCAGTGACAGGCCCCTGACTGTTTACTGTGCTTCTGAGGTGACAGCAGCGTCAGCGCCTCATCGGGCAGTGGGAGGCTAATGGCTGCTGACTGTGCTTGTGAGGTCACAGCAGCCTCAGTGGCTCATAGGCCAGTGGCAGGCCCGTAGCTGCTGGCTGTGCTTGTAAGGTCACAGCAGTCCTATTCCCTGAGAGACCCGTGGCAGGCATCTGACTGCTGGCTGTCTTTTGAGGTCACGTTTGTCTCTGTACCTTATAGGGCAGTGGGAAGCCCCTGGCTACTCGCTGTGCTTGTGAGGTCACCTCAGGCTCCTTTTGCTGTAGGCCAGTGGCAGGCCCATAGCTGCTGGCTGTGCTTGTCAGGTCACAACACTCCTCGAGCCTGACAGGCCAGCAGCAGGCCCGTGGCTGCTGCATGTGCTTGTGAGGTCACAGGAGCCTCAGTGCCTCATAGGCCAGTGGCAGGCCCATAGCTGCTGACTGTGCTTGTGAGGTCACAGCAGTCCTATTGCCTGATAGGCTAGTGGGAGGCCCTTGGCTGCTGGCTGTGCTTGTGAGGTCACAGCAGCCTCAGTGCCCGATAGGCCCGTGGAAGGCCCGTAGCTGCTGGCTGTGCTTGTAAGGTCACAGCAGTCCTATTTCCTGATAGGCCCGTGCTAGGCCTCTGTCTGCTGGCTGCCTTTTGAGGTCACATTTGTCTCTGTACCTTATACGGCAATAGCAGGCCTCTGGTTCCTTGCTGTGCTTGTGAGGTCACAGCAGCCTCAGTGCTGTATAGGCCAGTGGCAGGCCAATGGCTGCTCGCTGTGCTTGTGAGGTCACAGCAGTCCTATTGCCTGATAGGCCCATGGCAGGCCTCTGTCTGCTGGCTGCCTTTTGAGGTCACATTTCTCTCTGTACCTTATAGGGCAGTGGGAGGCCCCTTGCTGCTGTCTGTGCTTGTGAGGTCACAGCAGCCTCAGTGCTGCATAGGCCAGTGGCAGGCCAATGGCTGCTTGCTGTGCTTGTGAAGTCACAGCAGTCCTATTGCCTGATAGGCCCGTGGCAGGCCCCGTCTGCTGGCTGCCTTTTGAGGTCACATTTCTCTCTGTACCTTATAGGGCAGTGGGAGGCCCCTTGCTGCTGGCTGTGCTTGTGAGGTCACAGCAGCCTCCTTTGCCTGATAGGCCCGTGGGAGGCCAATGGCTGCTTGGTGTGCTGGTGAGGTCAGAGGAGCCTGCGTGCGTCTTCGGACAGTGGCAGGCCAATGGCTGCTGGCTGTGCTTGTGAGGTCACATCAGCCTCTGTTCCCTATAGGCCAGTGGCAGTCCCATAGCTGCTGGCTGTGCTTGTCCGGTGACAACATTTTTACAGCCTGATAGGCCAGCAGCAGGCCCCTGGCTGCTGACTGTGCTTGTGAGGTCACAGCAGCCTCAGTGCCTCATAGGCCAGTGGCAGGCCCGTAGCTGCTGGCTGTGCTTGTGAGGTTACAGAAGCCTCAGTGCCTGATAGGCCAGTTGAAGGCAAATGACTGCTGGGTGGGCTTGTGAGGTCAGAGAAGCCTCAGTGCCCTATAGGGCAGTGGCAGGCCCATAGCTGCTGGCTGGGCTTCTGAGTTGACAGCAGCGTCAGCGCCTCATCGGGCAGTGGGAGGCTAATGGCTGCTGGCTGTGCTTGTGAGGTCACAGCAGCCTCAGTGCCTCATAGGCCCGTGGCAGGCCTGTAGCTGCTGGCTGTGCTTGTAAGGTCACACCAGTCCTATTTCCTGATAGGCCTGTGGCAGGCATCTGACTGCTGGCTGCCCTTTGAGGTCACATTTGTTTCTGTACCTTATAGGGCAGTGGGAAGCCCCTGGCTGCTGACTGTGCTTGTGAGGTCACAGCAGCCTCCGTGCCTCATCGGCCAGTGGCAGGCCTGTAGCTGCTGGCTGTGCTTGTAAGGTCACAGCAGTCCTATTTCCTGAGAGGCCCGTGGCAGGCATCTGACTGCTGGCTGCCTTTTGAGGTCACATTTGTCTCTGTACCTTATAGGGCAGTGGTAAGCCATTGGCTACTCGCTGTGCTTGTGAGGTCACCTCAGGCTCCTTTTGCTGTAGGCCAGTGGCAGGCCCATAGCTGCTGGCTGTGCTTTTCAGGTGACAACACTCCTAGAGCCTGATAGGCCAGCAGCAGGCCCCTGGCTGCTGACTGTGCTTGTGAAGTCACAGCAGCCTCAGTGCCTCATAGGCCAGTGGCAGGCCCCGTCTGCTGGTTGCCTTTTGAGGTCACATTTCTCTCTGTACCTTATAGGGCAGTGGGAGGCCCCTTGCTGCTGGCTGTGCTTGTGAGGTCACAGCAGCCTCCTTTGCCTGATAGGCCTGTGGCAGGCCCTTGCTGCTGGCTGTGCTTGTGAGGTCACATCAGCCTCTGTTCCCTATAGGCCAGTGGCAGTCCCATAGCTGCTGGCTGTGCTTGTCCGGTGACAACATTTTTACAGCCTGATAGGCCAGCAGCAGGCCCCTGGCTGCTGACTGTGCTTGTGAGGTCACAGCAGCCTCAGTGCCTCATAGGCCAGTGGCAGGCCCGTAGCTGCTGGCTGTGCTTGTGAGGTTACAGAAGCCTCAGTGCCTGATAGGCCAGTTGAAGGCAAATGACTGCTGGGTGGGCTTGTGAGGTCAGAGAAGCCTCAGTGCCCTATAGGGCAGTGGCAGGCCCATAGCTGCTGGCTGGGCTTCTGAGTTGACAGCAGCGTCAGCGCCTCATCGGGCAGTGGGAGGCTAATGGCTGCTGGCTGTGCTTGTGAGGTCACAGCAGCCTCAGTGCCTCATAGGCCCGTGGCAGGCCTGTAGCTGCTGGCTGTGCTTGTAAGGTCACACCAGTCCTATTTCCTGATAGGCCTGTGGCAGGCATCTGACTGCTGGCTGCCCTTTGAGGTCACATTTGTTTCTGTACCTTATAGGGCAGTGGGAAGCCCCTGGCTGCTGACTGTGCTTGTGAGGTCACAGCAGCCTCCGTGCCTCATCGGCCAGTGGCAGGCCTGTAGCTGCTGGCTGTGCTTGTAAGGTCACAGCAGTCCTATTTCCTGAGAGGCCCGTGGCAGGCATCTGACTGCTGGCTGCCTTTTGAGGTCACATTTGTCTCTGTACCTTATAGGGCAGTGGTAAGCCATTGGCTACTCGCTGTGCTTGTGAGGTCACCTCAGGCTCCTTTTGCTGTAGGCCAGTGGCAGGCCCATAGCTGCTGGCTGTGCTTTTCAGGTGACAACACTCCTAGAGCCTGATAGGCCAGCAGCAGGCCCCTGGCTGCTGACTGTGCTTGTGAAGTCACAGCAGCCTCAGTGCCTCATAGGCCAGTGGCAGGCCCCGTCTGCTGGTTGCCTTTTGAGGTCACATTTCTCTCTGTACCTTATAGGGCAGTGGGAGGCCCCTTGCTGCTGGCTGTGCTTGTGAGGTCACAGCAGCCTCCTTTGCCTGATAGGCCTGTGGCAGGCCCTTGCTGCTGGCTGTGCTTGTGAGGTCACAGCAGCCTCCTTTGCCTGATAGGCCTGTGGCAGGCCCTTGCTGCTGGCTGTGCTTGTGAGGTCACAGCAGCCTCAGTGCCTGCTAGGCCCGTGGGAGGCCAATGGCTGCTTGGTGTGCTGGTGAGGTCAGAGGAGCCTGCGTGCCTCTTCGGACAGTGGGAGGCCAATGGCTGCTGGCTGTGCTTGTGAGGTCACTTCAGGCTCCTTTTGCTGTAGGCCAGTGGCAGGCCCATAGCTGCTGGCTGTGCTTGTCAGGTCACAACACTCCTACAGCCTGATAGGCCAGCAGCAGGCCCCTGGCTGCTGACTGTGCTTGTGAGGTCACAGCAGCCTCAGTGCCTCATAGGCCAGTGGCAGGCCCATAGCTGCTGACTGTGCTTGTGAGGTCACAGCAGTCCTAT
Organism: Dromaius novaehollandiae; assembly: GCF_036370855.1. NCBI lineage: Eukaryota > Metazoa > Chordata > Aves > Casuariiformes > Dromaiidae > Dromaius > Dromaius novaehollandiae. Next base: position 734,910 of record NW_026991310.1, read on the forward strand.
TGCCTGATAGGGCTGTGGCAGGCCCTTGGCTGCTGGCTGTGCTTGTGAGGTTACAGAAGCCTCAGTGCCTGATAGGCCAGTTGAAGGCAAATGACTGCTGGGTGGGCTTGTGAGGTCAGAGAAGCCTCAGTGCCCTATAGGGCAGTGGCAGGCCCATAGCTGCTGGCTGGACTTATGAGGTCACAGCAGCCTCCATGCCCTTGAGGGCAGTGGCAGGCCCCTGACTGTTTACTGTGCTTCTGAGTTGACAGCAGCGTCAGCGCCTCATCGGGCAGTGGGAGGCTAATGGCTGCTGGCTGTGCTTGTGAGGTCACAGCAGCCTCAGTGCCTCATAGGCCCGTGGCAGGCCTGTAGCTGCTGGCTGTGCTTGTAAGGTCACACCAGTCCTATTTCCTGAGAGACCCGTGGCAGGCATCTGACTGCTGGCTGCCCTTTGAGGTCACATTTGTCTCTGTACCTTATAGGGCAGTGGGAAGCCCCTGGCTGCTGACTGTGCTTGTGAGGTCACAGCAGCCTCAGTGCCTCATCGGCCAGTGGCAGGCCCGTAGCTGCTGGCTGTGCTTGTAAGGTCACAGCAGTCCTATTTCCTGAGAGACCCGTGGCAGGCATCTGACTGCTGGCTGCCTTTTGAGATCACATTTGTCTCTGTACCTTATAGGGCAGTGGGAAGCCCCTGGCTACTCGCTGTGCTTGTGAGGTCACCTCAGGCTCCTTTTGCTGTAGGCCAGTGGCAGGCCCATAGCTGCTGGCTGTGCTTGTCAGGTCACAACACTCCTAGAGCCTGACAGGCCAGCAGCAGGCCCGTGGCTGCTGCATGTGCTTGTGAGGTCACAGGAGCCTCAGTGCCTCATAGGCCAGTGGCAGGCCCATAGCTGCTGACTGTGCTTGTGAGGTCACAGCAGTCCTATTGCCTGATAGGGCTGTGGCAGGCCCTTGGCTGCTGGCTGTGCTTGTGAGGTCACAGCAGCCTCAGTGCCTGCTAGGCCCGTGGAAGGCCAATGGCTGCTTGGTGTGCTTGTGAGGTCACAGCAGCCTCCGTGCCTCATAGGCCAGTGGCAGGCCCGTAGCTGCTGGCTGTGCTTGTCAGGTCACAGCACTCCTGTTTCCTGATAGGCCCGTGGCAGGCCTCTGTCTGCTGGCTGCCTTTTGAGGTCACATTTGTCTCTGTACCTTATAGGGCAACAGCAGGCCTCTGGCTCCTCGCTGTGCTTGTGAGGTCCCAGCAGCCTCAGTGTCCTATAGGGCAGTGGCAGGCCCTTCGCTGCTGGCTGTGCTTGTAAGGTCACAGCACTACTATTGCCTGATAAGCCCATGGCACGCTTCTGTCTGCTGGCTGCCTTTTGAGGTCACATTTGTCTCTGTACCTTATAGGGCAGTGGGAGGCCCCTGGCTACTCGCTGTGCTTGTGAGGTCACATCAGCCTCCTTTTCCTGCAGGCCAGAGGGAGGCCAATGGCTGCTTGGTGTGCTGGTAAGGTCAAAGCAGCTTCAGTGCCTATTTGGACAGTGGCAGGCCAATGGCTGCTGTCTGTGCTTGTGAGGTCACAGCAGCCTCTGTTCCCTATAGGCCAGTGGCAGGCCCGTAGCTGCTGGCTGTGCTTGTCTGGTTACAACACTCCTAGAGCCTGATAGGACAGCAGCAGGCCCCTGGCTGCTGACTGTGCTTGTGAGGTCACAGCAGCCTCAGTGCCTCATAGGCCAGTGGCAGGCCCATAGCTGCTGGCTGGGATCGTGATGTCACAGCAGCCTCAGTGCTTCACAGGCCAGTGGCAGGCCCCTTGCTGCTGGCTGTGCTTGTGAGGTTACAGAAGCCTCAGTGCCTGATAGGCCAGTTGAAGGCAAATGACTGCTGGGTGGGCTTGTGAGGTCAGAGAAGCCTCAGTGCCCTACAGGGCAGTGGCAGGCCCCTGACTGTTTACTGTGCTTCTGAGTTGACAGCAGCGTCAGCGCCTCGTCGGGCAGTGGGAGGCTAATGGCTGCTGGCTGTGCTTGTGAGGTCACAGCAGCCTCAGTGCCTCATAGGCCCGTGGGAGGCCAATGGCTGCTTGGTGTGCTTTTGAGATCACAGCAGCCTCCGTGCCTCATAGGCCAGTGGCAGACCTGTAGCTGCTGGCTGTGCTTCTAAGGTCACAGCAGTCCTATTTCCTGATAGGCCCGTGGCAGGCATCTGACTGCTGGCTGCCTTTTGAGGTCACATTTGTCTCTGTACCTTATAGGGTAGTGGGAAGCCCCTGGCTGCTGACTGTGCTTGTGAGGTCACAGCAGCCTCAGTGCTGTATAGGCCTGTGGCAGGCCAATGGCTGCTGTCTGTGCTTGTGAGGTCACAGCAGTCCTATTTCCTGATAGGCCCGTGGCAGGCCTCTGTCTGCTGGCTGCCTTTTGAGGTCACATTTGTCTCTGTACCTTATAGGGCAATGGCAGGCCTCTGGCTCCTCGCTGTGCTTGTGAGGTCACAGCAGCCTCAGTGCTGCATAGGCCAGAGGGAGGCCAATGGCTGCTTGGTGTGCTGGTGAGGTCAGAGGAGCCTGCGTGCCTCTTCGGACAGTGGGAGGCCCCTGGCTACTCGCTGTGCTTGTGAGGTCACATCAGCCTCTGTTCCCTATAGGCCAGTGGCAGGCCCATAGCTGCTGGCTGTGCTTGTCAGGTGACAACACTTTTACAGCCTGATAGGCCAGCAGCAGGCCCCTGGCTGCTGACTGTGCTTGTGAGGTCACAGCAGCCTCAGTGCCTCATAGGCCAGTGGCAGGCCCGTAGCTGCTGGCTGTGCTTGTGAGGTTACAGAAGCCTCAGTGCCTGATAGGCCAGTTGAAGGCAAATGACTGCTGGGTGGGCTTGTGAGGTCAGAGAAGCCTCAGTGCCCTATAGGGCAGTGGCAGGCCCATAGCTGCTGGCTGGGCTTCTGAGGTGACAGCAGCGTCAGCGCCTCATCGGGCAGTGGGAGGCTAATGGCTGCTGGCTGTGCTTGTGAGGTCACAGCAGCCTCAGTGCCTCATAGGCCCGTGGCAGGCCTGTAGCTGCTGGCTGTGCTTGTAAGGTCACACCAGTCCTATTTCCTGATAGGCCTGTGGCAGGCATCTGACTGCTGGCTGCCCTTTGAGGTCACATTTGTTTCTGTACCTTATAGGGCAGTGGGAAGCCCCTGGCTGCTGACTGTGCTTGTGAGGTCACAGCAGCCTCCGTGCCTCATCGGCCAGTGGCAGGCCTGTAGCTGCTGGCTGTGCTTGTAAGGTCACAGCAGTCCTATTTCCTGAGAGGCCCGTGGCAGGCATCTGACTGCTGGCTGCCTTTTGAGGTCACATTTGTCTCTGTACCTTATAGGGCAGTGGTAAGCCATTGGCTACTCGCTGTGCTTGTGAGGTCACCTCAGGCTCCTTTTGCTGTAGGCCAGTGGCAGGCCCATAGCTGCTGGCTGTGCTTTTCAGGTGACAACACTCCTAGAGCCTGATAGGCCAGCAGCAGGCCCCTGGCTGCTGACTGTGCTTGTGAAGTCACAGCAGCCTCAGTGCCTCATAGGCCAGTGGCAGGCCCCGTCTGCTGGTTGCCTTTTGAGGTCACATTTCTCTCTGTACCTTATAGGGCAGTGGGAGGCCCCTTGCTGCTGGCTGTGCTTGTGAGGTCACAGCAGCCTCCTTTGCCTGATAGGCCTGTGGCAGGCCCTTGCTGCTGGCTGTGCTTGTGAGGTCACAGCAGCCTCCTTTGCCTGATAGGCCTGTGGCAGGCCCTTGCTGCTGGCTGTGCTTGTGAGGTCACAGCAGCCTCAGTGCCTGCTAGGCCCGTGGGAGGCCAATGGCTGCTTGGTGTGCTGGTGAGGTCAGAGGAGCCTGCGTGCCTCTTCGGACAGTGGGAGGCCAATGGCTGCTGGCTGTGCTTGTGAGGTCACTTCAGGCTCCTTTTGCTGTAGGCCAGTGGCAGGCCCATAGCTGCTGGCTGTGCTTGTCAGGTCACAACACTCCTACAGCCTGATAGGCCAGCAGCAGGCCCCTGGCTGCTGACTGTGCTTGTGAGGTCACAGCAGCCTCAGTGCCTCATAGGCCAGTGGCAGGCCCATAGCTGCTGACTGTGCTTGTGAGGTCACAGCAGTCCTATTGCCTGATAGGGCTGTGGCAGGCCCTTGGCTGCTGGCTGTGCTTGTGAGGTTACAGAAGCCTCAGTGCCTGATAGGCCAGTTGAAGGCAAATGACTGCTGGGTGGGCTTGTGAGGTCAGAGAAGCCTCAGTGCCCTATAGGGCAGTGGCAGGCCCATAGCTGCTGGCTGGACTTATGAGGTCACAGCAGCCTCCATGCCCTTGAGGGCAGTGGCAGGCCCCTGACTGTTTACTGTGCTTCTGAGTTGACAGCAGCGTCAGCGCCTCATCGGGCAGTGGGAGGCTAATGGCTGCTGGCTGTGCTTGTGAGGTCACAGCAGCCTCAGTGCCTCATAGGCCCGTGGCAGGCCTGTAGCTGCTGGCTGTGCTTGTAAGGTCACACCAGTCCTATTTCCTGAGAGACCCGTGGCAGGCATCTGACTGCTGGCTGCCCTTTGAGGTCACATTTGTCTCTGTACCTTATAGGGCAGTGGGAAGCCCCTGGCTGCTGACTGTGCTTGTGAGGTCACAGCAGCCTCAGTGCCTCATCGGCCAGTGGCAGGCCCGTAGCTGCTGGCTGTGCTTGTAAGGTCACAGCAGTCCTATTTCCTGAGAGACCCGTGGCAGGCATCTGACTGCTGGCTGCCTTTTGAGATCACATTTGTCTCTGTACCTTATAGGGCAGTGGGAAGCCCCTGGCTACTCGCTGTGCTTGTGAGGTCACCTCAGGCTCCTTTTGCTGTAGGCCAGTGGCAGGCCCATAGCTGCTGGCTGTGCTTGTCAGGTCACAACACTCCTAGAGCCTGACAGGCCAGCAGCAGGCCCGTGGCTGCTGCATGTGCTTGTGAGGTCATAGGAGCCTCAGTGCCTCATAGGCCAGTGGCAGGCCCATAGCTGCTGACTGTGCTTGTGAGGTCACAGCAGTCCTATTGCCTGATAGGGCTGTGGCAGGCCCTTGGCTGCTGGCTGTGCTTGTGAGGTCACAGCAGCCTCAGTGCCTGCTAGGCCCGTGGAAGGCCAATGGCTGCTTGGTGTGCTTGTGAGGTCACAGCAGCCTCCGTGCCTCATAGGCCAGTGGCAGGCCCGTAGCTGCTGGCTGTGCTTGTCAGGTCACAGCACTCCTGTTTCCTGATAGGCCCGTGGCAGGCCTCTGTCTGCTGGCTGCCTTTTGAGGTCACATTTGTCTCTGTACCTTATAGGGCAACAGCAGGCCTCTGGCTCCTCGCTGTGCTTGTGAGGTCCCAGCAGCCTCAGTGTCCTATAGGGCAGTGGCAGGCCCTTCGCTGCTGGCTGTGCTTGTAAGGTCACAGCACTACTATTGCCTGATAAGCCCATGGCACGCTTCTGTCTGCTGGCTGCCTTTTGAGGTCACATTTGTCTCTGTACCTTATAGGGCAGTGGGAGGCCCCTGGCTACTCGCTGTGCTTGTGAGGTCACATCAGCCTCCTTTTCCTGCAGGCCAGAGGGAGGCCAATGGCTGCTTGGTGTGCTGGTAAGGTCAAAGCAGCTTCAGTGCCTATTTGGACAGTGGCAGGCCAATGGCTGCTGTCTGTGCTTGTGAGGTCACAGCAGCCTCTGTTCCCTATAGGCCAGTGGCAGGCCCGTAGCTGCTGGCTGTGCTTGTCTGGTTACAACACTCCTAGAGCCTGATAGGACAGCAGCAGGCCCCTGGCTGCTGACTGTGCTTGTGAGGTCACAGCAGCCTCAGTGCCTCATAGGCCAGTGGCAGGCCCATAGCTGCTGGCTGGGATCGTGATGTCACAGCAGCCTCAGTGCTTCACAGGCCAGTGGCAGGCCCCTTGCTGCTGGCTGTGCTTGTGAGGTTACAGAAGCCTCAGTGCCTGATAGGCCAGTTGAAGGCAAATGACTGCTGGGTGGGCTTGTGAGGTCAGAGAAGCCTCAGTGCCCTACAGGGCAGTGGCAGGCCCCTGACTGTTTACTGTGCTTCTGAGTTGACAGCAGCGTCAGCGCCTCGTCGGGCAGTGGGAGGCTAATGGCTGCTGGCTGTGCTTGTGAGGTCACAGCAGCCTCAGTGCCTCATAGGCCCGTGGGAGGCCAATGGCTGCTTGGTGTGCTTTTGAGATCACAGCAGCCTCCGTGCCTCATAGGCCAGTGGCAGACCTGTAGCTGCTGGCTGTGCTTCTAAGGTCACAGCAGTCCTATTTCCTGATAGGCCCGTGGCAGGCATCTGACTGCTGGCTGCCTTTTGAGGTCACATTTGTCTCTGTACCTTATAGGGTAGTGGGAAGCCCCTGGCTGCTGACTGTGCTTGTGAGGTCACAGCAGCCTCAGTGCTGTATAGGCCTGTGGCAGGCCAATGGCTGCTGTCTGTGCTTGTGAGGTCACAGCAGTCCTATTTCCTGATAGGCCCGTGGCAGGCCTCTGTCTGCTGGCTGCCTTTTGAGGTCACATTTGTCTCTGTACCTTATAGGGCAATGGCAGGCCTCTGGCTCCTCGCTGTGCTTGTGAGGTCACAGCAGCCTCAGTGCTGCATAGGCCAGAGGGAGGCCAATGGCTGCTTGGTGTGCTGGTGAGGTCAGAGGAGCCTGCGTGCCTCTTCGGACAGTGGGAGGCCCCTGGCTACTCGCTGTGCTTGTGAGGTCACATCAGCCTCTGTTCCCTATAGGCCAGTGGCAGGCCCATAGCTGCTGGCTGTGCTTGTCAGGTGACAACACTTTTACAGCCTGATAGGCCAGCAGCAGGCCCCTGGCTGCTGACTGTGCTTGTGAGGTCACAGCAGCCTCAGTGCCTCATAGGCCAGTGGCAGGCCCGTAGCTGCTGGCTGTGCTTGTGAGGTTACAGAAGCCTCAGTGCCTGATAGGCCAGTTGAAGGCAAATGACTGCTGGGTGGGCTTGTGAGGTCAGAGAAGCCTCAGTGCCCTATAGGGCAGTGGCAGGCCCATAGCTGCTGGCTGGGCTTCTGAGGTCACAGCAGCCTCCATGCCCTTGAGGGCAGTGGCAGGCCCCAGGCTACTCGCTGTGCTTGTGAGGTCACATCAGCCTCCTTTTCCTGTAGGCCAGAGGGAGGCCAATGGCTGCTTGGTGTGCTGGTGAGGTCAGAGGAGCCTGCGTGCCTCTTCGGACAGTGGGAGGCCAATGGCTGCTGACTGTGCTTGTGAGGTCACAGCAGCCTCTGTTCCCTATAGGCCAGTGGCAGGCCCATAGCTGCTGGCTGTGCTTTTCAGGTGACAACACTCCTACAGCCTGATAGGCCAGCAGCAGGACCCTGGCTGCTGACTGTGCTTGTGAGGTCACAGCAGCCTCAGTGCCTCATAGGCCAGTGGCAGGCCGATAGCTGCTGGCTGTGCTTGTGAGGTCACAGCAGTCCTATTGCCTGATAGGCCTGTGGCAGGCCCTTGGCTGCTGGCTGTGCTTGTGAGGTCACATCAGCCTCCTTTTCCTATAGGCCAGAGGGAGGCCAATGGCTGCTTGGTGTGCTGGTGAGGTCAGAGGAGCCTGCGTGCGTCTTCGGACAGTGGCAGGCCAATGGCTGCTGGCTGTGCTTGTACAGCCCTGCAAGTGCCTCTTTTTCCAGTGCAGGAGCCTCCAAGTGCCTTTTTTGGTGGTGCCGGACCCTCTGAGTGCCTTTTTTTGCGGTGCAGGGGCCTCCGAGTGCCTTTTTTTCTGGTGTACAGCTCTACAAGTGCCTCTTTACCAGTGCAGGAGCCTCCGAGTGCCTTTTTTGGTGGTGCAGGCCCTCTGAGTGCCTTTTTTGCAGTGAATGGGCCTCCGAGTGCCGTTATTTCCAGTGTACAGGCCTGCAAGTGCCTCTTTTTCCAGTGCAGGAGCCTCCGAGTGCCTTTTTTGGTGGTGCAGGGCCCTCCGAGTGCCTTGTTTCACATTGTAGCAGCCCCCGAGTGCCTTTTCTTGTGCTGTAGGAGCCACCGAGTGCATTTCCTTGTGGTTCAGGGGCCTCCCGAGTGCTGTTATTTTAGGGTGTGTGGTCCTCCATGTACCTTTTTTTTGCGGTGTAGTGGCCCCGAGAGCCTTTTCTTGTGGTTCAGGGGCCTCCGAGTGCCTATTTTCACATTGTAGCAGCCCCGAGTGCCTTTTCTTGTCGTTCGGGGCCACCGAGTGCCTTTTTTTGCGGTGCAGGGGCCTCCGAGTGCCTTTTTTTGCAGTGTACTAGCCTCCAAGTGCCTTATTTTGTGATGTAGGGGCTTCCGAGTGCCTTTTTTTGTGGTGTAGCGGCCTCCGAGTGCCTTTTCTTGTGGTGCACTGTTCTCCGGGTGCCTTTTTTTGTGGTGCAGGGTCCTCCGAGTGCCTTTGTTTGAGGTGCACTGCTCTCTGAGTGCCTTTTTTTGCAGTGAAGAGGCATCTAAGTGCCTTTTTTTCCAGTCTAGCGGCCTCCAAGTGCCTATTTTTGCGATGCAGGCTCCCAAAGTGCCTTTTTTTCCAGTGCAGGGGCAGCCGAGTGCCTTTTTTTGAGTTGTAGGGGCCACGGAGTGCCTTTTTTTCCGTTGCAGCTGCCTCCGAGTGCCTTTCTCTGGGGTTTAGAGGCCTCCGAGTGCCTGTTTTTCCAGTGTAAGGGCAGCTGAGTGCCTTCTTTTGTGCTGCAGGGCCCTCTGAGTACCTTTCTTTCCGCTGTAGGGGCACGGGAGTGCCTGTTTTTGCATTGTAGCAGCCCCCAAGTGCCTTTTGATGTGCTGTAGGGGCAGCCGAGTGCCTTTTTTTGTGGTGTGGTGCTCCAAGTGCCTTTCTTTTGTGGTGTCGGGGCCTCTGAGTGCATTTTTTTTTGCGGTGCACTGGCCTCCAAGTGCCCTGTTTTTCAGTGCGCTGGCCTCCGAGTGCCTTTTTTTGCGGTGTGGAGGCCTCTGAGCGCCTTTTGTTGCGGTGCAGGGGCTACTGAGTGCCTTTATTTGCAGTGTAGTAGCCTCCAAGTGCCTTTTTTTTCAGTGTAGTAGCCTCCAAGTGCCTTTTTTTGCGGTGAAGGGCCCTCCGAGTGCCTTTCTTTGCAGTGTTGGGGCCTCCAAGTGCCTCTTTTTCCAGTGCAGGAGCCTCCGAGTGCCTTTTTTGGTGGTGCAGGCCCTCTGAGTGCCTTTTTTTGCGGTGCAGGGGCCTCCGAGTGCCTTTTTTTCTGGTGTACAGCCCTACAAGTGCCTCTTTTTCCAGTGCAGGAGCCTCCGAGTGCCTTTTTTGGTGGTGCGGGAGCCTCCAAGTGCCTTGTTTCACATTGTAGCAGCCCCCGAGTGCCTTTTCTTGTGCTGTAGGAGCCACCGAGTGCTTTTCCTTGTGGTTCAGGGGCCTCCGAGTGCTGTTATTTTTGGGGTGTGTGGTCCTCCATGTACCTTTTTTTTGCGGTGTAGTGGCCCCGAGAGCCTTTTCTTGTGGATCAGGGGCCTCCGAGTGCCTTCTTTTGTGGTGCAGGGCCCTCCAAGTGCCTTTGTTTCTGGTGCAGGGGCCTCCGAGTGCCTTTTTTTGCATTGTAGCAGCCCCCAAGTGCCTTTTTTTGTGGTGTCGGGGCCTCTGAGTGCCTTTTTTTGCAGTGTAGCAGCTCCCAAGTGCCTTTTTTTGTGGTGTAGGGGCCTCCGAGTGCATATTTTTCCGTTGCAGGTGCCTCCGAGTGCCTTTCTCTGGGGTTTAGCGGCCTCCGAGTGCCTTTTTTTCCAGTGTAAGGGCAGCTGAGTGCCTTTTTTTGTGCTGCAGGGCCCTCTGAGTACATTTCTTTCCGCTGTAGGGGCACGGGAGTGCCTGTTTTCGCATTGTAGCAGCCCCTGAGTGCCTTTTTTTGTGGTGTCGGGGCCACCGAGTGCCTTTTTTTGCTGTGCAGGGGCCTCAGGGTGCAATTTTTGCAGTGTAGTAGCCTCCAAGTGCCTTTTTTTCCAATGTAGGTGCTTCCGAGTGCCTTTCTTTGTAATGTAGGGGCTTCCAAGTGCCTTCTTTTGTGGTGCAGGAGCCTCCAAGTGCCTTTATTTCCAGTGTGCAGGCCTGCAAGTGCCTCTTTTTCCAGTGCAGGGCCCTCCAAGTGCCATGTTTCACATTGTAGTAGCCCCCGAGTGCCTTTTTTTGTGCTGTAGGTGCCACCGAGTGCCTTTGCTTGTGGTTCAGGGGCCTCCGAGTGCTGTTGTTTTGGGGTAGTAGCCTCCATGTACCATTTTCTTTGCGGTGTAGTGGCCCCGAGTGCCTTTTATTGTGCTGTAGGGGCCACCGAGTGCCTTTTCTTGTGTTTCAGAGGCCACCAAGTGCCTTTTTTTGCGGTGAAGAGCCCTCCGAGTGCCTTTTTTTGCATTGTAGCAGACCCCGAGTGCCTTTTATTGTGCTGTAGGGGCCACCGAGTGCCTTTTTTTGCGGTGCATGGTCCTCCGCGTGCTTTTTTTTGCAGCGTGGAGGCCTCCAAGTGCCTTTTTTTGCAGTGTAGCGGCCTCCGAGTGCCTTTTCTTGTGGTTCACTCTTCTCCGGGTGCCTTTTTTTGCAGTGCAGAGGCCTCCGAGTGCCTTTGTTTGAGGTGCACTGCTTTCTGAGTGCCTTTTTTTGCAGTGAAGGGGCATTTAAGTGCCTTTTTTCCGGTCTAGCTGCCTCCAAGTGCCTATTTTTGTGATGCAGACTCCCAAAGTGCCTTTTTTTCCAGTATAGTGTCCTGCATGTGCATATTTTTGCAGTGCATGGCCTCCTAGTGCCCTTTTTTCCCAGTGCCCATGCCTCCAAGTGCCTTTTTTCTGTTATGGTCCTTCAACGTTCTGTGATATCACTTTACCCTCTGCCTGAAATGATATTGTCAACACTCCTAGAGCCTGATAGGCCAGAAGCAGGCCCATAGCTGCTGACTGTGCTTGTAAGGTCACAGCAGCCTCAGTGCCTCATAGGCCAGTGGCAGTCCCATAGCTGCTGGCTGTGCTTGTGAGGTCACAGCAGCCTCCGTTCCCTATAAGCCAGTGGCAGGACCATAGCTGCTGGCTGTTCTTGTGAGGTCACAGCAGTCCTATTGCCTGATAGGCCTGTGGCAGGCCCTTGGCTGCTGGCTGTGCTTGTGAGGTCACAGCAGCCTCAGTGCCTGATAGGCCCGTGGGAGGCCAATGGCTGCTTGGTGTGCTTGTGAGGTCACAGCAGCCTCAGTGCGTGACAGGCCAGTGGCAGGCCCGTAGCTGCTGGCTGTGCTTGTAAGGTCACAGCAGTCCTATTTCCTGATAGGCCCGTGGCAGGCCTCTGTCTGCTGGCTGCCTTTTGAGGTCACATTTGTCTCTGTACCTTATAGGGCAATGACAGGCCTCTGCCTGCTCGCTGTGCTTGTGAGGTCACAGCAGCCTCAGTGCTGCATAGGCCAGTGGCAGGCCAATGGCTGCTGGCTGTGCTTGTGAGGTCACAGCAGTCCTATTGCCTGATAGGCCTGTGGCAGGCCCTGTCTGCTGGCTGCCTTTTGAGGTCACATTTGTCTCTGTACCTTATAGGGCAGTGGGAGGCCCCTGGCTACTCGCTGTGCTTGTGAGGTCACATCAGCCTCCTTTTCCTTTAGGCCAGAGGGAGGCCAATGGCTGCTTGGTGTGCTGGTGAGGTCAGAGGAGCCTGCGTGCCTCTTCGGACAGTGGCAGGCCAATGGCTGCTGGCTGTGCTTGTGAGGTCACAGCAGCCTCTGTTCCCTATAGGCCAGGGGCAGGCCCGTAGCTGTTGGCTGTGCTTGTCAGGTCACAACACTCCTACAGCCTCATAGGCCAGCAGCAGGCCCCTGGCTGCTTGGTGTGCTTGTGAGGTCACAGCAGCCTCAGTGCCTCATAGGCCAGGGGCAGGCCCTTAGCTGCTGGCTGTGCTTGTGAGGTCACAGCAGCCTCCTTTTCCTATAGGCTACTGGCAGGCCCTTAGCTGCTGGCGGTGCTTGTGAGGTCACAGCAGCCTCCGTGCCTCATAGGCCAGTGGCAGGCCCGTAGCTGCTGGCTGTGCTTGTAAGGTCACAGCCGTCCTATTTCCTGATAGGCCCATGGCAGGCCTCTGTCTGCTGGCTGCCTTTTGAGGTCACATTTGTCTCTGTACCTTATAGGGCAATGGCAGGCCTCTGGCTCCTCGCTGTGCTTGTGAGGTCACAGCAGCCTCAGTGTCCTATAGGGCAGTGGCAGGCCCTTGGCTGCTGGCTGTGCTTGTAAGGTCACAGCAGTCCTATTGCCTGATAGGCCCGTGGCAGGCCCCGTCTGCTGGCTGCCTTTTGAGGTCACATTTCTCTCTGTACCTTATAGGGCAGTGGGAAGCCCCTGGCTGCTGGCTGTGCTTGTGAGGTCACAGCAGCCTCAGTGCCTCATAGGCCAGTGGCAGGCCAATAGCTGCTGCCTGTGCTTGTGAGGTAACAGCAGCCTCCGTTCGCTATAAGCCAGTGGCAGGCCCCTTGCTGCTGGCTGTGCTTGTGAGGTCACAGCAGCCTCTGTTCCCTATAGGCCAGTGGCAGGCCCATAGCTGCTGGCTGTGCTTTTCAGGTGACAACACTCCTACAGCCTGATAGGCCAGCAGCAGGACCCTGGCTGCTGACTGTGCTTGTGAGGTCACAGCAGCCTCAGTGCCTCATAGGCCAGTGGCAGGCCCGTAGCTGCTGGCTGTGCTTGTGAGGTTACAGAAGCCTCAGTGCCTGATAGGCCAGTTGAAGGCAAATGACTGCTGGGTGGGCTTGTGAGGTCAGAGAAGCCTCAGTGCCCTATAGGGCAGTGGCAGGCCCATAGCTGCTGGCTGGGCTTCTGAGGTCACAGCAGCCTCCATGCCCTTGAGGGCAGTGGCAGGCCCCAGGCTACTCGCTGTGCTTGTGAGGTCACATCAGCCTCCTTTTCCTGTAGGCCAGAGGGAGGCCAATGGCTGCTTGGTGTGCTGGTGAGGTCAGAGGAGCCTGCGTGCGTCTTCGGACAGTGGCAGGCCAATGGCTGCTGGCTGTGCTTGTACAGCCCTGCAAGTGCCTCTTTTTCCAGTGCAGGAGCCTCCAAGTGCCTTTTTTGGTGGTGCCGGACCCTCTGAGTGCCTTTTTTTGCGGTGCAGGGGCCTCCGAGTGCCTTTTTTTCTGGTGTACAGCTCTACAAGTGCCTCTTTACCAGTGCAGGAGCCTCCGAGTGCCTTTTTTGGTGGTGCAGGCCCTCTGAGTGCCTTTTTTGCAGTGAATGGGCCTCCGAGTGCCGTTATTTCCAGTGTACAGGCCTGCAAGTGCCTCTTTTTCCAGTGCAGGAGCCTCCGAGTGCCTTTTTTGGTGGTGCAGGGCCCTCCGAGTGCCTTGTTTCACATTGTAGCAGCCCCCGAGTGCCTTTTCTTGTGCTGTAGGAGCCACCGAGTGCATTTCCTTGTGGTTCAGGGGCCTCCCGAGTGCTGTTATTTTAGGGTGTGTGGTCCTCCATGTACCTTTTTTTTGCGGTGTAGTGGCCCCGAGAGCCTTTTCTTGTGGTTCAGGGGCCTCCGAGTGCCTATTTTCACATTGTAGCAGCCCCGAGTGCCTTTTCTTGTCGTTCGGGGCCACCGAGTGCCTTTTTTTGCGGTGCAGGGGCCTCCGAGTGCCTTTTTTTGCAGTGTACTAGCCTCCAAGTGCCTTATTTTGTGATGTAGGGGCTTCCGAGTGCCTTTTTTTGTGGTGTAGCGGCCTCCGAGTGCCTTTTCTTGTGGTGCACTGTTCTCCGGGTGCCTTTTTTTGTGGTGCAGGGTCCTCCGAGTGCCTTTGTTTGAGGTGCACTGCTCTCTGAGTGCCTTTTTTTGCAGTGAAGAGGCATCTAAGTGCCTTTTTTTCCAGTCTAGCGGCCTCCAAGTGCCTATTTTTGCGATGCAGGCTCCCAAAGTGCCTTTTTTTCCAGTGCAGGGGCAGCCGAGTGCCTTTTTTTGAGTTGTAGGGGCCACGGAGTGCCTTTTTTTCCGTTGCAGCTGCCTCCGAGTGCCTTTCTCTGGGGTTTAGAGGCCTCCGAGTGCCTGTTTTTCCAGTGTAAGGGCAGCTGAGTGCCTTCTTTTGTGCTGCAGGGCCCTCTGAGTACCTTTCTTTCCGCTGTAGGGGCACGGGAGTGCCTGTTTTTGCATTGTAGCAGCCCCCAAGTGCCTTTTGATGTGCTGTAGGGGCAGCCGAGTGCCTTTTTTTGTGGTGTGGTGCTCCAAGTGCCTTTCTTTTGTGGTGTCGGGGCCTCTGAGTGCATTTTTTTTTGCGGTGCACTGGCCTCCAAGTGCCCTGTTTTTCAGTGCGCTGGCCTCCGAGTGCCTTTTTTTGCGGTGTGGAGGCCTCTGAGCGCCTTTTGTTGCGGTGCAGGGGCTACTGAGTGCCTTTATTTGCAGTGTAGTAGCCTCCAAGTGCCTTTTTTTTCAGTGTAGTAGCCTCCAAGTGCCTTTTTTTGCGGTGAAGGGCCCTCCGAGTGCCTTTCTTTGCAGTGTTGGGGCCTCCAAGTGCCTCTTTTTCCAGTGCAGGAGCCTCCGAGTGCCTTTTTTGGTGGTGCAGGCCCTCTGAGTGCCTTTTTTTGCGGTGCAGGGGCCTCCGAGTGCCTTTTTTTCTGGTGTACAGCCCTACAAGTGCCTCTTTTTCCAGTGCAGGAGCCTCCGAGTGCCTTTTTTGGTGGTGCGGGAGCCTCCAAGTGCCTTGTTTCACATTGTAGCAGCCCCCGAGTGCCTTTTCTTGTGCTGTAGGAGCCACCGAGTGCTTTTCCTTGTGGTTCAGGGGCCTCCGAGTGCTGTTATTTTTGGGGTGTGTGGTCCTCCATGTACCTTTTTTTTGCGGTGTAGTGGCCCCGAGAGCCTTTTCTTGTGGATCAGGGGCCTCCGAGTGCCTTCTTTTGTGGTGCAGGGCCCTCCAAGTGCCTTTGTTTCTGGTGCAGGGGCCTCCGAGTGCCTTTTTTTGCATTGTAGCAGCCCCCAAGTGCCTTTTTTTGTGGTGTCGGGGCCTCTGAGTGCCTTTTTTTGCAGTGTAGCAGCTCCCAAGTGCCTTTTTTTGTGGTGTAGGGGCCTCCGAGTGCATATTTTTCCGTTGCAGGTGCCTCCGAGTGCCTTTCTCTGGGGTTTAGCGGCCTCCGAGTGCCTTTTTTTCCAGTGTAAGGGCAGCTGAGTGCCTTTTTTTGTGCTGCAGGGCCCTCTGAGTACATTTCTTTCCGCTGTAGGGGCACGGGAGTGCCTGTTTTCGCATTGTAGCAGCCCCTGAGTGCCTTTTTTTGTGGTGTCGGGGCCACCGAGTGCCTTTTTTTGCTGTGCAGGGGCCTCAGGGTGCAATTTTTGCAGTGTAGTAGCCTCCAAGTGCCTTTTTTTCCAATGTAGGTGCTTCCGAGTGCCTTTCTTTGTAATGTAGGGGCTTCCAAGTGCCTTCTTTTGTGGTGCAGGAGCCTCCAAGTGCCTTTATTTCCAGTGTGCAGGCCTGCAAGTGCCTCTTTTTCCAGTGCAGGGCCCTCCAAGTGCCATGTTTCACATTGTAGTAGCCCCCGAGTGCCTTTTTTTGTGCTGTAGGTGCCACCGAGTGCCTTTGCTTGTGGTTCAGGGGCCTCCGAGTGCTGTTGTTTTGGGGTAGTAGCCTCCATGTACCATTTTCTTTGCGGTGTAGTGGCCCCGAGTGCCTTTTATTGTGCTGTAGGGGCCACCGAGTGCCTTTTCTTGTGTTTCAGAGGCCACCAAGTGCCTTTTTTTGCGGTGAAGAGCCCTCCGAGTGCCTTTTTTTGCATTGTAGCAGACCCCGAGTGCCTTTTATTGTGCTGTAGGGGCCACCGAGTGCCTTTTTTTGCGGTGCATGGTCCTCCGCGTGCTTTTTTTTGCAGCGTGGAGGCCTCCAAGTGCCTTTTTTTGCAGTGTAGCGGCCTCCGAGTGCCTTTTCTTGTGGTTCACTCTTCTCCGGGTGCCTTTTTTTGCAGTGCAGAGGCCTCCGAGTGCCTTTGTTTGA
This sequence comes from Dromaius novaehollandiae, assembly GCF_036370855.1. Classification (NCBI taxonomy): domain Eukaryota; kingdom Metazoa; phylum Chordata; class Aves; order Casuariiformes; family Dromaiidae; genus Dromaius; species Dromaius novaehollandiae. The sequence continues at coordinate 750,758 of NW_026991310.1, forward strand.
GGTGCACTGCTTTCTGAGTGCCTTTTTTTGCAGTGAAGGGGCATTTAAGTGCCTTTTTTCCGGTCTAGCTGCCTCCAAGTGCCTATTTTTGTGATGCAGACTCCCAAAGTGCCTTTTTTTCCAGTATAGTGTCCTGCATGTGCATATTTTTGCAGTGCATGGCCTCCTAGTGCCCTTTTTTCCCAGTGCCCATGCCTCCAAGTGCCTTTTTTCTGTTATGGTCCTTCAACGTTCTGTGATATCACTTTACCCTCTGCCTGAAATGATATTGTCAACACTCCTAGAGCCTGATAGGCCAGAAGCAGGCCCATAGCTGCTGACTGTGCTTGTAAGGTCACAGCAGCCTCAGTGCCTCATAGGCCAGTGGCAGTCCCATAGCTGCTGGCTGTGCTTGTGAGGTCACAGCAGCCTCCGTTCCCTATAAGCCAGTGGCAGGACCATAGCTGCTGGCTGTTCTTGTGAGGTCACAGCAGTCCTATTGCCTGATAGGCCTGTGGCAGGCCCTTGGCTGCTGGCTGTGCTTGTGAGGTCACAGCAGCCTCAGTGCCTGATAGGCCCGTGGGAGGCCAATGGCTGCTTGGTGTGCTTGTGAGGTCACAGCAGCCTCAGTGCGTGACAGGCCAGTGGCAGGCCCGTAGCTGCTGGCTGTGCTTGTAAGGTCACAGCAGTCCTATTTCCTGATAGGCCCGTGGCAGGCCTCTGTCTGCTGGCTGCCTTTTGAGGTCACATTTGTCTCTGTACCTTATAGGGCAATGACAGGCCTCTGCCTGCTCGCTGTGCTTGTGAGGTCACAGCAGCCTCAGTGCTGCATAGGCCAGTGGCAGGCCAATGGCTGCTGGCTGTGCTTGTGAGGTCACAGCAGTCCTATTGCCTGATAGGCCTGTGGCAGGCCCTGTCTGCTGGCTGCCTTTTGAGGTCACATTTGTCTCTGTACCTTATAGGGCAGTGGGAGGCCCCTGGCTACTCGCTGTGCTTGTGAGGTCACATCAGCCTCCTTTTCCTTTAGGCCAGAGGGAGGCCAATGGCTGCTTGGTGTGCTGGTGAGGTCAGAGGAGCCTGCGTGCCTCTTCGGACAGTGGCAGGCCAATGGCTGCTGGCTGTGCTTGTGAGGTCACAGCAGCCTCTGTTCCCTATAGGCCAGTGGCAGGCCCGTAGCTGTTGGCTGTGCTTGTCAGGTCACAACACTCCTACAGCCTCATAGGCCAGCAGCAGGCCCCTGGCTGCTTGGTGTGCTTGTGAGGTCACAGCAGCCTCAGTGCCTCATAGGCCAGGGGCAGGCCCTTAGCTGCTGGCTGTGCTTGTGAGGTCACAGCAGCCTCCTTTTCCTATAGGCTACTGGCAGGCCCTTAGCTGCTGGCGGTGCTTGTGAGGTCACATCAGCCTCCTTTTCCTTTAGGCCAGAGGGAGGCCAATGGCTGCTTGGTGTGCTGGTGAGGTCAGAGGAGCCTGCGTGCCTCTTCGGACAGTGGCAGGCCAATGGCTGCTGGCTGTGCTTGTGAGGTCACAGCAGCCTCTGTTCCCTATAGGCCAGTGGCAGGCCCGTAGCTGTTGGCTGTGCTTTTCAGGTGACAACACTCCTACAGCCTGATAGGCCAGCAGCAGGACCCTGGCTGCTGACTGTGCTTGTGAGGTCACAGCAGCCTCAGTGCCTCATAGGCCAGTGGCAGGCCCATAGCTGCTGGCTGTGCTTGTGAGGTTACAGAAGCCTCAGTGCCTGATAGGCCAGTTGAAGGCAAATGACTGCTGGGTGGGCTTGTGAGGTCAGAGAAGCCTCAGTGCCCTATAGGGCAGTGGCAGGCCCATAGCTGCTGGCTGGGCTTCTGAGGTCACAGCAGCCTCCATGCCCTTGAGGGCAGTGGCAGGCCCCAGGCTACTCGCTGTGCTTGTGAGGTCACATCAGCCTCCTTTTCCTGTAGGCCAGAGGGAGGCCAATGGCTGCTTGGTGTGCTGGTGAGGTCAGAGGAGCCTGCGTGCGTCTTCGGACAGTGGCAGGCCAATGGCTGCTGGCTGTGCTTGTACAGCCCTGCAAGTGCCTCTTTTTCCAGTGCAGGAGCCTCCAAGTGCCTTTTTTGGTGGTGCCGGACCCTCTGAGTGCCTTTTTTTGCGGTGCAGGGGCCTCCGAGTGCCTTTTTTTCTGGTGTACAGCTCTACAAGTGCCTCTTTACCAGTGCAGGAGCCTCCGAGTGCCTTTTTTGGTGGTGCAGGCCCTCTGAGTGCCTTTTTTGCAGTGAATGGGCCTCCGAGTGCCGTTATTTCCAGTGTACAGGCCTGCAAGTGCCTCTTTTTCCAGTGCAGGAGCCTCCGAGTGCCTTTTTTGGTGGTGCAGGGCCCTCCGAGTGCCTTGTTTCACATTGTAGCAGCCCCCGAGTGCCTTTTCTTGTGCTGTAGGAGCCACCGAGTGCATTTCCTTGTGGTTCAGGGGCCTCCCGAGTGCTGTTATTTTAGGGTGTGTGGTCCTCCATGTACCTTTTTTTTGCGGTGTAGTGGCCCCGAGAGCCTTTTCTTGTGGTTCAGGGGCCTCCGAGTGCCTATTTTCACATTGTAGCAGCCCCGAGTGCCTTTTCTTGTCGTTCGGGGCCACCGAGTGCCTTTTTTTGCGGTGCAGGGGCCTCCGAGTGCCTTTTTTTGCAGTGTACTAGCCTCCAAGTGCCTTATTTTGTGATGTAGGGGCTTCCGAGTGCCTTTTTTTGTGGTGTAGCGGCCTCCGAGTGCCTTTTCTTGTGGTGCACTGTTCTCCGGGTGCCTTTTTTTGTGGTGCAGGGTCCTCCGAGTGCCTTTGTTTGAGGTGCACTGCTCTCTGAGTGCCTTTTTTTGCAGTGAAGAGGCATCTAAGTGCCTTTTTTTCCAGTCTAGCGGCCTCCAAGTGCCTATTTTTGCGATGCAGGCTCCCAAAGTGCCTTTTTTTCCAGTGCAGGGGCAGCCGAGTGCCTTTTTTTGAGTTGTAGGGGCCACGGAGTGCCTTTTTTTCCGTTGCAGCTGCCTCCGAGTGCCTTTCTCTGGGGTTTAGAGGCCTCCGAGTGCCTGTTTTTCCAGTGTAAGGGCAGCTGAGTGCCTTCTTTTGTGCTGCAGGGCCCTCTGAGTACCTTTCTTTCCGCTGTAGGGGCACGGGAGTGCCTGTTTTTGCATTGTAGCAGCCCCCAAGTGCCTTTTGATGTGCTGTAGGGGCAGCCGAGTGCCTTTTTTTGTGGTGTGGTGCTCCAAGTGCCTTTCTTTTGTGGTGTCGGGGCCTCTGAGTGCATTTTTTTTTGCGGTGCACTGGCCTCCAAGTGCCCTGTTTTTCAGTGCGCTGGCCTCCGAGTGCCTTTTTTTGCGGTGTGGAGGCCTCTGAGCGCCTTTTGTTGCGGTGCAGGGGCTACTGAGTGCCTTTATTTGCAGTGTAGTAGCCTCCAAGTGCCTTTTTTTTCAGTGTAGTAGCCTCCAAGTGCCTTTTTTTGCGGTGAAGGGCCCTCCGAGTGCCTTTCTTTGCAGTGTTGGGGCCTCCAAGTGCCTCTTTTTCCAGTGCAGGAGCCTCCGAGTGCCTTTTTTGGTGGTGCAGGCCCTCTGAGTGCCTTTTTTTGCGGTGCAGGGGCCTCCGAGTGCCTTTTTTTCTGGTGTACAGCCCTACAAGTGCCTCTTTTTCCAGTGCAGGAGCCTCCGAGTGCCTTTTTTGGTGGTGCGGGAGCCTCCAAGTGCCTTGTTTCACATTGTAGCAGCCCCCGAGTGCCTTTTCTTGTGCTGTAGGAGCCACCGAGTGCTTTTCCTTGTGGTTCAGGGGCCTCCGAGTGCTGTTATTTTTGGGGTGTGTGGTCCTCCATGTACCTTTTTTTTGCGGTGTAGTGGCCCCGAGAGCCTTTTCTTGTGGATCAGGGGCCTCCGAGTGCCTTCTTTTGTGGTGCAGGGCCCTCCAAGTGCCTTTGTTTCTGGTGCAGGGGCCTCCGAGTGCCTTTTTTTGCATTGTAGCAGCCCCCAAGTGCCTTTTTTTGTGGTGTCGGGGCCTCTGAGTGCCTTTTTTTGCAGTGTAGCAGCTCCCAAGTGCCTTTTTTTGTGGTGTAGGGGCCTCCGAGTGCATATTTTTCCGTTGCAGGTGCCTCCGAGTGCCTTTCTCTGGGGTTTAGCGGCCTCCGAGTGCCTTTTTTTCCAGTGTAAGGGCAGCTGAGTGCCTTTTTTTGTGCTGCAGGGCCCTCTGAGTACATTTCTTTCCGCTGTAGGGGCACGGGAGTGCCTGTTTTCGCATTGTAGCAGCCCCTGAGTGCCTTTTTTTGTGGTGTCGGGGCCACCGAGTGCCTTTTTTTGCTGTGCAGGGGCCTCAGGGTGCAATTTTTGCAGTGTAGTAGCCTCCAAGTGCCTTTTTTTCCAATGTAGGTGCTTCCGAGTGCCTTTCTTTGTAATGTAGGGGCTTCCAAGTGCCTTCTTTTGTGGTGCAGGAGCCTCCAAGTGCCTTTATTTCCAGTGTGCAGGCCTGCAAGTGCCTCTTTTTCCAGTGCAGGGCCCTCCAAGTGCCATGTTTCACATTGTAGTAGCCCCCGAGTGCCTTTTTTTGTGCTGTAGGTGCCACCGAGTGCCTTTGCTTGTGGTTCAGGGGCCTCCGAGTGCTGTTGTTTTGGGGTAGTAGCCTCCATGTACCATTTTCTTTGCGGTGTAGTGGCCCCGAGTGCCTTTTATTGTGCTGTAGGGGCCACCGAGTGCCTTTTCTTGTGTTTCAGAGGCCACCAAGTGCCTTTTTTTGCGGTGAAGAGCCCTCCGAGTGCCTTTTTTTGCATTGTAGCAGACCCCGAGTGCCTTTTATTGTGCTGTAGGGGCCACCGAGTGCCTTTTTTTGCGGTGCATGGTCCTCCGCGTGCTTTTTTTTGCAGCGTGGAGGCCTCCAAGTGCCTTTTTTTGCAGTGTAGCGGCCTCCGAGTGCCTTTTCTTGTGGTTCACTCTTCTCCGGGTGCCTTTTTTTGCAGTGCAGAGGCCTCCGAGTGCCTTTGTTTGAGGTGCACTGCTTTCTGAGTGCCTTTTTTTGCAGTGAAGGGGCATTTAAGTGCCTTTTTTCCGGTCTAGCTGCCTCCAAGTGCCTATTTTTGTGATGCAGACTCCCAAAGTGCCTTTTTTTCCAGTATAGTGTCCTGCATGTGCATATTTTTGCAGTGCATGGCCTCCTAGTGCCCTTTTTTCCCAGTGCCCATGCCTCCAAGTGCCTTTTTTCTGTTATGGTCCTTCAACGTTCTGTGATATCACTTTACCCTCTGCCTGAAATGATATTGTCAACACTCCTAGAGCCTGATAGGCCAGAAGCAGGCCCATAGCTGCTGACTGTGCTTGTAAGGTCACAGCAGCCTCAGTGCCTCATAGGCCAGTGGCAGTCCCATAGCTGCTGGCTGTGCTTGTGAGGTCACAGCAGCCTCCGTTCCCTATAAGCCAGTGGCAGGACCATAGCTGCTGGCTGTTCTTGTGAGGTCACAGCAGTCCTATTGCCTGATAGGCCTGTGGCAGGCCCTTGGCTGCTGGCTGTGCTTGTGAGGTCACAGCAGCCTCAGTGCCTGATAGGCCCGTGGGAGGCCAATGGCTGCTTGGTGTGCTTGTGAGGTCACAGCAGCCTCAGTGCGTGACAGGCCAGTGGCAGGCCCGTAGCTGCTGGCTGTGCTTGTAAGGTCACAGCAGTCCTATTTCCTGATAGGCCCGTGGCAGGCCTCTGTCTGCTGGCTGCCTTTTGAGGTCACATTTGTCTCTGTACCTTATAGGGCAATGACAGGCCTCTGCCTGCTCGCTGTGCTTGTGAGGTCACAGCAGCCTCAGTGCTGCATAGGCCAGTGGCAGGCCAATGGCTGCTGGCTGTGCTTGTGAGGTCACAGCAGTCCTATTGCCTGATAGGCCTGTGGCAGGCCCTGTCTGCTGGCTGCCTTTTGAGGTCACATTTGTCTCTGTACCTTATAGGGCAGTGGGAGGCCCCTGGCTACTCGCTGTGCTTGTGAGGTCACATCAGCCTCCTTTTCCTTTAGGCCAGAGGGAGGCCAATGGCTGCTTGGTGTGCTGGTGAGGTCAGAGGAGCCTGCGTGCCTCTTCGGACAGTGGCAGGCCAATGGCTGCTGGCTGTGCTTGTGAGGTCACAGCAGCCTCTGTTCCCTATAGGCCAGTGGCAGGCCCGTAGCTGTTGGCTGTGCTTGTCAGGTCACAACACTCCTACAGCCTCATAGGCCAGCAGCAGGCCCCTGGCTGCTTGGTGTGCTTGTGAGGTCACAGCAGCCTCAGTGCCTCATAGGCCAGGGGCAGGCCCTTAGCTGCTGGCTGTGCTTGTGAGGTCACAGCAGCCTCCTTTTCCTATAGGCTACTGGCAGGCCCTTAGCTGCTGGCGGTGCTTGTGAGGTCACAGCAGCCTCCGTGCCTCATAGGCCAGTGGCAGGCCCGTAGCTGCTGGCTGTGCTTGTAAGGTCACAGCCGTCCTATTTCCTGATAGGCCCATGGCAGGCCTCTGTCTGCTGGCTGCCTTTTGAGGTCACATTTGTCTCTGTACCTTATAGGGCAATGGCAGGCCTCTGGCTCCTCGCTGTGCTTGTGAGGTCACAGCAGCCTCAGTGTCCTATAGGGCAGTGGCAGGCCCTTGGCTGCTGGCTGTGCTTGTAAGGTCACAGCAGTCCTATTGCCTGATAGGCCCGTGGCAGGCCCCGTCTGCTGGCTGCCTTTTGAGGTCACATTTCTCTCTGTACCTTATAGGGCAGTGGGAAGCCCCTGGCTGCTGGCTGTGCTTGTGAGGTCACAGCAGCCTCAGTGCCTCATAGGCCAGTGGCAGGCCAATAGCTGCTGCCTGTGCTTGTGAGGTAACAGCAGCCTCCGTTCGCTATAAGCCAGTGGCAGGCCCCTTGCTGCTGGCTGTGCTTGTGAGGTCACAGCAGCCTCTGTTCCCTATAGGCCAGTGGCAGGCCCATAGCTGCTGGCTGTGCTTTTCAGGTGACAACACTCCTACAGCCTGATAGGCCAGCAGCAGGACCCTGGCTGCTGACTGTGCTTGTGAGGTCACAGCAGCCTCAGTGCCTCATAGGCCAGTGGCAGGCCCATAGCTGCTGGCTGTGCTTGTGAGGTTACAGAAGCCTCAGTGCCTGATAGGCCAGTTGAAGGCAAATGACTGCTGGGTGGGCTTGTGAGGTCAGAGAAGCCTCAGTGCCCTATAGGGCAGTGGCAGGCCCATAGCTGCTGGCTGGGCTTCTGAGGTCACAGCAGCCTCCATGCCCTTGAGGGCAGTGGCAGGCCCCTGACTGTTTACTGTGCTTCTAAGTTGACAGCAGCATCAGCGCCTCATCGGGCAGTGGGAGGCTAATGGCTGCTGGCTGTGCTTGTGAGGTCACAGCAGCCTCCTTTTCCTATAGGCCAGTGGCAGGCCAATGGCTGCTTGGTGTGCTTGTGAGGTCACAGCAGCCTCCGTGCCTCATAGGCCAGTGGCAGGCCCGTAGCTGCTGGCTGTGCTTGTCAGGTCACAGCACTCCTGTTTCCTGATAGGCCCGTGGCAGGCCTCTGTCTGCTGGCTGCCTTTTGAGGTCACATTTGTCTCTGTACCTTATAGGGCAACGGCAGGCCTCTGGCTCCTCGCTGTGCTTGTGAGGTCCCAGCAGCCTCAGTGTCCTATAGGGCAGTGGCAGGCCCTTGGCTGCTGGCTGTGCTTGTAAGGTCACAGCACTACTATTGCCTGATAAGCCCATGGCACGCTTCTGTCTGCTGGCTGCCTTTTGAGGTCACATTTGTCTCTGTACCTTATAGGGCAGTGGGAGGCCCCTGGCTAATCGCTGTGCTTGTGAGGTCACATCAGCCTCCTTTTCCTGCAGGCCAGAGGGAGGCCAATGGCTGCTTGGTGTGCTGGTAAGGTCAAAGCAGCTTCAGTGCCTATTTGGACAGTGGCAGGCCAATGGCTACTGTCTGTGCTTGTGAGGTCACAGCAGCCTCTGTTCCCTATAGGCCAGTGGCAGGCCCGTAGCTGCTGGCTGTGCTTGTCTGGTTACAACACTCCTAGAGCCTGATAGGACAGCCGCAGGCCCCTGGCTGCTGACTGTGCTTGTGAGGTCACAGCAGCCTCAGTGCCTCATAGGCCAGTGGCAGGCCCATAGCTGCTGGCTGGGATCGTGATGTCACAGCAGCCTCAGTGCTTCACAGGCCAGTGGCAGGCCCCTTGCTGCTGGCTGTGCTTGTGAGGTTACAGAAGCCTCAGTGCCTGATAGGCCAGTTGAAGGCAAATGACTGCTGGGTGGGCTTGTGAGGTCAGAGAAGCCTCAGTGCCCTACAGGGCAGTGGCAGGCCCCTGACAGTTTACTGTGCTTCTGAGTTGACAGCAGTGTCAGCGCCTCATCGGGCAGTGGGAGGCTAATGGCTGCTGATTGTGCTTGTGAGGTCACAGCAGCCTCAGTGCCTGATAGGCCCGTGGGAGGCGAATGGCTGCTTGCTGTGCTTGTGAGGTCACAGCAGCCTCCGTGCCTCATAGGCCAGTAGCAGGCCCGTAGCTGCTGGCTGTGCTTGTAAGGTCACAGCATTCCTATTGCCTGATAAGCCCATGGCACGCTTCTGTCTGCTGGCTGCCTTTTGAGGTCACATTTGTCTCTGTGCCTTATAGGGCAGTGGGAGGCCCCTGGCTACTCGCTGTGCTTGTGAGGTCACAGCAGTCCTATTTCCTTATAGGCCCGTGGCAGGCATCTGACTGCTGGCTGCCTTTTGAGGTCACATTTGTCTCTGTACCTTATAGGGCAGTGCGAAGCCCCTGGCTGCTGTCTGTGCTTGTTAGGTCACAGCAGCCTCAGTGCCTTATAGGCCAGTGGCAGGTCCATAGCTGCTGGGTGTGCTTGTGAGGTAACAGCAGCCTCCGTTCCCTATAAGCCAGTGGCAGGCCCATAGCTGCTGGCTGTGCTTGTCAGGTCACAGCAGTCCTATTGCCTGATAGGCTACTGGCAGGCCCTTGGCTACTGGCTGTGCTTGTAAGGTCACAGCAGCCTCAGTGCCTGATAGGCCCATGGGAGGCCAATGGCTGCTTGGTGTGCTTGTGAGGTCACAGCAGCCTCAGTGCCTCATAGGCCCGTGGCAGGCCCATAGCTGCTGGCTGTGCTTGTGAGGTAACAGCAGCCTTCAATCCCTATAAGCCAGTGGCAGGCCCATAGCTGCTGGCTGGGCTTCTGAGGTCACAGAAGCCTCCATGCCCTTGAGGGCAGTGACAGGCCCCTGACTGTTTACTGTGTTTCTGAGTTGACAGCAGCGTCAGCTCCTCATCGGGCAGTGGGAGACTAATGTCTGCTGGCTGTGCTTGTGAGGTCACAGCAGCCTCAGTGCCTGATAGGCCCGTGGGAGGCCAATGGCTGCTTGGTGTGCTTGTGAGGTCACAGCAGCCTCCTTTGCATGATAGGCCAGTGGCTGGCCCGTAGCTGCTGTCTGTGCTTGTGAGGTCACAGCAGTCCTATTGCCTGATAGGCCTGTGGCAGGCCTCTGTCTGCTGGCTGCCTTTTGAGGTCACATTTGTCTCTGTACCTTATAGGGCAATGGCAGGTCTCTGGCTTCTCGCTGTGCTTGTGAGGTCACATCAGCCTCCTTTTCCTTTAGGCCAGAGGGAGGCCAATGGCTGCTTGGTGTGCTGGTGAGGTCAGAGGAGCCTGCGTGAGTCTTCGGCCAGTGGCAGGCCTGTAGCTGCTGGCTGTGCTTGTGAGGTCACATCAGCCTCGGTTCCCTATAGGCCAGTGGCAGGCCTGTAGCTGTTGGCTGTGCTTGTCAGGTGACAACACTCCTAGAGCCTGATAGGCCAGCAGCAGGCCCCTGGCTGCTTGGTGTGCTTGTGAGGTCACAGCAGCCTCAGTGCCTCATAGGCCAGTGGCAGGCCCATAGCTGCTGCCTGGGCTCGTGAAGTCACAGCAGCCTCAGTGCTTCACAGGCCAGTGGTAGGCCTCTTGCTGCTGGCTGTGCTTGTGAGGTTACAGAAGCCTCAGTGCCTGATAGGCCAGTTGAAGGCAAATGACTGCTGGGTGGGCTTGTGAGGTCAGAGAAGCCACAGTGCCCTACAGGGCAGTGGCAGGCCCCTGACTGTTTACTGTGCTTCTGAGTTGACAGCAGTGTCAGCGCCTCATCGGGCAGTGGGAGGCTAATGGCTGCTGGTTGTGCTTGTGAGGTCACAGCAGCCTCAGTGCCTGATAGGCCCGTGGCAGGCCAATGGCTGCTTGGTGTGCTTTTGAGGTCACAGCAGCCTCCGTGCCTCATAGGCCAGTGGCAGGCCCGTAGCTGCTGGCTGTGCTTGTAAGGTCACAGCAGTCCTATTTCCTTATAGGCCCGTGGCAGGCATCTGACTGCTGGCTGCCTTTTGAGGTCACATTTGTCTCTGTACCTTATAGGGCAGTGCGAAGCCCCTGGCTGCTGTCTGTGCTTGTTAGGTCACATCAGCCTCCGTTCCCTATAAGCCAGTGGCAGGCCCATAGCTGCTGGCTGTGCTTGTCAGGTCACAGCAGTCCTATTGCCTGATAGACCTGTGGCAGGCCCTTGGCTGCTGGCTGTGCTTGTGAGGTCACAGCAGCCTCAGTGCCTCATAGGCCCGTGGGAGGCCAATGGCTGCTGGGTGTGCTGGTGAGGTCAGAGGAGGCTGCGTGCCTCTTCGGACAGTGGCAGGCCAATGGCTGCTGGCTGTGCTTGTGAGGTCACAGCAGCCTCTGTTCCCTATAGGCCAGTGGCAGGCCCATAGCTGCTGGCTGTGCTTGTCAATCACAGCAGCCTCCGTGCCTCATAGGCCAGTAGCAGGCCCATAGCTGCTGCCTGGGCTTGTGAGGTCCCAGCAGCCTCAGTGCTTCACAGGCCAGTGGCAGGCCCCTTGCTGCTGGCTGTGCTTGTGAGGTTACAGAAGCCTCAGTGCCTGATAGGCCAATTCGAGGCCAATGACTGCTGGGTGGGCTTGTGAGGTCAGAGAAGCCTCAGTGCCCTATAGGGCAGTGGCAGGCCCATAGCTGCTGGCTGGGCTTCTGAGGTCACAGCAGCCTCCATGCCCTTGAGGGCAGTGGCAGGCTCCTGACTGTTTACTGTGCTTTTGGGTTGACAGCAGCATCAGCGCCTCATCGGGCAGTGGGAGGCTAATGGCTGCTGGCTGTGCTTGTGAGGTCGCATGAGCCTCCGTGCCCTTTATGGCAGTGGCAGGCCTGTGACAGTGTGCTGTGCTTGTGAGGTCAGAGCAGTGTCAGCGCCTCATCGGGCAGTGGAAGGCCCATGGCTGCTGGCTGTGTTTGTGAGGTCACATCAGCCTCCATTCCCTATGGGCCAGTGGCAGGCCCTTGGCTGCTGGCTGTGCTTCTGAGGTTACAGCAGCCTCAGTGCCCTATAGGGCAGTGGCAGACCCACAGTTGCTGGCTGTGCTTGTGAGGTCACAGCAGCCTCAGTGTCTTATGGGGTAGTGGCAGGCCCCCGGCTGCTGGCTGTGTTTTGAGGTCACATTTGTCTCTGTACCTCATAGGGCAGTGGCAGGCCAATGGCTGTTGGATGCTTTTGTGAGGTCACAGCAGCCTCAGTGTCTCCTAGGCCAGTGGCAGGCCCTGGCTGCTGGCTGCTGGCTGGGTTTGTGAGGTCACAGCAGTCCTGTTGCCTGATAGGCTAGTGACAGCTCCATGCCTGCTGGCTGCGTTATGAGGTCACGTTTGTCTTAGTGCCTCATAGGGCAGTTGGATGCCCATGTCTGCTGGCCGTGCTTGTGAGGTCATAGCAGCCTCAGTGCCTGATATGCCAGTTCGAGGCCAATGACTGCTGGCTGTGCTTGTGAGGTCACAGCAGCCTCAGTGCCTCATAGGCCCGTAGGAGGCGAATGGCTGCTTGCTGTGCTTTTGAGGTCACAGCATTGTCTGTGCCTCATAGGCCCGTGGCAGGCCCGTAGCTGCTGGCTGTGCTTGTAAGGTCACAGCAGTCCTATTGCCTGATAGGCCCGTGGCAGGCATCTGACTGCTGGCTGCCTTTTGAGGTCACATTTGTCTCTGTACCTTATAGGGCAGTGTGAGGCCCCTGGCTGCTGGCTGTGCTTGTGAGGTCACAGCAGCCTCAGTGCTTCACAGGCCAGTGGCAGGCCCCTGGCTGCTGCATGTGCTTGTGAGGTCACAGCAGCCTCAGTGCCCTATAGGGCAGTGGCAGGCCCATAGCTGCTGCCTGGGCTCGTGAGCTCACAGCAGCCTCAGTGCTTCACAGGCCAGTGGCAGGCCCCTGGCTGCTGGCTGTGCTTGTTAGGTCACAGAAGGGTCAGCACCTCATTGGGTACTGAGAGGCATTCGCTGCTGGCTGTGCTTGTGAGGTCACAGCAGTCCTATGGCCCGATAGGCCAGTGGGAGGCCCATAGCTGCTGGCTGTGCTTGTCAGGTCACAACACTCCTACAGCCTGATAGGCCAGCAGCAGGCCCCTGGCTGCTGACTGTGCTTGTGAGGTCACAGCAGCCTCAGTGCCTCATAGGCCAGTGGCAGGCCCGTAGCTGCTGGCTGTGCTTGTGAGGTTACAGAAGCCTCAGTGCCTGATAGGCCAGTTGAAGGCAAATGACTGCTGGGTGGGCTTGTGAGGTCAGAGAAGCCTCAGTGCCCTGTAGGGCAGTGGCAGGCCCATAGCTGCTGGCTGGACTTATGAGGTCACAGCAGCCTCCATGCCCTTGAGGGCAGTGGCAGGCCCCTGACTGTTTACTGTGCTTCTGAGTTGACAGCAGCGTCAGCGCCTCATCGGGCAGTGGGAGGCTAATGGCTGCTGGCTGTGCTTGTGAGGTCACAGCAGCCTCAGTGCCTCATAGGCCCGTGGCAGGCCTGTAGCTGCTGGCTGTGCTTGTAAGGTCACACCAGTCCTATTTCCTGAGAGACCCGTGGCAGGCATCTGACTGCTGGCTGCCCTTTGAGGTCACATTTGTCTCTGTACCTTATAGGGCAGTGGGAAGCCCCTGGCTGCTGACTGTGCTTGTGAGGTCACAGCAGCCTCAGTGCCTCATCGGCCAGTGGCAGGCCCGTAGCTGCTGGCTGTGCTTGTAAGGTCACAGCAGTCCTATTTCCTGAGAGACCCGTGGCAGGCATCTGACTGCTGGCTGCCTTTTGAGATCACATTTGTCTCTGTACCTTATAGGGCAGTGGGAAGCCCCTGGCTACTCGCTGTGCTTGTGAGGTCACCTCAGGCTCCTTTTGCTGTAGGCCAGTGGCAGGCCCATAGCTGCTGGCTGTGCTTGTCAGGTCACAACACTCCTAGAGCCTGACAGGCCAGCAGCAGGCCCGTGGCTGCTGCATGTGCTTGTGAGGTCACAGGAGCCTCAGTGCCTCATAGGCCAGTGGCAGGCCCATAGCTGCTGACTGTGCTTGTGAGGTCACAGCAGTCCTATTGCCTGATAGGGCTGTGGCAGGCCCTTGGCTGCTGGCTGTGCTTGTGAGGTCACAGCAGCCTCAGTGCCTGCTAGGCCCGTGGAAGGCCAATGGCTGCTTGGTGTGCTTGTGAGGTCACAGCAGCCTCCGTGCCTCATAGGCCAGTGGCAGGCCCGTAGCTGCTGGCTGTGCTTGTCAGGTCACAGCACTCCTGTTTCCTGATAGGCCCGTGGCAGGCCTCTGTCTGCTGGCTGCCTTTTGAGGTCACATTTGTCTCTGTACCTTATAGGGCAACAGCAGGCCTCTGGCTCCTCGCTGTGCTTGTGAGGTCCCAGCAGCCTCAGTGTCCTATAGGGCAGTGGCAGGCCCTTCGCTGCTGGCTGTGCTTGTAAGGTCACAGCACTACTATTGCCTGATAAGCCCATGGCACGCTTCTGTCTGCTGGCTGCCTTTTGAGGTCACATTTGTCTCTGTACCTTATAGGGCAGTGGGAGGCCCCTGGCTACTCGCTGTGCTTGTGAGGTCACATCAGCCTCCTTTTCCTGCAGGCCAGAGGGAGGCCAATGGCTGCTTGGTGTGCTGGTAAGGTCAAAGCAGCTTCAGTGCCTATTTGGACAGTGGCAGGCCAATGGCTGCTGGCTGGGCTTCTGAGGTCACAGCAGCCTCCATGCCCTTGAGGGCAGTGGCAGGCTCCTGACTGTTTACTGTGCTTTTGGGTTGACAGCAGCATCAGCGCCTCATCGGGCAGTGGGAGGCTAATGGCTGCTGGCTGTGCTTGTGAGGTCGCATGAGCCTCCGTGCCCTTTATGGCAGTGGCAGGCCTGTGACAGTGTGCTGTGCTTGTGAGGTCAGAGCAGTGTCAGCGCCTCATCGGGCAGTGGAAGGCCCATGGCTGCTGGCTGTGTTTGTGAGGTCACATCAGCCTCCATTCCCTATGGGCCAGTGGCAGGCCCTTGGCTGCTGGCTGTGCTTCTGAGGTTACAGCAGCCTCAGTGCCCTATAGGGCAGTGGCAGACCCACAGTTGCTGGCTGTGCTTGTGAGGTCACAGCAGCCTCAGTGTCTTATGGGGTAGTGGCAGGCCCCCGGCTGCTGGCTGTGTTTTGAGGTCACATTTGTCTCTGTACCTCATAGGGCAGTGGCAGGCCAATGGCTGTTGGATGCTTTTGTGAGGTCACAGCAGCCTCAGTGTCTCCTAGGCCAGTGGCAGGCCCTGGCTGCTGGCTGCTGGCTGGGTTTGTGAGGTCACAGCAGTCCTGTTGCCTGATAGGCTAGTGACAGCTCCATGCCTGCTGGCTGCGTTATGAGGTCACGTTTGTCTTAGTGCCTCATAGGGCAGTTGGATGCCCATGTCTGCTGGCCGTGCTTGTGAGGTCATAGCAGCCTCAGTGCCTGATATGCCAGTTCGAGGCCAATGACTGCTGGCTGTGCTTGTGAGGTCACAGCAGCCTCAGTGCCTCATAGGCCCGTAGGAGGCGAATGGCTGCTTGCTGTGCTTTTGAGGTCACAGCATTGTCTGTGCCTCATAGGCCCGTGGCAGGCCCGTAGCTGCTGGCTGTGCTTGTAAGGTCACAGCAGTCCTATTGCCTGATAGGCCCGTGGCAGGCATCTGACTGCTGGCTGCCTTTTGAGGTCACATTTGTCTCTGTACCTTATAGGGCAGTGTGAGGCCCCTGGCTGCTGGCTGTGCTTGTGAGGTCACAGCAGCCTCAGTGCTTCACAGGCCAGTGGCAGGCCCCTGGCTGCTGCATGTGCTTGTGAGGTCACAGCAGCCTCAGTGCCCTATAGGGCAGTGGCAGGCCCATAGCTGCTGCCTGGGCTCGTGAGCTCACAGCAGCCTCAGTGCTTCACAGGCCAGTGGCAGGCCCCTGGCTGCTGGCTGTGCTTGTTAGGTCACAGAAGGGTCAGCACCTCATTGGGTACTGAGAGGCATTCGCTGCTGGCTGTGCTTGTGAGGTCACAGCAGTCCTATGGCCCGATAGGCCAGTGGGAGGCCCATAGCTGCTGGCTGTGCTTGTCAGGTCACAACACTCCTACAGCCTGATAGGCCAGCAGCAGGCCCCTGGCTGCTGACTGTGCTTGTGAGGTCACAGCAGCCTCAGTGCCTCATAGGCCAGTGGCAGGCCCGTAGCTGCTGGCTGTGCTTGTGAGGTTACAGAAGCCTCAGTGCCTGATAGGCCAGTTGAAGGCAAATGACTGCTGGGTGGGCTTGTGAGGTCAGAGAAGCCTCAGTGCCCTGTAGGGCAGTGGCAGGCCCATAGCTGCTGGCTGGACTTATGAGGTCACAGCAGCCTCCATGCCCTTGAGGGCAGTGGCAGGCCCCTGACTGTTTACTGTGCTTCTGAGTTGACAGCAGCGTCAGCGCCTCATCGGGCAGTGGGAGGCTAATGGCTGCTGGCTGTGCTTGTGAGGTCACAGCAGCCTCAGTGCCTCATAGGCCCGTGGCAGGCCTGTAGCTGCTGGCTGTGCTTGTAAGGTCACACCAGTCCTATTTCCTGAGAGACCCGTGGCAGGCATCTGACTGCTGGCTGCCCTTTGAGGTCACATTTGTCTCTGTACCTTATAGGGCAGTGGGAAGCCCCTGGCTGCTGACTGTGCTTGTGAGGTCACAGCAGCCTCAGTGCCTCATCGGCCAGTGGCAGGCCCGTAGCTGCTGGCTGTGCTTGTAAGGTCACAGCAGTCCTATTTCCTGAGAGACCCGTGGCAGGCATCTGACTGCTGGCTGCCTTTTGAGATCACATTTGTCTCTGTACCTTATAGGGCAGTGGGAAGCCCCTGGCTACTCGCTGTGCTTGTGAGGTCACCTCAGGCTCCTTTTGCTGTAGGCCAGTGGCAGGCCCATAGCTGCTGGCTGTGCTTGTCAGGTCACAACACTCCTAGAGCCTGACAGGCCAGCAGCAGGCCCGTGGCTGCTGCATGTGCTTGTGAGGTCACAGGAGCCTCAGTGCCTCATAGGCCAGTGGCAGGCCCATAGCTGCTGACTGTGCTTGTGAGGTCACAGCAGTCCTATTGCCTGATAGGGCTGTGGCAGGCCCTTGGCTGCTGGCTGTGCTTGTGAGGTCACAGCAGCCTCAGTGCCTGCTAGGCCCGTGGAAGGCCAATGGCTGCTTGGTGTGCTTGTGAGGTCACAGCAGCCTCCGTGCCTCATAGGCCAGTGGCAGGCCCGTAGCTGCTGGCTGTGCTTGTCAGGTCACAGCACTCCTGTTTCCTGATAGGCCCGTGGCAGGCCTCTGTCTGCTGGCTGCCTTTTGAGGTCACATTTGTCTCTGTACCTTATAGGGCAACAGCAGGCCTCTGGCTCCTCGCTGTGCTTGTGAGGTCCCAGCAGCCTCAGTGTCCTATAGGGCAGTGGCAGGCCCTTCGCTGCTGGCTGTGCTTGTAAGGTCACAGCACTACTATTGCCTGATAAGCCCATGGCACGCTTCTGTCTGCTGGCTGCCTTTTGAGGTCACATTTGTCTCTGTACCTTATAGGGCAGTGGGAGGCCCCTGGCTACTCGCTGTGCTTGTGAGGTCACATCAGCCTCCTTTTCCTGCAGGCCAGAGGGAGGCCAATGGCTGCTTGGTGTGCTGGTAAGGTCAAAGCAGCTTCAGTGCCTATTTGGACAGTGGCAGGCCAATGGCTGCTGTCTGTGCTTGTGAGGTCACAGCAGCCTCTGTTCCCTATAGGCCAGTGGCAGGCCCGTAGCTGCTGGCTGTGCTTGTCTGGTTACAACACTCCTAGAGCCTGATAGGACAGCAGCAGGCCCCTGGCTGCTGACTGTGCTTGTGAGGTCACAGCAGCCTCAGTGCCTCATAGGCCAGTGGCAGGCCCATAGCTGCTGGCTGGGATCGTGATGTCACAGCAGCCTCAGTGCTTCACAGGCCAGTGGCAGGCCCCTTGCTGCTGGCTGTGCTTGTGAGGTTACAGAAGCCTCAGTGCCTGATAGGCCAGTTGAAGGCAAATGACTGCTGGGTGGGCTTGTGAGGTCAGAGAAGCCTCAGTGCCCTACAGGGCAGTGGCAGGCCCCTGACTGTTTACTGTGCTTCTGAGTTGACAGCAGCGTCAGCGCCTCGTCGGGCAGTGGGAGGCTAATGGCTGCTGGCTGTGCTTGTGAGGTCACAGCAGCCTCAGTGCCTCATAGGCCCGTGGGAGGCCAATGGCTGCTTGGTGTGCTTTTGAGATCACAGCAGCCTCCGTGCCTCATAGGCCAGTGGCAGACCTGTAGCTGCTGGCTGTGCTTCTAAGGTCACAGCAGTCCTATTTCCTGATAGGCCCGTGGCAGGCATCTGACTGCTGGCTGCCTTTTGAGGTCACATTTGTCTCTGTACCTTATAGGGTAGTGGGAAGCCCCTGGCTGCTGACTGTGCTTGTGAGGTCACAGCAGCCTCAGTGCTGTATAGGCCTGTGGCAGGCCAATGGCTGCTGTCTGTGCTTGTGAGGTCACAGCAGTCCTATTTCCTGATAGGCCCGTGGCAGGCCTCTGTCTGCTGGCTGCCTTTTGAGGTCACATTTGTCTCTGTACCTTATAGGGCAATGGCAGGCCTCTGGCTCCTCGCTGTGCTTGTGAGGTCACAGCAGCCTCAGTGCTGCATAGGCCAGAGGGAGGCCAATGGCTGCTTGGTGTGCTGGTGAGGTCAGAGGAGCCTGCGTGCCTCTTCGGACAGTGGGAGGCCCCTGGCTACTCGCTGTGCTTGTGAGGTCACATCAGCCTCTGTTCCCTATAGGCCAGTGGCAGGCCCATAGCTGCTGGCTGTGCTTGTCAGGTGACAACACTTTTACAGCCTGATAGGCCAGCAGCAGGCCCCTGGCTGCTGACTGTGCTTGTGAGGTCACAGCAGCCTCAGTGCCTCATAGGCCAGTGGCAGGCCCGTAGCTGCTGGCTGTGCTTGTGAGGTTACAGAAGCCTCAGTGCCTGATAGGCCAGTTGAAGGCAAATGACTGCTGGGTGGGCTTGTGAGGTCAGAGAAGCCTCAGTGCCCTATAGGGCAGTGGCAGGCCCATAGCTGCTGGCTGGGCTTCTGAGGTCACAGCAGCGTCAGCGCCTCATCGGGCAGTGGGAGGCTAATGGCTGCTGGCTGTGCTTGTGAGGTCACAGCAGCCTCAGTGCCTCATAGGCCCGTGGCAGGCCTGTAGCTGCTGGCTGTGCTTGTAAGGTCACACCAGTCCTATTTCCTGATAGGCCTGTGGCAGGCATCTGACTGCTGGCTGCCCTTTGAGGTCACATTTGTTTCTGTACCTTATAGGGCAGTGGGAAGCCCCTGGCTGCTGACTGTGCTTGTGAGGTCACAGCAGCCTCCGTGCCTCATCGGCCAGTGGCAGGCCTGTAGCTGCTGGCTGTGCTTGTAAGGTCACAGCAGTCCTATTTCCTGAGAGGCCCGTGGCAGGCATCTGACTGCTGGCTGCCTTTTGAGGTCACATTTGTCTCTGTACCTTATAGGGCAGTGGTAAGCCATTGGCTACTCGCTGTGCTTGTGAGGTCACCTCAGGCTCCTTTTGCTGTAGGCCAGTGGCAGGCCCATAGCTGCTGGCTGTGCTTTTCAGGTGACAACACTCCTAGAGCCTGATAGGCCAGCAGCAGGCCCCTGGCTGCTGACTGTGCTTGTGAAGTCACAGCAGCCTCAGTGCCTCATAGGCCAGTGGCAGGCCCCGTCTGCTGGTTGCCTTTTGAGGTCACATTTCTCTCTGTACCTTATAGGGCAGTGGGAGGCCCCTTGCTGCTGGCTGTGCTTGTGAGGTCACAGCAGCCTCCTTTGCCTGATAGGCCTGTGGCAGGCCCTTGCTGCTGGCTGTGCTTGTGAGGTCACAGCAGCCTCCTTTGCCTGATAGGCCTGTGGCAGGCCCTTGCTGCTGGCTGTGCTTGTGAGGTCACAGCAGCCTCAGTGCCTGCTAGGCCCGTGGGAGGCCAATGGCTGCTTGGTGTGCTGGTGAGGTCAGAGGAGCCTGCGTGCCTCTTCGGACAGTGGGAGGCCAATGGCTGCTGGCTGTGCTTGTGAGGTCACTTCAGGCTCCTTTTGCTGTAGGCCAGTGGCAGGCCCATAGCTGCTGGCTGTGCTTGTCAGGTCACAACACTCCTACAGCCTGATAGGCCAGCAGCAGGCCCCTGGCTGCTGACTGTGCTTGTGAGGTCACAGCAGCCTCAGTGCCTCATAGGCCAGTGGCAGGCCCATAGCTGCTGACTGTGCTTGTGAGGTCACAGCAGTCCTATTGCCTGATAGGGCTGTGGCAGGCCCTTGGCTGCTGGCTGTGCTTGTGAGGTTACAGAAGCCTCAGTGCCTGATAGGCCAGTTGAAGGCAAATGACTGCTGGGTGGGCTTGTGAGGTCAGAGAAGCCTCAGTGCCCTATAGGGCAGTGGCAGGCCCATAGCTGCTGGCTGGACTTATGAGGTCACAGCAGCCTCCATGCCCTTGAGGGCAGTGGCAGGCCCCTGACTGTTTACTGTGCTTCTGAGTTGACAGCAGCGTCAGCGCCTCATCGGGCAGTGGGAGGCTAATGGCTGCTGGCTGTGCTTGTGAGGTCACAGCAGCCTCAGTGCCTCATAGGCCCGTGGCAGGCCTGTAGCTGCTGGCTGTGCTTGTAAGGTCACACCAGTCCTATTTCCTGAGAGACCCGTGGCAGGCATCTGACTGCTGGCTGCCCTTTGAGGTCACATTTGTCTCTGTACCTTATAGGGCAGTGGGAAGCCCCTGGCTGCTGACTGTGCTTGTGAGGTCACAGCAGCCTCAGTGCCTCATCGGCCAGTGGCAGGCCCGTAGCTGCTGGCTATGCTTGTAAGGTCACAGCAGTCCTATTTCCTGAGAGACCCGTGGCAGGCATCTGACTGCTGGCTGCCTTTTGAGATCACATTTGTCTCTGTACCTTATAGGGCAGTGGGAAGCCCCTGGCTACTCGCTGTGCTTGTGAGGTCACCTCAGGCTCCTTTTGCTGTAGGCCAGTGGCAGGCCCATAGCTGCTGGCTGTGCTTTTCAGGTGACAACACTCCTAGAGCCTGACAGGCCAGCAGCAGGCCCGTGGCTGCTGCATGTGCTTGTGAGGTCATAGGAGCCTCAGTGCCTCATAGGCCAGTGGCAGGCCCATAGCTGCTGACTGTGCTTGTGAGGTCACAGCAGTCCTATTGCCTGATAGGGCTGTGGCAGGCCCTTGGCTGCTGGCTGTGCTTGTGAGGTCACAGCAGCCTCAGTGCCTGCTAGGCCCGTGGAAGGCCAATGGCTGCTTGGTGTGCTTGTGAGGTCACAGCAGCCTCCGTGCCTCATAGGCCAGTGGCAGGCCCGTAGCTGCTGGCTGTGCTTGTCAGGTCACAGCACTCCTGTTTCCTGATAGGCCCGTGGCAGGCCTCTGTCTGCTGGCTGCCTTTTGAGGTCACATTTGTCTCTGTACCTTATAGGGCAACAGCAGGCCTCTGGCTCCTCGCTGTGCTTGTGAGGTCCCAGCAGCCTCAGTGTCCTATAGGGCAGTGGCAGGCCCTTCGCTGCTGGCTGTGCTTGTAAGGTCACAGCACTACTATTGCCTGATAAGCCCATGGCACGCTTCTGTCTGCTGGCTGCCTTTTGAGGTCACATTTGTCTCTGTACCTTATAGGGCAGTGGGAGGCCCCTGGCTACTCGCTGTGCTTGTGAGGTCACATCAGCCTCCTTTTCCTGCAGGCCAGAGGGAGGCCAATGGCTGCTTGGTGTGCTGGTAAGGTCAAAGCAGCTTCAGTGCCTATTTGGACAGTGGCAGGCCAATGGCTGCTGTCTGTGCTTGTGAGGTCACAGCAGCCTCTGTTCCCTATAGGCCAGTGGCAGGCCCGTAGCTGCTGGCTGTGCTTGTCTGGTTACAACACTCCTAGAGCCTGATAGGACAGCAGCAGGCCCCTGGCTGCTGACTGTGCTTGTGAGGTCACAGCAGCCTCAGTGCCTCATAGGCCAGTGGCAGGCCCATAGCTGCTGGCTGGGATCGTGATGTCACAGCAGCCTCAGTGCTTCACAGGCCAGTGGCAGGCCCCTTGCTGCTGGCTGTGCTTGTGAGGTTACAGAAGCCTCAGTGCCTGATAGGCCAGTTGAAGGCAAATGACTGCTGGGTGGGCTTGTGAGGTCAGAGAAGCCTCAGTGCCCTACAGGGCAGTGGCAGGCCCCTGACTGTTTACTGTGCTTCTGAGTTGACAGCAGCGTCAGCGCCTCGTCGGGCAGTGGGAGGCTAATGGCTGCTGGCTGTGCTTGTGAGGTCACAGCAGCCTCAGTGCCTCATAGGCCCGTGGGAGGCCAATGGCTGCTTGGTGTGCTTTTGAGATCACAGCAGCCTCCGTGCCTCATAGGCCAGTGGCAGACCTGTAGCTGCTGGCTGTGCTTCTAAGGTCACAGCAGTCCTATTTCCTGATAGGCCCGTGGCAGGCATCTGACTGCTGGCTGCCTTTTGAGGTCACATTTGTCTCTGTACCTTATAGGGTAGTGGGAAGCCCCTGGCTGCTGACTGTGCTTGTGAGGTCACAGCAGCCTCAGTGCTGTATAGGCCTGTGGCAGGCCAATGGCTGCTGTCTGTGCTTGTGAGGTCACAGCAGTCCTATTTCCTGATAGGCCCGTGGCAGGCCTCTGTCTGCTGGCTGCCTTTTGAGGTCACATTTGTCTCTGTACCTTATAGGGCAATGGCAGGCCTCTGGCTCCTCGCTGTGCTTGTGAGGTCACAGCAGCCTCAGTGCTGCATAGGCCAGAGGGAGGCCAATGGCTGCTTGGTGTGCTGGTGAGGTCAGAGGAGCCTGCGTGCCTCTTCGGACAGTGGGAGGCCCCTGGCTACTCGCTGTGCTTGTGAGGTCACATCAGCCTCTGTTCCCTATAGGCCAGTGGCAGGCCCATAGCTGCTGGCTGTGCTTGTCAGGTGACAACACTTTTACAGCCTGATAGGCCAGCAGCAGGCCCCTGGCTGCTGACTGTGCTTGTGAGGTCACAGCAGCCTCAGTGCCTCATAGGCCAGTGGCAGGCCCGTAGCTGCTGGCTGTGCTTGTGAGGTTACAGAAGCCTCAGTGCCTGATAGGCCAGTTGAAGGCAAATGACTGCTGGGTGGGCTTGTGAGGTCAGAGAAGCCTCAGTGCCCTATAGGGCAGTGGCAGGCCCATAGCTGCTGGCTGGGCTTCTGAGGTCACAGCAGCCTCCATGCCCTTGAGGGCAGTGGCAGGCCCCAGGCTACTCGCTGTGCTTGTGAGGTCACATCAGCCTCCTTTTCCTGTAGGCCAGAGGGAGGCCAATGGCTGCTTGGTGTGCTGGTGAGGTCAGAGGAGCCTGCGTGCCTCTTCGGACAGTGGGAGGCCAATGGCTGCTGACTGTGCTTGTGAGGTCACAGCAGCCTCTGTTCCCTATAGGCCAGTGGCAGGCCCATAGCTGCTGGCTGTGCTTTTCAGGTGACAACACTCCTACAGCCTGATAGGCCAGCAGCAGGACCCTGGCTGCTGACTGTGCTTGTGAGGTCACAGCAGCCTCAGTGCCTCATAGGCCAGTGGCAGGCCGATAGCTGCTGGCTGTGCTTGTGAGGTCACAGCAGTCCTATTGCCTGATAGGCCTGTGACAGGCCCTTGGCTGCTGGCTGTGCTTGTGAGGTCACATCAGCCTCCTTTTCCTATAGGCCAGAGGGAGGCCAATGGCTGCTTGGTGTGCTGGTGAGGTCAGAGGAGCCTGCGTGCGTCTTCGGACAGTGGCAGGCCAATGGCTGCTGGCTGTGCTTGTACAGCCCTGCAAGTGCCTCTTTTTCCAGTGCAGGAGCCTCCAAGTGCCTTTTTTGGTGGTGCCGGACCCTCTGAGTGCCTTTTTTTGCGGTGCAGGGGCCTCCGAGTGCCTTTTTTTCTGGTGTACAGCTCTACAAGTGCCTCTTTACCAGTGCAGGAGCCTCCGAGTGCCTTTTTTGGTGGTGCAGGCCCTCTGAGTGCCTTTTTTGCAGTGAATGGGCCTCCGAGTGCCGTTATTTCCAGTGTACAGGCCTGCAAGTGCCTCTTTTTCCAGTGCAGGAGCCTCCGAGTGCCTTTTTTGGTGGTGCAGGGCCCTCCGAGTGCCTTGTTTCACATTGTAGCAGCCCCCGAGTGCCTTTTCTTGTGCTGTAGGAGCCACCGAGTGCATTTCCTTGTGGTTCAGGGGCCTCCCGAGTGCTGTTATTTTAGGGTGTGTGGTCCTCCATGTACCTTTTTTTTGCGGTGTAGTGGCCCCGAGAGCCTTTTCTTGTGGTTCAGGGGCCTCCGAGTGCCTATTTTCACATTGTAGCAGCCCCGAGTGCCTTTTCTTGTCGTTCGGGGCCACCGAGTGCCTTTTTTTGCGGTGCAGGGGCCTCCGAGTGCCTTTTTTTGCAGTGTACTAGCCTCCAAGTGCCTTATTTTGTGATGTAGGGGCTTCCGAGTGCCTTTTTTTGTGGTGTAGCGGCCTCCGAGTGCCTTTTCTTGTGGTGCACTGTTCTCCGGGTGCCTTTTTTTGTGGTGCAGGGTCCTCCGAGTGCCTTTGTTTGAGGTGCACTGCTCTCTGAGTGCCTTTTTTTGCAGTGAAGAGGCATCTAAGTGCCTTTTTTTCCAGTCTAGCGGCCTCCAAGTGCCTATTTTTGCGATGCAGGCTCCCAAAGTGCCTTTTTTTCCAGTGCAGGGGCAGCCGAGTGCCTTTTTTTGAGTTGTAGGGGCCACGGAGTGCCTTTTTTTCCGTTGCAGCTGCCTCCGAGTGCCTTTCTCTGGGGTTTAGAGGCCTCCGAGTGCCTGTTTTTCCAGTGTAAGGGCAGCTGAGTGCCTTCTTTTGTGCTGCAGGGCCCTCTGAGTACCTTTCTTTCCGCTGTAGGGGCACGGGAGTGCCTGTTTTTGCATTGTAGCAGCCCCCAAGTGCCTTTTGATGTGCTGTAGGGGCAGCCGAGTGCCTTTTTTTGTGGTGTGGTGCTCCAAGTGCCTTTCTTTTGTGGTGTCGGGGCCTCTGAGTGCATTTTTTTTTGCGGTGCACTGGCCTCCAAGTGCCCTGTTTTTCAGTGCGCTGGCCTCCGAGTGCCTTTTTTTGCGGTGTGGAGGCCTCTGAGCGCCTTTTGTTGCGGTGCAGGGGCTACTGAGTGCCTTTATTTGCAGTGTAGTAGCCTCCAAGTGCCTTTTTTTTCAGTGTAGTAGCCTCCAAGTGCCTTTTTTTGCGGTGAAGGGCCCTCCGAGTGCCTTTCTTTGCAGTGTTGGGGCCTCCAAGTGCCTCTTTTTCCAGTGCAGGAGCCTCCGAGTGCCTTTTTTGGTGGTGCAGGCCCTCTGAGTGCCTTTTTTTGCGGTGCAGGGGCCTCCGAGTGCCTTTTTTTCTGGTGTACAGCCCTACAAGTGCCTCTTTTTCCAGTGCAGGAGCCTCCGAGTGCCTTTTTTGGTGGTGCGGGAGCCTCCAAGTGCCTTGTTTCACATTGTAGCAGCCCCCGAGTGCCTTTTCTTGTGCTGTAGGAGCCACCGAGTGCTTTTCCTTGTGGTTCAGGGGCCTCCGAGTGCTGTTATTTTTGGGGTGTGTGGTCCTCCATGTACCTTTTTTTTGCGGTGTAGTGGCCCCGAGAGCCTTTTCTTGTGGATCAGGGGCCTCCGAGTGCCTTCTTTTGTGGTGCAGGGCCCTCCAAGTGCCTTTGTTTCTGGTGCAGGGGCCTCCGAGTGCCTTTTTTTGCATTGTAGCAGCCCCCAAGTGCCTTTTTTTGTGGTGTCGGGGCCTCTGAGTGCCTTTTTTTGCAGTGTAGCAGCTCCCAAGTGCCTTTTTTTGTGGTGTAGGGGCCTCCGAGTGCATATTTTTCCGTTGCAGGTGCCTCCGAGTGCCTTTCTCTGGGGTTTAGCGGCCTCCGAGTGCCTTTTTTTCCAGTGTAAGGGCAGCTGAGTGCCTTTTTTTGTGCTGCAGGGCCCTCTGAGTACATTTCTTTCCGCTGTAGGGGCACGGGAGTGCCTGTTTTCGCATTGTAGCAGCCCCTGAGTGCCTTTTTTTGTGGTGTCGGGGCCACCGAGTGCCTTTTTTTGCTGTGCAGGGGCCTCAGGGTGCAATTTTTGCAGTGTAGTAGCCTCCAAGTGCCTTTTTTTCCAATGTAGGTGCTTCCGAGTGCCTTTCTTTGTAATGTAGGGGCTTCCAAGTGCCTTCTTTTGTGGTGCAGGAGCCTCCAAGTGCCTTTATTTCCAGTGTGCAGGCCTGCAAGTGCCTCTTTTTCCAGTGCAGGGCCCTCCAAGTGCCATGTTTCACATTGTAGTAGCCCCCGAGTGCCTTTTTTTGTGCTGTAGGTGCCACCGAGTGCCTTTGCTTGTGGTTCAGGGGCCTCCGAGTGCTGTTGTTTTGGGGTAGTAGCCTCCATGTACCATTTTCTTTGCGGTGTAGTGGCCCCGAGTGCCTTTTATTGTGCTGTAGGGGCCACCGAGTGCCTTTTCTTGTGTTTCAGAGGCCACCAAGTGCCTTTTTTTGCGGTGAAGAGCCCTCCGAGTGCCTTTTTTTGCATTGTAGCAGACCCCGAGTGCCTTTTATTGTGCTGTAGGGGCCACCGAGTGCCTTTTTTTGCGGTGCATGGTCCTCCGCGTGCTTTTTTTTGCAGCGTGGAGGCCTCCAAGTGCCTTTTTTTGCAGTGTAGCGGCCTCCGAGTGCCTTTTCTTGTGGTTCACTCTTCTCCGGGTGCCTTTTTTTGCAGTGCAGAGGCCTCCGAGTGCCTTTGTTTGAGGTGCACTGCTTTCTGAGTGCCTTTTTTTGCAGTGAAGGGGCATTTAAGTGCCTTTTTTCCGGTCTAGCTGCCTCCAAGTGCCTATTTTTGTGATGCAGACTCCCAAAGTGCCTTTTTTTCCAGTATAGTGTCCTGCATGTGCATATTTTTGCAGTGCATGGCCTCCTAGTGCCCTTTTTTCCCAGTGCCCATGCCTCCAAGTGCCTTTTTTCTGTTATGGTCCTTCAACGTTCTGTGATATCACTTTACCCTCTGCCTGAAATGATATTGTCAACACTCCTAGAGCCTGATAGGCCAGAAGCAGGCCCATAGCTGCTGACTGTGCTTGTAAGGTCACAGCAGCCTCAGTGCCTCATAGGCCAGTGGCAGGCCAATAGCTGCGGCCTGTGCTTGTGAGGTCACAGCAGCCTCCGTTCCCTATAAGCCAGTGGCAGGACCATAGCTGCTGGCTGTTCTTGTGAGGTCACAGCAGTCCTATTGCCTGATAGGCCTGTGGCAGGCCCTTGGCTGCTGGCTGTGCTTGTGAGGTCACAGCAGCCTCAGTGCCTGATAGGCCCGTGGGAGGCCAATGGCTGCTTGGTGTGCTTGTGAGGTCACAGCAGCCTCAGTGCGTGACAGGCCAGTGGCAGGCCCGTAGCTGCTGGCTGTGCTTGTAAGGTCACAGCAGTCCTATTTCCTGATAGGCCCGTGGCAGGCCTCTGTCTGCTGGCTGCCTTTTGAGGTCACATTTGTCTCTGTACCTTATAGGGCAATGACAGGCCTCTGCCTGCTCGCTGTGCTTGTGAGGTCACAGCAGCCTCAGTGCTGCATAGGCCAGTGGCAGGCCAATGGCTGCTGGCTGTGCTTGTGAGGTCACAGCAGTCCTATTGCCTGATAGGCCTGTGGCAGGCCCTGTCTGCTGGCTGCCTTTTGAGGTCACATTTGTCTCTGTACCTTATAGGGCAGTGGGAGGCCCCTGGCTACTCGCTGTGCTTGTGAGGTCACATCAGCCTCCTTTTCCTTTAGGCCAGAGGGAGGCCAATGGCTGCTTGGTGTGCTGGTGAGGTCAGAGGAGCCTGCGTGCCTCTTCGGACAGTGGCAGGCCAATGGCTGCTGGCTGTGCTTGTGAGGTCACAGCAGCCTCTGTTCCCTATAGGCCAGTGGCAGGCCCGTAGCTGTTGGCTGTGCTTGTCAGGTCACAACACTCCTACAGCCTCATAGGCCAGCAGCAGGCCCCTGGCTGCTTGGTGTGCTTGTGAGGTCACAGCAGCCTCAGTGCCTCATAGGCCAGGGGCAGGCCCTTAGCTGCTGGCTGTGCTTGTGAGGTCACAGCAGCCTCCTTTTCCTATAGGCTACTGGCAGGCCCTTAGCTGCTGGCGGTGCTTGTGAGGTCACAGCAGCCTCCGTGCCTCATAGGCCAGTGGCAGGCCCGTAGCTGCTGGCTGTGCTTGTAAGGTCACAGCCGTCCTATTTCCTGATAGGCCCATGGCAGGCCTCTGTCTGCTGGCTGCCTTTTGAGGTCACATTTGTCTCTGTACCTTATAGGGCAATGGCAGGCCTCTGGCTCCTCGCTGTGCTTGTGAGGTCACAGCAGCCTCAGTGTCCTATAGGGCAGTGGCAGGCCCTTGGCTGCTGGCTGTGCTTGTAAGGTCACAGCAGTCCTATTGCCTGATAGGCCCGTGGCAGGCCCCGTCTGCTGGCTGCCTTTTGAGGTCACATTTCTCTCTGTACCTTATAGGGCAGTGGGAAGCCCCTGGCTGCTGGCTGTGCTTGTGAGGTCACAGCAGCCTCAGTGCCTCATAGGCCAGTGGCAGGCCAATAGCTGCTGCCTGTGCTTGTGAGGTAACAGCAGCCTCCGTTCGCTATAAGCCAGTGGCAGGCCCCTTGCTGCTGGCTGTGCTTGTGAGGTCACAGCAGCCTCTGTTCCCTATAGGCCAGTGGCAGGCCCATAGCTGCTGGCTGTGCTTTTCAGGTGACAACACTCCTACAGCCTGATAGGCCAGCAGCAGGACCCTGGCTGCTGACTGTGCTTGTGAGGTCACAGCAGCCTCAGTGCCTCATAGGCCAGTGGCAGGCCCATAGCTGCTGGCTGTGCTTGTGAGGTTACAGAAGCCTCAGTGCCTGATAGGCCAGTTGAAGGCAAATGACTGCTGGGTGGGCTTGTGAGGTCAGAGAAGCCTCAGTGCCCTATAGGGCAGTGGCAGGCCCATAGCTGCTGGCTGGGCTTCTGAGGTCACAGCAGCCTCCATGCCCTTGAGGGCAGTGGCAGGCCCCTGACTGTTTACTGTGCTTCTAAGTTGACAGCAGCATCAGCGCCTCATCGGGCAGTGGGAGGCTAATGGCTGCTGGCTGTGCTTGTGAGGTCACAGCAGCCTCCTTTTCCTATAGGCCAGTGGCAGGCCAATGGCTGCTTGGTGTGCTTGTGAGGTCACAGCAGCCTCCGTGCCTCATAGGCCAGTGGCAGGCCCGTAGCTGCTGGCTGTGCTTGTCAGGTCACAGCACTCCTGTTTCCTGATAGGCCCGTGGCAGGCCTCTGTCTGCTGGCTGCCTTTTGAGGTCACATTTGTCTCTGTACCTTATAGGGCAGTGGGAGGCCCCTGGCTAATCGCTGTGCTTGTGAGGTCACATCAGCCTCCTTTTCCTGCAGGCCAGAGGGAGGCCAATGGCTGCTTGGTGTGCTGGTAAGGTCAAAGCAGCTTCAGTGCCTATTTGGACAGTGGCAGGCCAATGGCTACTGTCTGTGCTTGTGAGGTCACAGCAGCCTCTGTTCCCTATAGGCCAGTGGCAGGCCCGTAGCTGCT
This sequence comes from Dromaius novaehollandiae, assembly GCF_036370855.1. Taxonomy (NCBI): domain Eukaryota; kingdom Metazoa; phylum Chordata; class Aves; order Casuariiformes; family Dromaiidae; genus Dromaius; species Dromaius novaehollandiae. The sequence goes on from NW_026991310.1 coordinate 779,412, forward strand.
GGCTGTGCTTGTCTGGTTACAACACTCCTAGAGCCTGATAGGACAGCCGCAGGCCCCTGGCTGCTGACTGTGCTTGTGAGGTCACAGCAGCCTCAGTGCCTCATAGGCCAGTGGCAGGCCCATAGCTGCTGGCTGGGATCGTGATGTCACAGCAGCCTCAGTGCTTCACAGGCCAGTGGCAGGCCCCTTGCTGCTGGCTGTGCTTGTGAGGTTACAGAAGCCTCAGTGCCTGATAGGCCAGTTGAAGGCAAATGACTGCTGGGTGGGCTTGTGAGGTCAGAGAAGCCTCAGTGCCCTACAGGGCAGTGGCAGGCCCCTGACAGTTTACTGTGCTTCTGAGTTGACAGCAGTGTCAGCGCCTCATCGGGCAGTGGGAGGCTAATGGCTGCTGATTGTGCTTGTGAGGTCACAGCAGCCTCAGTGCCTGATAGGCCCGTGGGAGGCGAATGGCTGCTTGCTGTGCTTGTGAGGTCACAGCAGCCTCCGTGCCTCATAGGCCAGTAGCAGGCCCGTAGCTGCTGGCTGTGCTTGTAAGGTCACAGCATTCCTATTGCCTGATAAGCCCATGCCACGCTTCTGTCTGCTGGCTGCCTTTTGAGGTCACATTTGTCTCTGTGCCTTATAGGGCAGTGGGAGGCCCCTGGCTACTCGCTGTGCTTGTGAGGTCACAGCAGTCCTATTTCCTTATAGGCCCGTGGCAGGCATCTGACTGCTGGCTGCCTTTTGAGGTCACATTTGTCTCTGTACCTTATAGGGCAGTGCGAAGCCCCTGGCTGCTGTCTGTGCTTGTTAGGTCACAGCAGCCTCAGTGCCTTATAGGCCAGTGGCAGGTCCATAGCTGCTGGGTGTGCTTGTGAGGTAACAGCAGCCTCCGTTCCCTATAAGCCAGTGGCAGGCCCATAGCTGCTGGCTGTGCTTGTCAGGTCACAGCAGTCCTATTGCCTGATAGGCTACTGGCAGGCCCTTGGCTACTGGCTGTGCTTGTAAGGTCACAGCAGCCTCAGTGCCTGATAGGCCCATGGGAGGCCAATGGCTGCTTGGTGTGCTTGTGAGGTCACAGCAGCCTCAGTGCCTCATAGGCCCGTGGCCGGCCCATAGCTGCTGGCTGTGCTTGTGAGGTAACAGCAGCCTTCAATCCCTATAAGCCAGTGGCAGGCCCATAGCTGCTGGCTGGGCTTCTGAGGTCACAGAAGCCTCCATGCCCTTGAGGGCAGTGACAGGCCCCTGACTGTTTACTGTGTTTCTGAGTTGACAGCAGCGTCAGCTCCTCATCGGGCAGTGGGAGACTAATGTCTGCTGGCTGTGCTTGTGAGGTCACAGCAGCCTCAGTGCCTCATAGGCCAGTGGCAGGCCCATAGCTGCTGGCTGTGCTTGTGAGGTCACAGCAGCCTCAGTGCCTGATAGGCCCGTGGGAGGCCAATGGCTGCTTGGTGTGCTTGTGAGGTCACAGCAGCCTCCTTTGCATGATAGGCCAGTGGCTGGCCCGTAGCTGCTGTCTGTGCTTGTGAGGTCACAGCAGTCCTATTGCCTGATAGGCCTGTGGCAGGCCTCTGTCTGCTGGCTGCCTTTTGAGGTCACATTTGTCTCTGTACCTTATAGGGCAATGGCAGGTCTCTGGCTTCTCGCTGTGCTTGTGAGGTCACATCAGCCTCCTTTTCCTTTAGGCCAGAGGGAGGCCAATGGCTGCTTGGTGTGCTGGTGAGGTCAGAGGAGCCTGCGTGAGTCTTCGGCCAGTGGCAGGCCTGTAGCTGCTGGCTGTGCTTGTGAGGTCACATCAGCCTCGGTTCCCTATAGGCCAGTGGCAGGCCTGTAGCTGTTGGCTGTGCTTGTCAGGTGACAACACTCCTAGAGCCTGATAGGCCAGCAGCAGGCCCCTGGCTGCTTGGTGTGCTTGTGAGGTCACAGCAGCCTCAGTGCCTCATAGGCCAGTGGCAGGCCCATAGCTGCTGCCTGGGCTCGTGAAGTCACAGCAGCCTCAGTGCTTCACAGGCCAGTGGTAGGCCTCTTGCTGCTGGCTGTGCTTGTGAGGTTACAGAAGCCTCAGTGCCTGATAGGCCAGTTGAAGGCAAATGACTGCTGGGTGGGCTTGTGAGGTCAGAGAAGCCACAGTGCCCTACAGGGCAGTGGCAGGCCCCTGACTGTTTACTGTGCTTCTGAGTTGACAGCAGTGTCAGCGCCTCATCGGGCAGTGGGAGGCTAATGGCTGCTGGTTGTGCTTGTGAGGTCACAGCAGCCTCAGTGCCTGATAGGCCCGTGGCAGGCCAATGGCTGCTTGGTGTGCTTTTGAGGTCACAGCAGCCTCCGTGCCTCATAGGCCAGTGGCAGGCCCGTAGCTGCTGGCTGTGCTTGTAAGGTCACAGCAGTCCTATTTCCTTATAGGCCCGTGGCAGGCATCTGACTGCTGGCTGCCTTTTGAGGTCACATTTGTCTCTGTACCTCATAGGGCAGTGCGAAGCCCCTGGCTGCTGTCTGTGCTTGTTAGGTCACATCAGCCTCCGTTCCCTATAAGCCAGTGGCAGGCCCATAGCTGCTGGCTGTGCTTGTCAGGTCACAGCAGTCCTATTGCCTGATAGACCTGTGGCAGGCCCTTGGCTGCTGGCTGTGCTTGTGAGGTCACAGCAGCCTCAGTGCCTCATAGGCCCGTGGGAGGCCAATGGCTGCTGGGTGTGCTGGTGAGGTCAGAGGAGGCTGCGTGCCTCTTCGGACAGTGGCAGGCCAATGGCTGCTGGCTGTGCTTGTGAGGTCACAGCAGCCTCTGTTCCCTATAGGCCAGTGGCAGGCCCATAGCTGCTGGCTGTGCTTGTCAATCACAGCAGCCTCCGTGCCTCATAGGCCAGTAGCAGGCCCATAGCTGCTGCCTGGGCTTGTGAGGTCCCAGCAGCCTCAGTGCTTCACAGGCCAGTGGCAGGCCCCTTGCTGCTGGCTGTGCTTGTGAGGTTACAGAAGCCTCAGTGCCTGATAGGCCAATTCGAGGCCAATGACTGCTGGGTGGGCTTGTGAGGTCAGAGAAGCCTCAGTGCCCTATAGGGCAGTGGCAGGCCCATAGCTGCTGGCTGGGCTTCTGAGGTCACAGCAGCCTCCATGCCCTTGAGGGCAGTGGCAGGCTCCTGACTGTTTACTGTGCTTTTGGGTTGACAGCAGCATCAGCGCCTCATCGGGCAGTGGGAGGCTAATGGCTGCTGGCTGTGCTTGTGAGGTCGCATGAGCCTCCGTGCCCTTTATGGCAGTGGCAGGCCTGTGACAGTGTGCTGTGCTTGTGAGGTCAGAGCAGTGTCAGCGCCTCATCGGGCAGTGGAAGGCCCATGGCTGCTGGCTGTGTTTGTGAGGTCACATCAGCCTCCATTCCCTATGGGCCAGTGGCAGGCCCTTGGCTGCTGGCTGTGCTTCTGAGGTTACAGCAGCCTCAGTGCCCTATAGGGCAGTGGCAGACCCACAGTTGCTGGCTGTGCTTGTGAGGTCACAGCAGCCTCAGTGTCTTATGGGGTAGTGGCAGGCCCCCGGCTGCTGGCTGTGTTTTGAGGTCACATTTGTCTCTGTACCTCATAGGGCAGTGGCAGGCCAATGGCTGTTGGATGCTTTTGTGAGGTCACAGCAGCCTCAGTGTCTCCTAGGCCAGTGGCAGGCCCTGGCTGCTGGCTGCTGGCTGGGTTTGTGAGGTCACAGCAGTCCTGTTGCCTGATAGGCTAGTGACAGCTCCATGCCTGCTGGCTGCGTTATGAGGTCACGTTTGTCTTAGTGCCTCATAGGGCAGTTGGATGCCCATGTCTGCTGGCCGTGCTTGTGAGGTCATAGCAGCCTCAGTGCCTGATATGCCAGTTCGAGGCCAATGACTGCTGGCTGTGCTTGTGAGGTCACAGCAGCCTCAGTGCCTCATAGGCCCGTAGGAGGCGAATGGCTGCTTGCTGTGCTTTTGAGGTCACAGCATTGTCTGTGCCTCATAGGCCCGTGGCAGGCCCGTAGCTGCTGGCTGTGCTTGTAAGGTCACAGCAGTCCTATTGCCTGATAGGCCCGTGGCAGGCATCTGACTGCTGGCTGCCTTTTGAGGTCACATTTGTCTCTGTACCTTATAGGGCAGTGTGAGGCCCCTGGCTGCTGGCTGTGCTTGTGAGGTCACAGCAGCCTCAGTGCTTCACAGGCCAGTGGCAGGCCCCTGGCTGCTGCATGTGCTTGTGAGGTCACAGCAGCCTCAGTGCCCTATAGGGCAGTGGCAGGCCCATAGCTGCTGCCTGGGCTCGTGAGCTCACAGCAGCCTCAGTGCTTCACAGGCCAGTGGCAGGCCCCTGGCTGCTGGCGGTGCTTGTTAGGTCACAGAAGGGTCAGCACCTCATTGGGTACTGAGAGGCATTCGCTGCTGGCTGTGCTTGTGAGGTCACAGCAGTCCTATGGCCCGATAGGCCAGTGGGAGGCCCATAGCTGCTGGCTGTGCTTGTCAGGTCACAACACTCCTACAGCCTGATAGGCCAGCAGCAGGCCCCTGGCTGCTGACTGTGCTTGTGAGGTCACAGCAGCCTCAGTGCCTCATAGGCCAGTGGCAGGCCCGTAGCTGCTGGCTGTGCTTGTGAGGTTACAGAAGCCTCAGTGCCTGATAGGCCAGTTGAAGGCAAATGACTGCTGGGTGGGCTTGTGAGGTCAGAGAAGCCTCAGTGCCCTGTAGGGCAGTGGCAGGCCCATAGCTGCTGGCTGGACTTATGAGGTCACAGCAGCCTCCATGCCCTTGAGGGCAGTGGCAGGCCCCTGACTGTTTACTGTGCTTCTGAGTTGACAGCAGCGTCAGCGCCTCATCGGGCAGTGGGAGGCTAATGGCTGCTGGCTGTGCTTGTGAGGTCACAGCAGCCTCAGTGCCTCATAGGCCCGTGGCAGGCCTGTAGCTGCTGGCTGTGCTTGTAAGGTCACACCAGTCCTATTTCCTGAGAGACCCGTGGCAGGCATCTGACTGCTGGCTGCCCTTTGAGGTCACATTTGTCTCTGTACCTTATAGGGCAGTGGGAAGCCCCTGGCTGCTGACTGTGCTTGTGAGGTCACAGCAGCCTCAGTGCCTCATCGGCCAGTGGCAGGCCCGTAGCTGCTGGCTGTGCTTGTAAGGTCACAGCAGTCCTATTTCCTGAGAGACCCGTGGCAGGCATCTGACTGCTGGCTGCCTTTTGAGATCACATTTGTCTCTGTACCTTATAGGGCAGTGGGAAGCCCCTGGCTACTCGCTGTGCTTGTGAGGTCACCTCAGGCTCCTTTTGCTGTAGGCCAGTGGCAGGCCCATAGCTGCTGGCTGTGCTTGTCAGGTCACAACACTCCTAGAGCCTGACAGGCCAGCAGCAGGCCCGTGGCTGCTGCATGTGCTTGTGAGGTCACAGGAGCCTCAGTGCCTCATAGGCCAGTGGCAGGCCCATAGCTGCTGACTGTGCTTGTGAGGTCACAGCAGTCCTATTGCCTGATAGGGCTGTGGCAGGCCCTTGGCTGCTGGCTGTGCTTGTGAGGTCACAGCAGCCTCAGTGCCTGCTAGGCCCGTGGAAGGCCAATGGCTGCTTGGTGTGCTTGTGAGGTCACAGCAGCCTCCGTGCCTCATAGGCCAGTGGCAGGCCCGTAGCTGCTGGCTGTGCTTGTCAGGTCACAGCACTCCTGTTTCCTGATAGGCCCGTGGCAGGCCTCTGTCTGCTGGCTGCCTTTTGAGGTCACATTTGTCTCTGTACCTTATAGGGCAACAGCAGGCCTCTGGCTCCTCGCTGTGCTTGTGAGGTCCCAGCAGCCTCAGTGTCCTATAGGGCAGTGGCAGGCCCTTCGCTGCTGGCTGTGCTTGTAAGGTCACAGCACTACTATTGCCTGATAAGCCCATGGCACGCTTCTGTCTGCTGGCTGCCTTTTGAGGTCACATTTGTCTCTGTACCTTATAGGGCAGTGGGAGGCCCCTGGCTACTCGCTGTGCTTGTGAGGTCACATCAGCCTCCTTTTCCTGCAGGCCAGAGGGAGGCCAATGGCTGCTTGGTGTGCTGGTAAGGTCAAAGCAGCTTCAGTGCCTATTTGGACAGTGGCAGGCCAATGGCTGCTGTCTGTGCTTGTGAGGTCACAGCAGCCTCTGTTCCCTATAGGCCAGTGGCAGGCCCGTAGCTGCTGGCTGTGCTTGTCTGGTTACAACACTCCTAGAGCCTGATAGGACAGCAGCAGGCCCCTGGCTGCTGACTGTGCTTGTGAGGTCACAGCAGCCTCAGTGCCTCATAGGCCAGTGGCAGGCCCATAGCTGCTGGCTGGGATCGTGATGTCACAGCAGCCTCAGTGCTTCACAGGCCAGTGGCAGGCCCCTTGCTGCTGGCTGTGTTTGTGAGGTTACAGAAGCCTCAGTGCCTGATAGGCCAGTTGAAGGCAAATGACTGCTGGGTGGGCTTGTGAGGTCAGAGAAGCCTCAGTGCCCTACAGGGCAGTGGCAGGCCCCTGACTGTTTACTGTGCTTCTGAGTTGACAGCAGCGTCAGCGCCTCGTCGGGCAGTGGGAGGCTAATGGCTGCTGGCTGTGCTTGTGAGGTCACAGCAGCCTCAGTGCCTCATAGGCCCGTGGGAGGCCAATGGCTGCTTGGTGTGCTTTTGAGATCACAGCAGCCTCCGTGCCTCATAGGCCAGTGGCAGACCTGTAGCTGCTGGCTGTGCTTCTAAGGTCACAGCAGTCCTATTTCCTGATAGGCCCGTGGCAGGCATCTGACTGCTGGCTGCCTTTTGAGGTCACATTTGTCTCTGTACCTTATAGGGTAGTGGGAAGCCCCTGGCTGCTGACTGTGCTTGTGAGGTCACAGCAGCCTCAGTGCTGTATAGGCCTGTGGCAGGCCAATGGCTGCTGTCTGTGCTTGTGAGGTCACAGCAGTCCTATTTCCTGATAGGCCCGTGGCAGGCCTCTGTCTGCTGGCTGCCTTTTGAGGTCACATTTGTCTCTGTACCTTATAGGGCAATGGCAGGCCTCTGGCTCCTCGCTGTGCTTGTGAGGTCACAGCAGCCTCAGTGCTGCATAGGCCAGAGGGAGGCCAATGGCTGCTTGGTGTGCTGGTGAGGTCAGAGGAGCCTGCGTGCCTCTTCGGACAGTGGGAGGCCCCTGGCTACTCGCTGTGCTTGTGAGGTCACATCAGCCTCTGTTCCCTATAGGCCAGTGGCAGGCCCATAGCTGCTGGCTGTGCTTGTCAGGTGACAACACTTTTACAGCCTGATAGGCCAGCAGCAGGCCCCTGGCTGCTGACTGTGCTTGTGAGGTCACAGCAGCCTCAGTGCCTCATAGGCCAGTGGCAGGCCCGTAGCTGCTGGCTGTGCTTGTGAGGTTACAGAAGCCTCAGTGCCTGATAGGCCAGTTGAAGGCAAATGACTGCTGGGTGGGCTTGTGAGGTCAGAGAAGCCTCAGTGCCCTATAGGGCAGTGGCAGGCCCATAGCTGCTGGCTGGGCTTCTGAGGTGACAGCAGCGTCAGCGCCTCATCGGGCAGTGGGAGGCTAATGGCTGCTGGCTGTGCTTGTGAGGTCACAGCAGCCTCAGTGCCTCATAGGCCCGTGGCAGGCCTGTAGCTGCTGGCTGTGCTTGTAAGGTCACACCAGTCCTATTTCCTGATAGGCCTGTGGCAGGCATCTGACTGCTGGCTGCCCTTTGAGGTCACATTTGTTTCTGTACCTTATAGGGCAGTGGGAAGCCCCTGGCTGCTGACTGTGCTTGTGAGGTCACAGCAGCCTCCGTGCCTCATCGGCCAGTGGCAGGCCTGTAGCTGCTGGCTGTGCTTGTAAGGTCACAGCAGTCCTATTTCCTGAGAGGCCCGTGGCAGGCATCTGACTGCTGGCTGCCTTTTGAGGTCACATTTGTCTCTGTACCTTATAGGGCAGTGGTAAGCCATTGGCTACTCGCTGTGCTTGTGAGGTCACCTCAGGCTCCTTTTGCTGTAGGCCAGTGGCAGGCCCATAGCTGCTGGCTGTGCTTTTCAGGTGACAACACTCCTAGAGCCTGATAGGCCAGCAGCAGGCCCCTGGCTGCTGACTGTGCTTGTGAAGTCACAGCAGCCTCAGTGCCTCATAGGCCAGTGGCAGGCCCCGTCTGCTGGTTGCCTTTTGAGGTCACATTTCTCTCTGTACCTTATAGGGCAGTGGGAGGCCCCTTGCTGCTGGCTGTGCTTGTGAGGTCACAGCAGCCTCCTTTGCCTGATAGGCCTGTGGCAGGCCCTTGCTGCTGGCTGTGCTTGTGAGGTCACAGCAGCCTCCTTTGCCTGATAGGCCTGTGGCAGGCCCTTGCTGCTGGCTGTGCTTGTGAGGTCACAGCAGCCTCAGTGCCTGCTAGGCCCGTGGGAGGCCAATGGCTGCTTGGTGTGCTGGTGAGGTCAGAGGAGCCTGCGTGCCTCTTCGGACAGTGGGAGGCCAATGGCTGCTGGCTGTGCTTGTGAGGTCACTTCAGGCTCCTTTTGCTGTAGGCCAGTGGCAGGCCCATAGCTGCTGGCTGTGCTTGTCAGGTCACAACACTCCTACAGCCTGATAGGCCAGCAGCAGGCCCCTGGCTGCTGACTGTGCTTGTGAGGTCACAGCAGCCTCAGTGCCTCATAGGCCAGTGGCAGGCCCATAGCTGCTGACTGTGCTTGTGAGGTCACAGCAGTCCTATTGCCTGATAGGGCTGTGGCAGGCCCTTGGCTGCTGGCTGTGCTTGTGAGGTTACAGAAGCCTCAGTGCCTGATAGGCCAGTTGAAGGCAAATGACTGCTGGGTGGGCTTGTGAGGTCAGAGAAGCCTCAGTGCCCTATAGGGCAGTGGCAGGCCCATAGCTGCTGGCTGGACTTATGAGGTCACAGCAGCCTCCATGCCCTTGAGGGCAGTGGCAGGCCCCTGACTGTTTACTGTGCTTCTGAGTTGACAGCAGCGTCAGCGCCTCATCGGGCAGTGGGAGGCTAATGGCTGCTGGCTGTGCTTGTGAGGTCACAGCAGCCTCAGTGCCTCATAGGCCCGTGGCAGGCCTGTAGCTGCTGGCTGTGCTTGTAAGGTCACACCAGTCCTATTTCCTGAGAGACCCGTGGCAGGCATCTGACTGCTGGCTGCCCTTTGAGGTCACATTTGTCTCTGTACCTTATAGGGCAGTGGGAAGCCCCTGGCTGCTGACTGTGCTTGTGAGGTCACAGCAGCCTCAGTGCCTCATCGGCCAGTGGCAGGCCCGTAGCTGCTGGCTGTGCTTGTAAGGTCACAGCAGTCCTATTTCCTGAGAGACCCGTGGCAGGCATCTGACTGCTGGCTGCCTTTTGAGATCACATTTGTCTCTGTACCTTATAGGGCAGTGGGAAGCCCCTGGCTACTCGCTGTGCTTGTGAGGTCACCTCAGGCTCCTTTTGCTGTAGGCCAGTGGCAGGCCCATAGCTGCTGGCTGTGCTTGTCAGGTCACAACACTCCTAGAGCCTGACAGGCCAGCAGCAGGCCCGTGGCTGCTGCATGTGCTTGTGAGGTCATAGGAGCCTCAGTGCCTCATAGGCCAGTGGCAGGCCCATAGCTGCTGACTGTGCTTGTGAGGTCACAGCAGTCCTATTGCCTGATAGGGCTGTGGCAGGCCCTTGGCTGCTGGCTGTGCTTGTGAGGTCACAGCAGCCTCAGTGCCTGCTAGGCCCGTGGAAGGCCAATGGCTGCTTGGTGTGCTTGTGAGGTCACAGCAGCCTCCGTGCCTCATAGGCCAGTGGCAGGCCCGTAGCTGCTGGCTGTGCTTGTCAGGTCACAGCACTCCTGTTTCCTGATAGGCCCGTGGCAGGCCTCTGTCTGCTGGCTGCCTTTTGAGGTCACATTTGTCTCTGTACCTTATAGGGCAACAGCAGGCCTCTGGCTCCTCGCTGTGCTTGTGAGGTCCCAGCAGCCTCAGTGTCCTATAGGGCAGTGGCAGGCCCTTCGCTGCTGGCTGTGCTTGTAAGGTCACAGCACTACTATTGCCTGATAAGCCCATGGCACGCTTCTGTCTGCTGGCTGCCTTTTGAGGTCACATTTGTCTCTGTACCTTATAGGGCAGTGGGAGGCCCCTGGCTACTCGCTGTGCTTGTGAGGTCACATCAGCCTCCTTTTCCTGCAGGCCAGAGGGAGGCCAATGGCTGCTTGGTGTGCTGGTAAGGTCAAAGCAGCTTCAGTGCCTATTTGGACAGTGGCAGGCCAATGGCTGCTGTCTGTGCTTGTGAGGTCACAGCAGCCTCTGTTCCCTATAGGCCAGTGGCAGGCCCGTAGCTGCTGGCTGTGCTTGTCTGGTTACAACACTCCTAGAGCCTGATAGGACAGCAGCAGGCCCCTGGCTGCTGACTGTGCTTGTGAGGTCACAGCAGCCTCAGTGCCTCATAGGCCAGTGGCAGGCCCATAGCTGCTGGCTGGGATCGTGATGTCACAGCAGCCTCAGTGCTTCACAGGCCAGTGGCAGGCCCCTTGCTGCTGGCTGTGCTTGTGAGGTTACAGAAGCCTCAGTGCCTGATAGGCCAGTTGAAGGCAAATGACTGCTGGGTGGGCTTGTGAGGTCAGAGAAGCCTCAGTGCCCTACAGGGCAGTGGCAGGCCCCTGACTGTTTACTGTGCTTCTGAGTTGACAGCAGCGTCAGCGCCTCGTCGGGCAGTGGGAGGCTAATGGCTGCTGGCTGTGCTTGTGAGGTCACAGCAGCCTCAGTGCCTCATAGGCCCGTGGGAGGCCAATGGCTGCTTGGTGTGCTTTTGAGATCACAGCAGCCTCCGTGCCTCATAGGCCAGTGGCAGACCTGTAGCTGCTGGCTGTGCTTCTAAGGTCACAGCAGTCCTATTTCCTGATAGGCCCGTGGCAGGCATCTGACTGCTGGCTGCCTTTTGAGGTCACATTTGTCTCTGTACCTTATAGGGTAGTGGGAAGCCCCTGGCTGCTGACTGTGCTTGTGAGGTCACAGCAGCCTCAGTGCTGTATAGGCCTGTGGCAGGCCAATGGCTGCTGTCTGTGCTTGTGAGGTCACAGCAGTCCTATTTCCTGATAGGCCCGTGGCAGGCCTCTGTCTGCTGGCTGCCTTTTGAGGTCACATTTGTCTCTGTACCTTATAGGGCAATGGCAGGCCTCTGGCTCCTCGCTGTGCTTGTGAGGTCACAGCAGCCTCAGTGCTGCATAGGCCAGAGGGAGGCCAATGGCTGCTTGGTGTGCTGGTGAGGTCAGAGGAGCCTGCGTGCCTCTTCGGACAGTGGGAGGCCCCTGGCTACTCGCTGTGCTTGTGAGGTCACATCAGCCTCTGTTCCCTATAGGCCAGTGGCAGGCCCATAGCTGCTGGCTGTGCTTGTCAGGTGACAACACTTTTACAGCCTGATAGGCCAGCAGCAGGCCCCTGGCTGCTGACTGTGCTTGTGAGGTCACAGCAGCCTCAGTGCCTCATAGGCCAGTGGCAGGCCCGTAGCTGCTGGCTGTGCTTGTGAGGTTACAGAAGCCTCAGTGCCTGATAGGCCAGTTGAAGGCAAATGACTGCTGGGTGGGCTTGTGAGGTCAGAGAAGCCTCAGTGCCCTATAGGGCAGTGGCAGGCCCATAGCTGCTGGCTGGGCTTCTGAGGTCACAGCAGCCTCCATGCCCTTGAGGGCAGTGGCAGGCCCCAGGCTACTCGCTGTGCTTGTGAGGTCACATCAGCCTCCTTTTCCTGTAGGCCAGAGGGAGGCCAATGGCTGCTTGGTGTGCTGGTGAGGTCAGAGGAGCCTGCGTGCCTCTTCGGACAGTGGGAGGCCAATGGCTGCTGACTGTGCTTGTGAGGTCACAGCAGCCTCTGTTCCCTATAGGCCAGTGGCAGGCCCATAGCTGCTGGCTGTGCTTTTCAGGTGACAACACTCCTACAGCCTGATAGGCCAGCAGCAGGACCCTGGCTGCTGACTGTGCTTGTGAGGTCACAGCAGCCTCAGTGCCTCATAGGCCAGTGGCAGGCCGATAGCTGCTGGCTGTGCTTGTGAGGTCACAGCAGTCCTATTGCCTGATAGGCCTGTGGCAGGCCCTTGGCTCCTGGCTGTGCTTGTGAGGTCACATCAGCCTCCTTTTCCTATAGGCCAGAGGGAGGCCAATGGCTGCTTGGTGTGCTGGTGAGGTCAGAGGAGCCTGCGTGCGTCTTCGGACAGTGGCAGGCCAATGGCTGCTGGCTGTGCTTGTACAGCCCTGCAAGTGCCTCTTTTTCCAGTGCAGGAGCCTCCAAGTGCCTTTTTTGGTGGTGCCGGACCCTCTGAGTGCCTTTTTTTGCGGTGCAGGGGCCTCCGAGTGCCTTTTTTTCTGGTGTACAGCTCTACAAGTGCCTCTTTACCAGTGCAGGAGCCTCCGAGTGCCTTTTTTGGTGGTGCAGGCCCTCTGAGTGCCTTTTTTGCAGTGAATGGGCCTCCGAGTGCCGTTATTTCCAGTGTACAGGCCTGCAAGTGCCTCTTTTTCCAGTGCAGGAGCCTCCGAGTGCCTTTTTTGGTGGTGCAGGGCCCTCCGAGTGCCTTGTTTCACATTGTAGCAGCCCCCGAGTGCCTTTTCTTGTGCTGTAGGAGCCACCGAGTGCATTTCCTTGTGGTTCAGGGGCCTCCCGAGTGCTGTTATTTTAGGGTGTGTGGTCCTCCATGTACCTTTTTTTTGCGGTGTAGTGGCCCCGAGAGCCTTTTCTTGTGGTTCAGGGGCCTCCGAGTGCCTATTTTCACATTGTAGCAGCCCCGAGTGCCTTTTCTTGTCGTTCGGGGCCACCGAGTGCCTTTTTTTGCGGTGCAGGGGCCTCCGAGTGCCTTTTTTTGCAGTGTACTAGCCTCCAAGTGCCTTATTTTGTGATGTAGGGGCTTCCGAGTGCCTTTTTTTGTGGTGTAGCGGCCTCCGAGTGCCTTTTCTTGTGGTGCACTGTTCTCCGGGTGCCTTTTTTTGTGGTGCAGGGTCCTCCGAGTGCCTTTGTTTGAGGTGCACTGCTCTCTGAGTGCCTTTTTTTGCAGTGAAGAGGCATCTAAGTGCCTTTTTTTCCAGTCTAGCGGCCTCCAAGTGCCTATTTTTGCGATGCAGGCTCCCAAAGTGCCTTTTTTTCCAGTGCAGGGGCAGCCGAGTGCCTTTTTTTGAGTTGTAGGGGCCACGGAGTGCCTTTTTTTCCGTTGCAGCTGCCTCCGAGTGCCTTTCTCTGGGGTTTAGAGGCCTCCGAGTGCCTGTTTTTCCAGTGTAAGGGCAGCTGAGTGCCTTCTTTTGTGCTGCAGGGCCCTCTGAGTACCTTTCTTTCCGCTGTAGGGGCACGGGAGTGCCTGTTTTTGCATTGTAGCAGCCCCCAAGTGCCTTTTGATGTGCTGTAGGGGCAGCCGAGTGCCTTTTTTTGTGGTGTGGTGCTCCAAGTGCCTTTCTTTTGTGGTGTCGGGGCCTCTGAGTGCATTTTTTTTTGCGGTGCACTGGCCTCCAAGTGCCCTGTTTTTCAGTGCGCTGGCCTCCGAGTGCCTTTTTTTGCGGTGTGGAGGCCTCTGAGCGCCTTTTGTTGCGGTGCAGGGGCTACTGAGTGCCTTTATTTGCAGTGTAGTAGCCTCCAAGTGCCTTTTTTTTCAGTGTAGTAGCCTCCAAGTGCCTTTTTTTGCGGTGAAGGGCCCTCCGAGTGCCTTTCTTTGCAGTGTTGGGGCCTCCAAGTGCCTCTTTTTCCAGTGCAGGAGCCTCCGAGTGCCTTTTTTGGTGGTGCAGGCCCTCTGAGTGCCTTTTTTTGCGGTGCAGGGGCCTCCGAGTGCCTTTTTTTCTGGTGTACAGCCCTACAAGTGCCTCTTTTTCCAGTGCAGGAGCCTCCGAGTGCCTTTTTTGGTGGTGCGGGAGCCTCCAAGTGCCTTGTTTCACATTGTAGCAGCCCCCGAGTGCCTTTTCTTGTGCTGTAGGAGCCACCGAGTGCTTTTCCTTGTGGTTCAGGGGCCTCCGAGTGCTGTTATTTTTGGGGTGTGTGGTCCTCCATGTACCTTTTTTTTGCGGTGTAGTGGCCCCGAGAGCCTTTTCTTGTGGATCAGGGGCCTCCGAGTGCCTTCTTTTGTGGTGCAGGGCCCTCCAAGTGCCTTTGTTTCTGGTGCAGGGGCCTCCGAGTGCCTTTTTTTGCATTGTAGCAGCCCCCAAGTGCCTTTTTTTGTGGTGTCGGGGCCTCTGAGTGCCTTTTTTTGCAGTGTAGCAGCTCCCAAGTGCCTTTTTTTGTGGTGTAGGGGCCTCCGAGTGCATATTTTTCCGTTGCAGGTGCCTCCGAGTGCCTTTCTCTGGGGTTTAGCGGCCTCCGAGTGCCTTTTTTTCCAGTGTAAGGGCAGCTGAGTGCCTTTTTTTGTGCTGCAGGGCCCTCTGAGTACATTTCTTTCCGCTGTAGGGGCACGGGAGTGCCTGTTTTCGCATTGTAGCAGCCCCTGAGTGCCTTTTTTTGTGGTGTCGGGGCCACCGAGTGCCTTTTTTTGCTGTGCAGGGGCCTCAGGGTGCAATTTTTGCAGTGTAGTAGCCTCCAAGTGCCTTTTTTTCCAATGTAGGTGCTTCCGAGTGCCTTTCTTTGTAATGTAGGGGCTTCCAAGTGCCTTCTTTTGTGGTGCAGGAGCCTCCAAGTGCCTTTATTTCCAGTGTGCAGGCCTGCAAGTGCCTCTTTTTCCAGTGCAGGGCCCTCCAAGTGCCATGTTTCACATTGTAGTAGCCCCCGAGTGCCTTTTTTTGTGCTGTAGGTGCCACCGAGTGCCTTTGCTTGTGGTTCAGGGGCCTCCGAGTGCTGTTGTTTTGGGGTAGTAGCCTCCATGTACCATTTTCTTTGCGGTGTAGTGGCCCCGAGTGCCTTTTATTGTGCTGTAGGGGCCACCGAGTGCCTTTTCTTGTGTTTCAGAGGCCACCAAGTGCCTTTTTTTGCGGTGAAGAGCCCTCCGAGTGCCTTTTTTTGCATTGTAGCAGACCCCGAGTGCCTTTTATTGTGCTGTAGGGGCCACCGAGTGCCTTTTTTTGCGGTGCATGGTCCTCCGCGTGCTTTTTTTTGCAGCGTGGAGGCCTCCAAGTGCCTTTTTTTGCAGTGTAGCGGCCTCCGAGTGCCTTTTCTTGTGGTTCACTCTTCTCCGGGTGCCTTTTTTTGCAGTGCAGAGGCCTCCGAGTGCCTTTGTTTGAGGTGCACTGCTTTCTGAGTGCCTTTTTTTGCAGTGAAGGGGCATTTAAGTGCCTTTTTTCCGGTCTAGCTGCCTCCAAGTGCCTATTTTTGTGATGCAGACTCCCAAAGTGCCTTTTTTTCCAGTATAGTGTCCTGCATGTGCATATTTTTGCAGTGCATGGCCTCCTAGTGCCCTTTTTTCCCAGTGCCCATGCCTCCAAGTGCCTTTTTTCTGTTATGGTCCTTCAACGTTCTGTGATATCACTTTACCCTCTGCCTGAAATGATATTGTCAACACTCCTAGAGCCTGATAGGCCAGAAGCAGGCCCATAGCTGCTGACTGTGCTTGTAAGGTCACAGCAGCCTCAGTGCCTCATAGGCCAGTGGCAGGCCAATAGCTGCGGCCTGTGCTTGTGAGGTCACAGCAGCCTCCGTTCCCTATAAGCCAGTGGCAGGACCATAGCTGCTGGCTGTTCTTGTGAGGTCACAGCAGTCCTATTGCCTGATAGGCCTGTGGCAGGCCCTTGGCTGCTGGCTGTGCTTGTGAGGTCACAGCAGCCTCAGTGCCTGATAGGCCCGTGGGAGGCCAATGGCTGCTTGGTGTGCTTGTGAGGTCACAGCAGCCTCAGTGCGTGACAGGCCAGTGGCAGGCCCGTAGCTGCTGGCTGTGCTTGTAAGGTCACAGCAGTCCTATTTCCTGATAGGCCCGTGGCAGGCCTCTGTCTGCTGGCTGCCTTTTGAGGTCACATTTGTCTCTGTACCTTATAGGGCAATGACAGGCCTCTGCCTGCTCGCTGTGCTTGTGAGGTCACAGCAGCCTCAGTGCTGCATAGGCCAGTGGCAGGCCAATGGCTGCTGGCTGTGCTTGTGAGGTCACAGCAGTCCTATTGCCTGATAGGCCTGTGGCAGGCCCTGTCTGCTGGCTGCCTTTTGAGGTCACATTTGTCTCTGTACCTTATAGGGCAGTGGGAGGCCCCTGGCTACTCGCTGTGCTTGTGAGGTCACATCAGCCTCCTTTTCCTTTAGGCCAGAGGGAGGCCAATGGCTGCTTGGTGTGCTGGTGAGGTCAGAGGAGCCTGCGTGCCTCTTCGGACAGTGGCAGGCCAATGGCTGCTGGCTGTGCTTGTGAGGTCACAGCAGCCTCTGTTCCCTATAGGCCAGTGGCAGGCCCGTAGCTGTTGGCTGTGCTTGTCAGGTCACAACACTCCTACAGCCTCATAGGCCAGCAGCAGGCCCCTGGCTGCTTGGTGTGCTTGTGAGGTCACAGCAGCCTCAGTGCCTCATAGGCCAGGGGCAGGCCCTTAGCTGCTGGCTGTGCTTGTGAGGTCACAGCAGCCTCCTTTTCCTATAGGCTACTGGCAGGCCCTTAGCTGCTGGCGGTGCTTGTGAGGTCACAGCAGCCTCCGTGCCTCATAGGCCAGTGGCAGGCCCGTAGCTGCTGGCTGTGCTTGTAAGGTCACAGCCGTCCTATTTCCTGATAGGCCCATGGCAGGCCTCTGTCTGCTGGCTGCCTTTTGAGGTCACATTTGTCTCTGTACCTTATAGGGCAATGGCAGGCCTCTGGCTCCTCGCTGTGCTTGTGAGGTCACAGCAGCCTCAGTGTCCTATAGGGCAGTGGCAGGCCCTTGGCTGCTGGCTGTGCTTGTAAGGTCACAGCAGTCCTATTGCCTGATAGGCCCGTGGCAGGCCCCGTCTGCTGGCTGCCTTTTGAGGTCACATTTCTCTCTGTACCTTATAGGGCAGTGGGAAGCCCCTGGCTGCTGGCTGTGCTTGTGAGGTCACAGCAGCCTCAGTGCCTCATAGGCCAGTGGCAGGCCAATAGCTGCTGCCTGTGCTTGTGAGGTAACAGCAGCCTCCGTTGGCTATAAGCCAGTGGCAGGCCCCTTGCTGCTGGCTGTGCTTGTGAGGTCACAGCAGCCTCTGTTCCCTATAGGCCAGTGGCAGGCCCATAGCTGCTGGCTGTGCTTTTCAGGTGACAACACTCCTACAGCCTGATAGGCCAGCAGCAGGACCCTGGCTGCTGACTGTGCTTGTGAGGTCACAGCAGCCTCAGTGCCTCATAGGCCAGTGGCAGGCCCATAGCTGCTGGCTGTGCTTGTGAGGTTACAGAAGCCTCAGTGCCTGATAGGCCAGTTGAAGGCAAATGACTGCTGGGTGGGCTTGTGAGGTCAGAGAAGCCTCAGTGCCCTATAGGGCAGTGGCAGGCCCATAGCTGCTGGCTGGGCTTCTGAGGTCACAGCAGCCTCCATGCCCTTGAGGGCAGTGGCAGGCCCCTGACTGTTTACTGTGCTTCTAAGTTGACAGCAGCATCAGCGCCTCATCGGGCAGTGGGAGGCTAATGGCTGCTGGCTGTGCTTGTGAGGTCACAGCAGCCTCCTTTTCCTATAGGCCAGTGGCAGGCCAATGGCTGCTTGGTGTGCTTGTGAGGTCACAGCAGCCTCCGTGCCTCATAGGCCAGTGGCAGGCCCGTAGCTGCTGGCTGTGCTTGTCAGGTCACAGCACTCCTGTTTCCTGATAGGCCCGTGGCAGGCCTCTGTCTGCTGGCTGCCTTTTGAGGTCACATTTGTCTCTGTACCTTATAGGGCAACGGCAGGCCTCTGGCTCCTCGCTGTGCTTGTGAGGTCCCAGCAGCCTCAGTGTCCTATAGGGCAGTGGCAGGCCCTTGGCTGCTGGCTGTGCTTGTAAGGTCACAGCAGTCCTATTGCCTGATAAGCCCATGGCACGCTTCTGTCTGCTGGCTGCCTTTTGAGGTCACATTTGTCTCTGTACCTTATAGGGCAGTGGGAGGCCCCTGGCTACTCGCTGTGCTTGTGAGGTCACATCAGCCTCCTTTTCCTGCAGGCCAGAGGGAGGCCAATGGCTGCTTGGTGTGCTGGTAAGGTCAAAGCAGCTTCAGTGCCTATTTGGACAGTGGCAGGCCAATGGCTACTGTCTGTGCTTGTGAGGTCACAGCAGCCTCTGTTCCCTATAGGCCAGTGGCAGGCCCGTAGCTGCTGGCTGTGCTTGTCTGGTTACAACACTCCTAGAGCCTGATAGGACAGCCGCAGGCCCCTGGCTGCTGACTGTGCTTGTGAGGTCACAGCAGCCTCAGTGCCTCATAGGCCAGTGGCAGGCCCATAGCTGCTGGCTGGGATCGTGATGTCACAGCAGCCTCAGTGCTTCACAGGCCAGTGGCAGGCCCCTTGCTGCTGGCTGTGCTTGTGAGGTTACAGAAGCCTCAGTGCCTGATAGGCCAGTTGAAGGCAAATGACTGCTGGGTGGGCTTGTGAGGTCAGAGAAGCCTCAGTGCCCTACAGGGCAGTGGCAGGCCCCTGACAGTTTACTGTGCTTCTGAGTTGACAGCAGTGTCAGCGCCTCATCGGGCAGTGGGAGGCTAATGGCTGCTGATTGTGCTTGTGAGGTCACAGCAGCCTCAGTGCCTGATAGGCCCGTGGGAGGCGAATGGCTGCTTGCTGTGCTTGTGAGGTCACAGCAGCCTCCGTGCCTCATAGGCCAGTAGCAGGCCCGTAGCTGCTGGCTGTGCTTGTAAGGTCACAGCATTCCTATTGCCTGATAAGCCCATGGCACGCTTCTGTCTGCTGGCTGCCTTTTGAGGTCACATTTGTCTCTGTGCCTTATAGGGCAGTGGGAGGCCCCTGGCTACTCGCTGTGCTTGTGAGGTCACAGCAGTCCTATTTCCTTATAGGCCCGTGGCAGGCATCTGACTGCTGGCTGCCTTTTGAGGTCACATTTGTCTCTGTACCTTATAGGGCAGTGCGAAGCCCCTGGCTGCTGTCTGTGCTTGTTAGGTCACAGCAGCCTCAGTGCCTTATAGGCCAGTGGCAGGTCCATAGCTGCTGGGTGTGCTTGTGAGGTAACAGCAGCCTCCGTTCCCTATAAGCCAGTGGCAGGCCCATAGCTGCTGGCTGTGCTTGTCAGGTCACAGCAGTCCTATTGCCTGATAGGCTACTGGCAGGCCCTTGGCTACTGGCTGTGCTTGTAAGGTCACAGCAGCCTCAGTGCCTGATAGGCCCATGGGAGGCCAATGGCTGCTTGGTGTGCTTGTGAGGTCACAGCAGCCTCAGTGCCTCATAGGCCCGTGGCCGGCCCATAGCTGCTGGCTGTGCTTGTGAGGTAACAGCAGCCTTCAATCCCTATAAGCCAGTGGCAGGCCCATAGCTGCTGGCTGGGCTTCTGAGGTCACAGAAGCCTCCATGCCCTTGAGGGCAGTGACAGGCCCCTGACTGTTTACTGTGTTTCTGAGTTGACAGCAGCGTCAGCTCCTCATCGGGCAGTGGGAGACTAATGTCTGCTGGCTGTGCTTGTGAGGTCACAGCAGCCTCAGTGCCTCATAGGCCAGTGGCAGGCCCATAGCTGCTGGCTGTGCTTGTGAGGTCACAGCAGCCTCAGTGCCTGATAGGCCCGTGGGAGGCCAATGGCTGCTTGGTGTGCTTGTGAGGTCACAGCAGCCTCCTTTGCATGATAGGCCAGTGGCTGGCCCGTAGCTGCTGTCTGTGCTTGTGAGGTCACAGCAGTCCTATTGCCTGATAGGCCTGTGGCAGGCCTCTGTCTGCTGGCTGCCTTTTGAGGTCACATTTGTCTCTGTACCTTATAGGGCAATGGCAGGTCTCTGGCTTCTCGCTGTGCTTGTGAGGTCACATCAGCCTCCTTTTCCTTTAGGCCAGAGGGAGGCCAATGGCTGCTTGGTGTGCTGGTGAGGTCAGAGGAGCCTGCGTGAGTCTTCGGCCAGTGGCAGGCCTGTAGCTGCTGGCTGTGCTTGTGAGGTCACATCAGCCTCGGTTCCCTATAGGCCAGTGGCAGGCCTGTAGCTGTTGGCTGTGCTTGTCAGGTGACAACACTCCTAGAGCCTGATAGGCCAGCAGCAGGCCCCTGGCTGCTTGGTGTGCTTGTGAGGTCACAGCAGCCTCAGTGCCTCATAGGCCAGTGGCAGGCCCATAGCTGCTGCCTGGGCTCGTGAAGTCACAGCAGCCTCAGTGCTTCACAGGCCAGTGGTAGGCCTCTTGCTGCTGGCTGTGCTTGTGAGGTTACAGAAGCCTCAGTGCCTGATAGGCCAGTTGAAGGCAAATGACTGCTGGGTGGGCTTGTGAGGTCAGAGAAGCCACAGTGCCCTACAGGGCAGTGGCAGGCCCCTGACTGTTTACTGTGCTTCTGAGTTGACAGCAGTGTCAGCGCCTCATCGGGCAGTGGGAGGCTAATGGCTGCTGGTTGTGCTTGTGAGGTCACAGCAGCCTCAGTGCCTGATAGGCCCGTGGCAGGCCAATGGCTGCTTGGTGTGCTTTTGAGGTCACAGCAGCCTCCGTGCCTCATAGGCCAGTGGCAGGCCCGTAGCTGCTGGCTGTGCTTGTAAGGTCACAGCAGTCCTATTTCCTTATAGGCCCGTGGCAGGCATCTGACTGCTGGCTGCCTTTTGAGGTCACATTTGTCTCTGTACCTTATAGGGCAGTGCGAAGCCCCTGGCTGCTGTCTGTGCTTGTTAGGTCACATCAGCCTCCGTTCCCTATAAGCCAGTGGCAGGCCCATAGCTGCTGGCTGTGCTTGTCAGGTCACAGCAGTCCTATTGCCTGATAGACCTGTGGCAGGCCCTTGGCTGCTGGCTGTGCTTGTGAGGTCACAGCAGCCTCAGTGCCTCATAGGCCCGTGGGAGGCCAATGGCTGCTGGGTGTGCTGGTGAGGTCAGAGGAGGCTGCGTGCCTCTTCGGACAGTGGCAGGCCAATGGCTGCTGGCTGTGCTTGTGAGGTCACAGCAGCCTCTGTTCCCTATAGGCCAGTGGCAGGCCCATAGCTGCTGGCTGTGCTTGTCAATCACAGCAGCCTCCGTGCCTCATAGGCCAGTAGCAGGCCCATAGCTGCTGCCTGGGCTTGTGAGGTCCCAGCAGCCTCAGTGCTTCACAGGCCAGTGGCAGGCCCCTTGCTGCTGGCTGTGCTTGTGAGGTTACAGAAGCCTCAGTGCCTGATAGGCCAATTCGAGGCCAATGACTGCTGGGTGGGCTTGTGAGGTCAGAGAAGCCTCAGTGCCCTATAGGGCAGTGGCAGGCCCATAGCTGCTGGCTGGGCTTCTGAGGTCACAGCAGCCTCCATGCCCTTGAGGGCAGTGGCAGGCTCCTGACTGTTTACTGTGCTTTTGGGTTGACAGCAGCATCAGCGCCTCATCGGGCAGTGGGAGGCTAATGGCTGCTGGCTGTGCTTGTGAGGTCGCATGAGCCTCCGTGCCCTTTATGGCAGTGGCAGGCCTGTGACAGTGTGCTGTGCTTGTGAGGTCAGAGCAGTGTCAGCGCCTCATCGGGCAGTGGAAGGCCCATGGCTGCTGGCTGTGTTTGTGAGGTCACATCAGCCTCCATTCCCTATGGGCCAGTGGCAGGCCCTTGGCTGCTGGCTGTGCTTCTGAGGTTACAGCAGCCTCAGTGCCCTATAGGGCAGTGGCAGACCCACAGTTGCTGGCTGTGCTTGTGAGGTCACAGCAGCCTCAGTGTCTTATGGGGTAGTGGCAGGCCCCCGGCTGCTGGCTGTGTTTTGAGGTCACATTTGTCTCTGTACCTCATAGGGCAGTGGCAGGCCAATGGCTGTTGGATGCTTTTGTGAGGTCACAGCAGCCTCAGTGTCTCCTAGGCCAGTGGCAGGCCCTGGCTGCTGGCTGCTGGCTGGGTTTGTGAGGTCACAGCAGTCCTGTTGCCTGATAGGCTAGTGACAGCTCCATGCCTGCTGGCTGCGTTATGAGGTCACGTTTGTCTTAGTGCCTCATAGGGCAGTTGGATGCCCATGTCTGCTGGCCGTGCTTGTGAGGTCATAGCAGCCTCAGTGCCTGATATGCCAGTTCGAGGCCAATGACTGCTGGCTGTGCTTGTGAGGTCACAGCAGCCTCAGTGCCTCATAGGCCCGTAGGAGGCGAATGGCTGCTTGCTGTGCTTTTGAGGTCACAGCATTGTCTGTGCCTCATAGGCCCGTGGCAGGCCCGTAGCTGCTGGCTGTGCTTGTAAGGTCACAGCAGTCCTATTTCCTGATAGGCCCGTGGCAGGCATCTGACTGCTGGCTGCCTTTTGAGGTCACATTTGTCTCTGTACCTTATAGGGCAGTGTGAGGCCCCTGGCTGCTGGCTGTGCTTGTGAGGTCACAGCAGCCTCAGTGCTTCACAGGCCAGTGGCAGGCCCCTGGCTGCTGCATGTGCTTGTGAGGTCACAGCAGCCTCAGTGCCCTATAGGGCAGTGGCAGGCCCATAGCTGCTGCCTGGGCTCGTGAGCTCACAGCAGCCTCAGTGCTTCACAGGCCAGTGGCAGGCCCCTGGCTGCTGGCTGTGCTTGTTAGGTCACAGAAGGGTCAGCACCTCATTGGGTACTGAGAGGCATTCGCTGCTGGCTGTGCTTGTGAGGTCACAGCAGTCCTATGGCCCGATAGGCCAGTGGGAGGCCCATAGCTGCTGGCTGTGCTTGTCAGGTCACAACACTCCTACAGCCTGATAGGCCAGCAGCAGGCCCCTGGCTGCTGACTGTGCTTGTGAGGTCACAGCAGCCTCAGTGCCTCATAGGCCAGTGGCAGGCCCGTAGCTGCTGGCTGTGCTTGTGAGGTTACAGAAGCCTCAGTGCCTGATAGGCCAGTTGAAGGCAAATGACTGCTGGGTGGGCTTGTGAGGTCAGAGAAGCCTCAGTGCCCTGTAGGGCAGTGGCAGGCCCATAGCTGCTGGCTGGACTTATGAGGTCACAGCAGCCTCCATGCCCTTGAGGGCAGTGGCAGGCCCCTGACTGTTTACTGTGCTTCTGAGTTGACAGCAGCGTCAGCGCCTCATCGGGCAGTGGGAGGCTAATGGCTGCTGGCTGTGCTTGTGAGGTCACAGCAGCCTCAGTGCCTCATAGGCCCGTGGCAGGCCTGTAGCTGCTGGCTGTGCTTGTAAGGTCACACCAGTCCTATTTCCTGAGAGACCCGTGGCAGGCATCTGACTGCTGGCTGCCCTTTGAGGTCACATTTGTCTCTGTACCTTATAGGGCAGTGGGAAGCCCCTGGCTGCTGACTGTGCTTGTGAGGTCACAGCAGCCTCAGTGCCTCATCGGCCAGTGGCAGGCCCGTAGCTGCTGGCTGTGCTTGTAAGGTCACAGCAGTCCTATTTCCTGAGAGACCCGTGGCAGGCATCTGACTGCTGGCTGCCTTTTGAGATCACATTTGTCTCTGTACCTTATAGGGCAGTGGGAAGCCCCTGGCTACTCGCTGTGCTTGTGAGGTCACCTCAGGCTCCTTTTGCTGTAGGCCAGTGGCAGGCCCATAGCTGCTGGCTGTGCTTGTCAGGTCACAACACTCCTAGAGCCTGACAGGCCAGCAGCAGGCCCGTGGCTGCTGCATGTGCTTGTGAGGTCACAGGAGCCTCAGTGCCTCATAGGCCAGTGGCAGGCCCATAGCTGCTGACTGTGCTTGTGAGGTCACAGCAGTCCTATTGCCTGATAGGGCTGTGGCAGGCCCTTGGCTGCTGGCTGTGCTTGTGAGGTCACAGCAGCCTCAGTGCCTGCTAGGCCCGTGGAAGGCCAATGGCTGCTTGGTGTGCTTGTGAGGTCACAGCAGCCTCCGTGCCTCATAGGCCAGTGGCAGGCCCGTAGCTGCTGGCTGTGCTTGTCAGGTCACAGCACTCCTGTTTCCTGATAGGCCCGTGGCAGGCCTCTGTCTGCTGGCTGCCTTTTGAGGTCACATTTCTCTCTGTACCTTATAGGGCAACGGCAGGCCTCTGGCTCCTCGCTGTGCTTGTGAGGTCCCAGCAGCCTCAGTGTCCTATAGGGCAGTGGCAGGCCCTTCGCTGCTGGCTGTGCTTGTAAGGTCACAGCACTACTATTGCCTGATAAGCCCATGGCACGCTTCTGTCTGCTGGCTGCCTTTTGAGGTCACATTTGTCTCTGTACCTTATAGGGCAGTGGGAGGCCCCTGGCTACTCGCTGTGCTTGTGAGGTCACATCAGCCTCCTTTTCCTGCAGGCCAGAGGGAGGCCAATGGCTTCTTGGTGTGCTGGTAAGGTCAAAGCAGCTTCAGTGCCTATTTGGACAGTGGCAGGCCAATGGCTGCTGTCTGTGCTTGTGAGGTCACAGCAGCCTCTGTTCCCTATAGGCCAGTGGCAGGCCCGTAGCTGCTGGCTGTGCTTGTCTGGTTACAACACTCCTAGAGCCTGATAGGACAGCAGCAGGCCCCTGGCTGCTGACTGTGCTTGTGAGGTCACAGCAGCCTCAGTGCCTCATAGGCCAGTGGCAGGCCCATAGCTGCTGGCTGGGATCGTGATGTCACAGCAGCCTCAGTGCTTCACAGGCCAGTGGCAGGCCCCTTGCTGCTGGCTGTGCTTCTAAGGTCACAGCAGTCCTATTTCCTGATAGGCCCGTGGCAGGCATCTGACTGCTGGCTGCCTTTTGTGGTCACATTTGTCTCTGTACCTTATAGGGTAGTGGGAAGCCCCTGGCTGCTGACTGTGCTTGTGAGGTCACAGCAGCCTCAGTGCTGTATAGGCCTGTGGCAGGCCAATGGCTGCTGTCTGTGCTTGTGAGGTCACAGCAGTCCTATTTCCTGATAGGCCCGTGGCAGGCCTCTGTCTGCTGGCTGCCTTTTGAGGTCACATTTGTCTCTGTACCTTATAGGGCAATGGCAGGCCTCTGGCTCCTCGCTGTGCTTGTGAGGTCACAGCAGCCTCAGTGCTGCATAGGCCAGTGGCAGGCCAATGGCTGCTTGGTGTGCTGGTGAGGTCAGAGGAGCCTGCGTGCCTCTTCGGACAGTGGGAGGCCCCTGGCTACTCGCTGTGCTTGTGAGGTCACATCAGCCTCTGTTCCCTATAGGCCAGTGGCAGGACCATAGCTGCTGGCTGTGCTTGTCAGGTGACAACACTTTTACAGCCTGATAGGCCAGCAGCAGGCCCCTGGCTGCTGACTGTGCTTGTGAGGTCACAGCAGCCTCAGTGCCTCATAGGCCAGTGGCAGGCCCGTAGCTGCTGGCTGTGCTTGTGAGGTTACAGAAGCCTCAGTGCCTGATAGGCCAGTTGAAGGCAAATGACTGCTGGGTGGGCTTGTGAGGTCAGAGAAGCCTCAGTGCCCTATAGGGCAGTGGCAGGCCCATAGCTGCTGGCTGGGCTTCTGAGGTCACAGCAGCCTCCATGCCCTTGAGGGCAGTGGCAGGCCCCAGGCTACTCGCTGTGCTTGTGAGGTCACATCAGCCTCCTTTTCCTGTAGGCCAGAGGGAGGCCAATGGCTGCTTGGTGTGCTGGTGAGGTCAGAGGAGCCTGCGTGCCTCTTCGGACAGTGGGAGGCCAATGGCTGCTGGCTGTGCTTGTGAGGTCACAGCAGCCTCTGTTCCCTATAGGCCAGTGGCAGGCCCATAGCTGCTGGCTGTGCTTTTCAGGTGACAACACTCCTACAGCCTGATAGGCCAGCAGCAGGACCCTGGCTGCTGACTGTGCTTGTGAGGTCACAGCAGTCCTATTGCCTGATATGCCTGTGGCAGGCCCTTGGCTGCTGGCTGTGCTTGTGAGGTCACATCAGCCTCCTTTTCCTATAGGCCAGAGGGAGGCCAATGGCTGCTTGGTGTGCTGGTGAGGTCAGAGGAGCCTGCGTGCGTCTTCGGACAGTGGCAGGCCAATGGCTGCTGGCTGTGCTTGTACAGGCCTGCAAGTGCCTCTTTTTCCAGTGCAGGAGCCTCCAAGTGCCTTTTTTGGTGGTGCCGGACCCTCTGAGTGCCTTTTTTTGCGGTGCAGGGGCCTCCGAGTGCCTTTTTTTCTGGTGTACAGCTCTACAAGTGCCTCTTTACCAGTGCAGGAGCCTCCGAGTGCCTTTTATGGTGGTGCAGGCCCTCTGAGTGCCTTTTTTGCAGTGAATGGGCCTCCGAGTGCCGTTATTTCCAGTGTACAGGCCTGCAAGTGCCTCTTTTTCCAGTGCAGGAGCCTCCGAGTGCCTTTTTTGGTGGTGCAGGGCCCTCCGAGTGCCTTGTTTCACATTGTAGCAGCCCCCGAGTGCCTTTTCTTGTGCTGTAGGAGCCACCGAGTGCATTTCCTTGTGGTTCAGGGGCCTCCGAGTGCTGTTATTTTAGGGTGTGTGGTCCTCCATGTACCTTTTTTTTGCGGTGTAGTGGCCCCGAGAGCCTTTTCTTGTGGTTCAGGGGCCTCCGAGTGCCTATTTTCACATTGTAGCAGCCCCGAGTGCCTTTTCTTGTCGTTCGGGGCCACCGAGTGCCTTTTTTTGCGGTGCAGGGGCCTCCGAGTGCCTTTTTTTTGCAGTGTACTAGCCTCCAAGTGCCTTATTTTGTGATGTAGGGGCTTCCGAGTGCCTTTTTTTGCGGTGTAGCGGCCTCCGAGTGCCTTTTCTTGTGGTGCACTGTTCTCCGGGTGCCTTTTTTTGTGGTGCAGGGTCCTCCGAGTGCCTTTGTTTGAGGTGCACTGCTCTCTGAGTGCCTTTTTTTGCAGTGAAGAGGCATCTAAGTGCCTTTTTTTCCAGTCTAGCGGCCTCCAAGTGCCTATTTTTGCGATGCAGGCTCCCAAAGTGCCTTTTTTTCCAGTGCAGGGGCAGCCGAGTGCCTTTTTTTGAGTTGTAGGGGCCACGGAGTGCCTTTTTTTCCGTTGCAGGTGCCTCCGAGTGCCTTTCTCTGGGGTTTAGAGGCCTCCAAGTGCCTGTTTTTCCAGTGTAAGGGCAGCTGAGTGCCTTCTTTTGTGCTGCAGGGCCCTCTGAGTACCTTTCTTTCCGCTGTAGGGGCACGGGAGTGCCTGTTTTTGCATTGTAGCAGCCCCCAAGTGCCTTTTGATGTGCTGTAGGGGCAGCCGAGTGCCTTTTTTTGTGGTGTGGTGCTCCAAGTGCCTTTCTTTTGTGGTGTCGGGGCCTCTGAGTGCATTTTTTTTTGCGGTGCACTGGCCTCCAAGTGCCCTGTTTTTCAGTGCGCTGGCCTCCGAGTGCCTTTTTTTGCGGTGTGGAGGCCTCTGAGCGCCTTTTGTTGCGGTGCAGGGGCTACTGAGTGCCTTTATTTGCAGTGTAGTAGCCTCCAAGTGCCTTTTTTTTCAGTGTAGTAGCCTCCAAGTGCCTTTTTTTGCGGTGAAGGGCCCTCCGAGTGCCTTTCTTTCCAGTGTTGGGGCCTCCAAGTGCCTCTTTTTCCAGTGCAGGAGCCTCCGAGTGCCTTTTTTGGTGGTGCAGGCCCTCTGAGTGCCTTTTTTTGCGGTGCAGGGGCCTCCGAGTGCCTTTTTTTCTGGTGTACAGCCCTACAAGTGCCTCTTTTTCCAGTGCAGGAGCCTCCGAGTGCCTTTTTTGGTGGTGCAGGAGCCTCCAAGTGCCTTTTTAGCAGTGAATGGGCCTCCGAGTGCCTTTATTTCCAGTGTACAGGCCTGCAAGTGCATCTTTTTCCAGTGCAGGGGCCTCCGAGTGCCTTTTTTGGTGGTTCAGGGGCCTCCGAGTGCCTATTTTCACATTGTAGCAGCCCCGAGTGCCTTTTCTTGTCGTTCGGGGCCACCGAGTGCCTTTTTTTGCGGTGCAGGGGCCTCCGAGTGCCTTTTTTTGCAGTGTACTAGCCTCCAAGTGCCTTATTTTGTGATGTAGGGGCTTCCGAGTGCCTTTTTTTGCGGTGTAGCGGCCTCCGAGTGCCTTTTCTTGTGGTGCACTGTTCTCCGGGTGCCTTTTTTTGTGGTGCAGGGTCCTCCGAGTGCCTTTGTTTGAGGTGCACTGCTCTCTGAGTGCCTTTTTTTGCAGTGAAGAGGCATCTAAGTGCCTTTTTTTCCAGTCTAGCGGCCTCCAAGTGCCTATTTTTGTGATGCAGGCTCCCAAAGTGCCTTTTTTTCCAGTGCAGGGGCAGCCGAGTGCCTTTTTTTGAGTTGTAGGGGCCATGGAGTGCCTTTTTTTCCGTTGCAGGTGCCTCCGAGTGCCTTTCTCTGGGGTTTAGAGGCCTCCGAGTGCCTGTTTTTCCAGTGTAAGGGCAGCTGAGTGCCTTCTTTTGTGCTGCAGGGCCCTCTGAGTACCTTTCTTTCCGCTGTAGGGGCACGGGAGTGCCTGTTTTTGCATTGTAGCAGCCCCCAAGTGCCTTTTGATGTGCTGTAGGGGCAGCCGAGTGCCTTTTTTTGTGGTGTGGTGCTCCAAGTGCCTTTCTTTTGTGGTGTCGGGGCCTCTGAGTGCATTTTTTTTTGCGGTGCACTGGCCTCCAAGTGCCCTGTTTTTCAGTGCGCTGGCCTCCGAGTGCCTTTTTTTGCGGTGTGGAGGCCTCTGAGCGCCTTTTGTTGCGGTGCAGGGGCTACTGAGTGCCTTTATTTGCAGTGTAGTAGCCTCCAAGTGCCTTTTTTTTCAGTGTAGT
The DNA here is from genome assembly GCF_036370855.1 of Dromaius novaehollandiae. Classification (NCBI taxonomy): domain Eukaryota; kingdom Metazoa; phylum Chordata; class Aves; order Casuariiformes; family Dromaiidae; genus Dromaius; species Dromaius novaehollandiae. The sequence continues at coordinate 807,679 of NW_026991310.1, forward strand.
AGCCTCCAAGTGCCTTTTTTTGCGGTGAAGGGCCCTCCGAGTGCCTTTCTTTCCAGTGTTGGGGCCTCCAAGTGCCTCTTTTTCCAGTGCAGGAGCCTCCGAGTGCCTTTTTTGGTGGTGCAGGCCCTCTGAGTGCCTTTTTTTGCGGTGCAGGGGCCTCCGAGTGCCTTTTTTTCTGGTGTACAGCCCTACAAGTGCCTCTTTTTCCAGTGCAGGAGCCTCCGAGTGCCTTTTTTGGTGGTGCAGGAGCCTCCAAGTGCCTTTTTAGCAGTGAATGGGCCTCCGAGTGCCTTTATTTCCAGTGTACAGGCCTGCAAGTGCATCTTTTTCCAGTGCAGGGGCCTCCGAGTGCCTTTTTTGGTGGTTCAGGGGCCTCCGAGTGCCTATTTTCACATTGTAGCAGCCCCGAGTGCCTTTTCTTGTCGTTCGGGGCCACCGAGTGCCTTTTTTTGCGGTGCAGGGGCCTCCGAGTGCCTTTTTTTGCAGTGTACTAGCCTCCAAGTGCCTTATTTTGTGATGTAGGGGCTTCCGAGTGCCTTTTTTTGCGGTGTAGCGGCCTCCGAGTGCCTTTTCTTGTGGTGCACTGTTCTCCGGGTGCCTTTTTTTGTGGTGCAGGGTCCTCCGAGTGCCTTTGTTTGAGGTGCACTGCTCTCTGAGTGCCTTTTTTTGCAGTGAAGAGGCATCTAAGTGCCTTTTTTTCCAGTCTAGCGGCCTCCAAGTGCCTATTTTTGTGATGCAGGCTCCCAAAGTGCCTTTTTTTCCAGTGCAGGGGCAGCCGAGTGCCTTTTTTTGAGTTGTAGGGGCCACGGAGTGCCTTTTTTTCCGTTGCAGCTGCCTCCGAGTGCCTTTCTCTGGGGTTTAGAGGCCTCCGAGTGCCTGTTTTTCCAGTGTAAGGGCAGCTGAGTGCCTTCTTTTGTGCTGCAGGGCCCTCTGAGTACCTTTCTTTCCGCTGTAGGGGCACGGGAGTGCCTGTTTTTGCATTGTAGCAGCCCCCACGTGCCTTTTGATGTGCTGTAGGGGCAGCCGAGTGCCTTTTTTTGTGGTGTGGTGCTCCAAGTGCCTTTCTTTTGTGGTGTCGGGGCCTCTGAGTGCATTTTTTTTTGCGGTGCACTGGCCTCCAAGTGCCCTGTTTTTCAGTGCGCTGGCCTCCGAGTGCCTTTTTTTGCGGTGTGGAGGCCTCTGAGCGCCTTTTGTTGCGGTGCAGGGGCTACTGAGTGCCTTTATTTGCAGTGTAGTAGCCTCCAAGTGCCTTTTTTTTCAGTGTAGTAGCCTCCAAGTGCCTTTTTTTGTGGTGAAGGGCCCTCCGAGTGCCTTTCTTTGCAGTGTTGGGGCCTCCAAGTGCCTCTTTTTCCAGTGCAGGAGCCTCCGAGTGCCTTTTTTGGTGGTGCAGGCCCTCTGAGTGCCTTTTTTTGCGGTGCAGGGGCCTCCGAGTGCCTTTTTTTCTGGTGTACAGCCCTACAAGTGCCTCTTTTTCCAGTGCAGGAGCCTCCGAGTGCCTTTTTTGGTGGTGCAGGAGCCTCCAAGTGCCTTGTTTCACATTGTAGCAGCCCCCGAGTGCCTTTTCTTGTGCTGTAGGAGCCACCGAGTGCTTTTCCTTGTGGTTCAGGGGCGTCCGAGCGCTGTTATTTTTGGGGTGTGTGGTCCTCCATGTACCTTTTTTTTGCGGTGTAGTGGCCCCGAGAGCCTTTTCTTGTGGATCAGGGGCCTCCGAGTGCCTTCTTTTGTGGTGCAGGGCCCTCCAAGTGCCTTTGTTTCTGGTGCAGGGGCCTCCGAGTGCCTTTTTTTGCATTGTAGCAGCCCCCAAGTGCCTTTTTTTGTGGTGTCGGGGCCTCTGAGTGCCTTTTTTTGCAGTGTAGCAGCTCCCAAGTGCCTTTTTTTGTGGTGTAGGGGCCTCCGAGTGCATATTTTTCCGTTGCAGGTGCCTCCGAGTGCCTTTCTCTGGGGTTTAGCGGCCTCCGAGTGCCTTTTTTTCCAGTGTAAGGGCAGCTGAGTGCCTTTTTTTGTGCTGCAGGGCCCTCTGAGTACATTTCTTTCCGCTGTAGGGGCACGGGAGTGCCTGTTTTCGCATTGTAGCAGCCCCTGAGTGCCTTTTTTTGTGGTGTCGGGGCCACCGAGTGCCTTTTTTTGCTGTGCAGGGGCCTCAGGGTGCAATTTTTGCAGTGTAGTAGCCTCCAAGTGCCTTTTTTTCCAATGTAGGTGCTTCCGAGTGCCTTTCTTTGTAATGTAGGGGCTTCCAAGTGCCTTCTTTTGTGGTGCAGGAGCCTCCAAGTGCCTTTATTTCCAGTGTGCAGGCCTGCAAGTGCCTCTTTTTCCAGTGCAGGGCCCTCCAAGTGCCATGTTTCACATTGTAGTAGCCCCCGAGTGCCTTTTTTTGTGCTGTAGGTGCCACCGAGTGCCTTTGCTTGTGGTTCAGGGGCCTCCGAGTGCTGTTGTTTTGGGGTAGTAGCCTCCATGTACCATTTTCTTTGCGGTGTAGTGGCCCCGAGTGCCTTTTATTGTGCTGTAGGGGCCACCGAGTGCCTTTTCTTGTGTTTCAGAGGCCACCAAGTGCCTTTTTTTGCGGTGAAGAGCCCTCCGAGTGCCTTTTTTTGCATTGTAGCAGACCCCGAGTGCCTTTTATTGTGCTGTAGGGGCCACCGAGTGCCTTTTTTTGCGGTGCATGGTCCTCCGCGTGCTTTTTTTTGCAGCGTGGAGGCCTCCAAGTACCTTTTTTTGCAGTGTAGCGGCCTCCGAGTGCCTTTTCTTGTGGTTCACTCTTCTCCGGGTGCCTTTTTTTGCAGTGCAGAGGCCTCCGAGTGCCTTTGTTTGAGGTGCACTGCTTTCTGAGTGCCTTTTTTTGCAGTGAAGGGGCATCTAAGTGCCTTTTTTCCGGTCTAGCTGCCTCCAAGTGCCTATTTTTGTGATGCAGACTCCCAAAGTGCCTTTTTTTCCAGTATAGTGTCCTGCATGTGCATATTTTTGCAGTGCATGGCCTCCTAGTGCCCTTTTTTCCCAGTGCCCATGCCTCCAAGTGCCTTTTTTCTGTTATGGTCCTTCAACGTTCTGTGATATCACTTTACCCTCTGCCTGAAATGATATTGTCAACACTCCTAGAGCCTGATAGGCCAGAAGCAGGCCCATAGCTGCTGACTGTGCTTGTAAGGTCACAGCAGCCTCAGTGCCTCATAGGCCAGTGGCAGGCCAATAGCTGCGGCCTGTGCTTGTGAGGTCACAGCAGCCTCCGTTCCCTATAAGCCAGTGGCAGGACCATAGCTGCTGGCTGTGCTTGTCAGGTCACAGCAGTCCTATTGCCTGATAGGCCTGTGGCAGGCCCTTGGCTGCTGGCTGTGCTTGTGAGGTCACAGCAGCCTCAGTGCCTGATAGGCCCGTGGGAGGCCAATGGCTGCTTGGTGTGCTTGTGAGGTCACAGCAGCCTCAGTGCGTGACAGGCCAGTGGCAGGCCCATAGCTGCTGGCTGGGCTTCTGAGGTCACAGCAGCCTCCATGCCCTTGAGGGCAGTGGCAGGCCCCAGGCTACTCGCTGTGCTTGTGAGGTCACATCAGCCTCCTTTTCCTGTAGGCCAGAGGGAGGCCAATGGCTGCTTGGTGTGCTGGTGAGGTCAGAGGAGCCTGCGTGCCTCTTCGGACAGTGGGAGGCCAATGGCTGCTGACTGTGCTTGTGAGGTCACAGCAGCCTCTGTTCCCTATAGGCCAGTGGCAGGCCCATAGCTGCTGGCTGTGCTTTTCAGGTGACAACACTCCTACAGCCTGATAGGCCAGCAGCAGGCCCCTGGCTGCTGACTGTGCTTGTGAGGTCACAGCAGCCTCAGTGCCTCATAGGCCAGTGGCAGGCCGATAGCTGCTGGCTGTGCTTGTGAGGTCACAGCAGTCCTATTGCCTGATATGCCTGTGGCAGGCCCTTGGCTGCTGGCTGTGCTTGTGAGGTCACATCAGCCTCCTTTTCCTATAGGCCAGAGGGAGGCCAATGGCTGCTTGGTGTGCTGGTGAGGTCAGAGGAGCCTGCGTGCGTCTTCGGACAGTGGCAGGCCAATGGCTGCTGGCTGTGCTTGTACAGGCCTGCAAGTGCCTCTTTTTCCAGTGCAGGAGCCTCCAAGTGCCTTTTTTGGTGGTGCCGGACCCTCTGAGTGCCTTTTTTTGCGGTGCAGGGGCCTCCGAGTGCCTTTTTTTCTGGTGTACAGCTCTACAAGTGCCTCTTTACCAGTGCAGGAGCCTCCGAGTGCCTTTTATGGTGGTGCAGGCCCTCTGAGTGCCTTTTTTGCAGTGAATGGGCCTCCGAGTGCCGTTATTTCCAGTGTACAGGCCTGCAAGTGCCTCTTTTTCCAGTGCAGGAGCCTCCGAGTGCCTTTTTTGGTGGTGCAGGGCCCTCCAAGTGCCTTGTTTCACATTGTAGCAGCCCCCGAGTGCCTTTTCTTGTGCTGTAGGAGCCACCGAGTGCATTTCCTTGTGGTTCAGGGGCCTCCGAGTGCTGTTATTTTAGGGTGTGTGGTCCTCCATGTACCTTTTTTTTGCGGTGTAGTGGCCCCGAGAGCCTTTTCTTGTGGTTCAGGGGCCTCCGAGTGCCTATTTTCACATTGTAGCAGCCCCGAGTGCCTTTTCTTGTCGTTCGGGGCCACCGAGTGCCTTTTTTTGCGGTGCAGGGGCCTCCGAGTGCCTTTTTTTTGCAGTGTACTAGCCTCCAAGTGCCTTATTTTGTGATGTAGGGGCTTCCGAGTGCCTTTTTTTGCGGTGTAGCGGCCTCCGAGTGCCTTTTCTTGTGGTGCACTGTTCTCCGGGTGCCTTTTTTTGTGGTGCAGGGTCCTCCGAGTGCCTTTGTTTGAGGTGCACTGCTCTCTGAGTGCCTTTTTTTGCAGTGAAGAGGCATCTAAGTGCCTTTTTTTCCAGTCTAGCGGCCTCCAAGTGCCTATTTTTGCGATGCAGGCTCCCAAAGTGCCTTTTTTTCCAGTGCAGGGGCAGCCGAGTGCCTTTTTTTGAGTTGTAGGGGCCACGGAGTGCCTTTTTTTCCGTTGCAGGTGCCTCCGAGTGCCTTTCTCTGGGGTTTAGAGGCCTCCGAGTGCCTGTTTTTCCAGTGTAAGGGCAGCTGAGTGCCTTCTTTTGTGCTGCAGGGCCCTCTGAGTACCTTTCTTTCCGCTGTAGGGGCACGGGAGTGCCTGTTTTTGCATTGTAGCAGCCCCCAAGTGCCTTTTGATGTGCTGTAGGGGCAGCCGAGTGCCTTTTTTTGTGGTGTGGTGCTCCAAGTGCCTTTCTTTTGTGGTGTCGGGGCCTCTGAGTGCATTTTTTTTTGCGGTGCACTGGCCTCCAAGTGCCCTGTTTTTCAGTGCGCTGGCCTCCGAGTGCCTTTTTTTGCGGTGTGGAGGCCTCTGAGCGCCTTTTGTTGCGGTGCAGGGGCTACTGAGTGCCTTTATTTGCAGTGTAGTAGCCTCCAAGTGCCTTTTTTTTCAGTGTAGTAGCCTCCAAGTGCCTTTTTTTGCGGTGAAGGGCCCTCCGAGTGCCTTTCTTTCCAGTGTTGGGGCCTCCAAGTGCCTCTTTTTCCAGTGCAGGAGCCTCCGAGTGCCTTTTTTGGTGGTGCAGGCCCTCTGAGTGCCTTTTTTTGCGGTGCAGGGGCCTCCGAGTGCCTTTTTTTCTGGTGTACAGCCCTACAAGTGCCTCTTTTTCCAGTGCAGGAGCCTCCGAGTGCCTTTTTTTGCGGTGCAGGGGCCTCCAAGTGCCTTTTTAGCAGTGAATGGGCCTCCGAGTGCCTTTATTTCCAGTGTACAGGCCTGCAAGTGCATCTTTTTCCAGTGCAGGGGCCTCCGAGTGCCTTTTTTGGTGGTTCAGGGGCCTCCGAGTGCCTATTTTCACATTGTAGCAGCCCCGAGTGCCTTTTCTTGTCGTTCGGGGCCACCGAGTGCCTTTTTTTGCGGTGCAGGGGCCTCCGAGTGCCTTTTTTTGCAGTGTACTAGCCTCCAAGTGCCTTATTTTGTGATGTAGGGGCTTCCGAGTGCCTTTTTTTGTGGTGTAGCGGCCTCCGAGTGCCTTTTCTTGTGGTGCACTGTTCTCCGGGTGCCTTTTTTTGTGGTGCAGGGTCCTCCGAGTGCCTTTGTTTGAGGTGCACTGCTCTCTGAGTGCCTTTTTTTGCAGTGAAGAGGCATCTAAGTGCCTTTTTTTCCAGTCTAGCGGCCTCCAAGTGCCTATTTTTGCGATGCAGGCTCCCAAAGTGCCTTTTTTTCCAGTGCAGGGGCAGCCGAGTGCCTTTTTTTGAGTTGTAGGGGCCATGGAGTGCCTTTTTTTCCGTTGCAGGTGCCTCCGAGTGCCTTTCTCTGGGGTTTAGAGGCCTCCGAGTGCCTGTTTTTCCAGTGTAAGGGCAGCTGAGTGCCTTCTTTTGTGCTGCAGGGCCCTCTGAGTACCTTTCTTTCCGCTGTAGGGGCACGGGAGTGCCTGTTTTTGCATTGTAGCAGCCCCCAAGTGCCTTTTGATGTGCTGTAGGGGCAGCCGAGTGCCTTTTTTTGTGGTGTGGTGCTCCAAGTGCCTTTCTTTTGTGGTGTCGGGGCCTCTGAGTGCATTTTTTTTTGCGGTGCACTGGCCTCCAAGTGCCCTGTTTTTCAGTGCGCTGGCCTCCGAGTGCCTTTTTTTGCGGTGTGGAGGCCTCTGAGCGCCTTTTGTTGCGGTGCAGGGGCTACTGAGTGCCTTTATTTGCAGTGTAGTAGCCTCCAAGTGCCTTTTTTTTCAGTGTAGTAGCCTCCAAGTGCCTTTTTTTGTGGTGAAGGGCCCTCCGAGTGCCTTTCTTTGCAGTGTTGGGGCCTCCAAGTGCCTCTTTTTCCAGTGCAGGAGCCTCCGAGTGCCTTTTTTGGTGGTGCAGGCCCTCTGAGTGCCTTTTTTTGCGGTGCAGGGGCCTCCGAGTGCCTTTTTTTCTGGTGTACAGCCCTACAAGTGCCTCTTTTTCCAGTGCAGGAGCCTCCGAGTGCCTTTTTTGGTGGTGCAGGAGCCTCCAAGTGCCTTGTTTCACATTGTAGCAGCCCCCGAGTGCCTTTTCTTGTGCTGTAGGAGCCACCGAGTGCTTTTCCTTGTGGTTCAGGGGCCTCCGAGCGCTGTTATTTTTGGGGTGTGTGGTCCTCCATGTACCTTTTTTTTGCGGTGTAGTGGCCCCGAGAGCCTTTTCTTGTGGATCAGGGGCCTCCGAGTGCCTTCTTTTGTGGTGCAGGGCCCTCCAAGTGCCTTTGTTTCTGGTGCAGGGGCCTCCGAGTGCCTTTTTTTGCATTGTAGCAGCCCCCAAGTGCCTTTTTTTGTGGTGTCGGGGCCTCTGAGTGCCTTTTTTTGCAGTGTAGCAGCTCCCAAGTGCCTTTTTTTGTGGTGTAGGGGCCTCCGAGTGCATATTTTTCCGTTGCAGGTGCCTCCGAGTGCCTTTCTCTGGGGTTTAGCGGCCTCCGAGTGCCTTTTTTTCCAGTGTAAGGGCAGCTGAGTGCCTTTTTTTGTGCTGCAGGGCCCTCTGAGTACATTTCTTTCCGCTGTAGGGGCACGGGAGTGCCTGTTTTCGCATTGTAGCAGCCCCTGAGTGCCTTTTTTTGTGGTGTCGGGGCCACCGAGTGCCTTTTTTTGCTGTGCAGGGGCCTCAGGGTGCAATTTTTGCAGTGTAGTAGCCTCCAAGTGCCTTTTTTTCCAATGTAGGTGCTTCCGAGTGCCTTTCTTTGTAATGTAGGGGCTTCCAAGTGCCTTCTTTTGTGGTGCAGGAGCCTCCAAGTGCCTTTATTTCCAGTGTGCAGGCCTGCAAGTGCCTCTTTTTCCAGTGCAGGGCCCTCCAAGTGCCATGTTTCACATTGTAGTAGCCCCCGAGTGCCTTTTTTTGTGCTGTAGGTGCCACCGAGTGCCTTTGCTTGTGGTTCAGGGGCCTCCGAGTGCTGTTGTTTTGGGGTAGTAGCCTCCATGTACCATTTTCTTTGCGGTGTAGTGGCCCCGAGTGCCTTTTATTGTGCTGTAGGGGCCACCGAGTGCCTTTTCTTGTGTTTCAGAGGCCACCAAGTGCCTTTTTTTGCGGTGAAGAGCCCTCCGAGTGCCTTTTTTTGCATTGTAGCAGACCCCGAGTGCCTTTTATTGTGCTGTAGGGGCCACCGAGTGCCTTTTTTTGCAGTGCATGGTCCTCCGCGTGCTTTTTTTTGCAGCGTGGAGGCCTCCAAGTACCTTTTTTTGCAGTGTAGCGGCCTCCGAGTGCCTTTTCTTGTGGTTCACTCTTCTCCGGGTGCCTTTTTTTGCAGTGCAGAGGCCTCCGAGTGCCTTTGTTTGAGGTGCACTGCTTTCTGAGTGCCTTTTTTTGCAGTGAAGGGGCATCTAAGTGCCTTTTTTCCGGTCTAGCTGCCTCCAAGTGCCTATTTTTGTGATGCAGACTCCCAAAGTGCCTTTTTTTCCAGTATAGTGTCCTGCATGTGCATATTTTTGCAGTGCATGGCCTCCTAGTGCCCTTTTTTCCCAGTGCCCATGCCTCCAAGTGCCTTTTTTCTGTTATGGTCCTTCAACGTTCTGTGATATCACTTTACCCTCTGCCTGAAATGATATTGTCAACACTCCTAGAGCCTGATAGGCCAGAAGCAGGCCCATAGCTGCTGACTGTGCTTGTAAGGTCACAGCAGCCTCAGTGCCTCATAGGCCAGTGGCAGGCCAATAGCTGCGGCCTGTGCTTGTGAGGTCACAGCAGCCTCCGTTCCCTATAAGCCAGTGGCAGGACCATAGCTGCTGGCTGTTCTTGTGAGGTCACAGCAGTCCTATTGCCTGATAGGCCAGTGGCAGGCCCGTAGCTGCTGGCTGTGCTTGTAAGGTCACAGCAGTCCTATTTCCTGATAGGCCCGTGGCAGGCCTCTGTCTGCTGGCTGCCTTTTGAGGTCACATTTGTCTCTGTACCTTATAGGGCAATGACAGGCCTCTGCCTGCTCGCTGTGCTTGTGAGGTCACAGCAGCCTCAGTGCTGCATAGGCCAGTGGCAGGCCAATGGCTGCTGGCTGTGCTTGTGAGGTCACAGCAGTCCTATTGCCTGATAGGCCTGTGGCAGGCCCTGTCTGCTGGCTGCCTTTTGAGGTCACATTTGTCTCTATACCTTATAGGGCAGTGGGAGGCCCCTGGCTACTCGCTGTGCTTGTGAGGTCACATCAGCCTCCTTTTCCTTTAGGCCAGAGGGAGGCCAATGGCTGCTTGGTGTGCTGGTGAGGTCAGAGGAGCCTGCGTGCCTCTTCGGACAGTGGCAGGCCAATGGCTGCTGGCTGTGCTTGTGAGGTCACAGCAGCCTCTGTTCCCTATAGGCCAGTGGCAGGCCCGTAGCTGTTGGCTGTGCTTGTCAGGTCACAACACTCCTACAGCCTCATAGGCCAGCAGCAGGCCCCTGGCTGCTTGGTGTGCTTGTGAGGTCACAGCAGCCTCAGTGCCTCATAGGCCAGGGGCAGGCCCTTAGCTGCTGGCTGTGCTTGTGAGGTCACAGCAGCCTCCTTTTCCTATAGGCTACTGGCAGGCCCTTAGCTGCTGGCGGTGCTTGTGAGGTCACAGCAGCCTCCGTGCCTCATAGGCCAGTGGCAGGCCCGTAGCTGCTGGCTGTGCTTGTAAGGTCACAGCCGTCCTATTTCCTGATAGGCCCATGGCAGGCCTCTGTCTGCTGGCTGCCTTTTGAGGTCACATTTGTCTCTGTACCTTATAGGGCAATGGCAGGCCTCTGGCTCCTCGCTGTGCTTGTGAGGTCACAGCAGCCTCAGTGTCCTATAGGGCAGTGGCAGGCCCTTGGCTGCTGGCTGTGCTTGTAAGGTCACAGCAGTCCTATTGCCTGATAGGCCCGTGGCAGGCCCCGTCTGCTGGCTGCCTTTTGAGGTCACATTTCTCTCTGTACCTTATAGGGCAGTGGGAAGCCCCTGGCTGCTGGCTGTGCTTGTGAGGTCACAGCAGCCTCAGTGCCTCATAGGCCAGTGGCAGGCCAATAGCTGCTGCCTGTGCTTGTGAGGTAACAGCAGCCTCCGTTCGCTATAAGCCAGTGGCAGGCCCCTTGCTGCTGGCTGTGCTTGTGAGGTCACAGCAGCCTCTGTTCCCTATAGGCCAGTGGCAGGCCCATAGCTGCTGGCTGTGCTTTTCAGGTGACAACACTCCTACAGCCTGATAGGCCAGCAGCAGGACCCTGGCTGCTGACTGTGCTTGTGAGGTCACAGCAGCCTCAGTGCCTCATAGGCCAGTGGCAGGCCCATAGCTGCTGGCTGTGCTTGTGAGGTTACAGAAGCCTCAGTGCCTGATAGGCCAGTTGAAGGCAAATGACTGCTGGGTGGGCTTGTGAGGTCAGAGAAGCCTCAGTGCCCTATAGGGCAGTGGCAGGCCCATAGCTGCTGGCTGGGCTTCTGAGGTCACAGCAGCCTCCATGCCCTTGAGGGCAGTGGCAGGCCCCTGACTGTTTACTGTGCTTCTAAGTTGACAGCAGCATCAGCGCCTCATCGGGCAGTGGGAGGCTAATGGCTGCTGGCTGTGCTTGTGAGGTCACAGCAGCCTCCTTTTCCTATAGGCCAGTGGCAGGCCAATGGCTGCTTGGTGTGCTTGTGAGGTCACAGCAGCCTCCGTGCCTCATAGGCCAGTGGCAGGCCCGTAGCTGCTGGCTGTGCTTGTCAGGTCACAGCACTCCTGTTTCCTGATAGGCCCGTGGCAGGCCTCTGTCTGCTGGCTGCCTTTTGAGGTCACATTTGTCTCTGTACCTTATAGGGCAACGGCAGGCCTCTGGCTCCTCGCTGTGCTTGTGAGGTCCCAGCAGCCTCAGTGTCCTATAGGGCAGTGGCAGGCCCTTGGCTGCTGGCTGTGCTTGTAAGGTCACAGCACTACTATTGCCTGATAAGCCCATGGCACGCTTCTGTCTGCTGGCTGCCTTTTGAGGTCACATTTGTCTCTGTACCTTATAGGGCAGTGGGAGGCCCCTGGCTAATCGCTGTGCTTGTGAGGTCACATCAGCCTCCTTTTCCTGCAGGCCAGAGGGAGGCCAATGGCTGCTTGGTGTGCTGGTAAGGTCAAAGCAGCTTCAGTGCCTATTTGGACAGTGGCAGGCCAATGGCTACTGTCTGTGCTTGTGAGGTCACAGCAGCCTCTGTTCCCTATAGGCCAGTGGCAGGCCCGTAGCTGCTGGCTGTGCTTGTCTGGTTACAACACTCCTAGAGCCTGATAGGACAGCCGCAGGCCCCTGGCTGCTGACTGTGCTTGTGAGGTCACAGCAGCCTCAGTGCCTCATAGGCCAGTGGCAGGCCCATAGCTGCTGGCTGGGATCGTGATGTCACAGCAGCCTCAGTGCTTCACAGGCCAGTGGCAGGCCCCTTGCTGCTGGCTGTGCTTGTGAGGTTACAGAAGCCTCAGTGCCTGATAGGCCAGTTGAAGGCAAATGACTGCTGGGTGGGCTTGTGAGGTCAGAGAAGCCTCAGTGCCCTACAGGGCAGTGGCAGGCCCCTGACTGTTTACTGTGCTTCTGAGTTGACAGCAGTGTCAGCGCCTCATCGGGCAGTGGGAGGCCAATGGCTGCTTGGTGTGCTTGTGAGGTCACAGCAGCCTCCGTGCCTCATAGGCCAGTGGCAGGCCCGTAGCTGCTGGCTGTGCTTGTAAGGTCACAGCATTCCTATTGCCTGATAAGCCCATGGCACGCTTCTGTCTGCTGGCTGCCTTTTGGGGTCACATTTCTCTCTGTACCTTATAGGGCAGTGGGAGGCCCCTGGCTACTCGCTGTGCTTGTGAGGTCACAGCAGCCTCAGTGCCTCATAGGCCAGTGGCAGCCCCATAGCTGCTGCCTGGGCTCGTGAAGTCACAGCAGCCTCAGTGCTTCACAGGCCAGTGGCAGGCCCCTTGCTGCTGGCTGTGCTTGTGAGGTTACAGAAGCCTCAGTGCCTGATAGGCCAGTTGAAGGCAAATGACTGCTGACTGTGCTTGTGAGGTCACAGCAGCCTCAGTGCCTCATAGGCCCGTGGCCGGCCCATAGCTGCTGGCTGTGCTTGTGAGGTAACAGCAGCCTTCAATCCCTATAAGCCAGTGGCAGGCCCATAGCTGCTGGCTGGGCTTCTGAGGTCACAGAAGCCTCCATGCCCTTGAGGGCAGTGACAGGCCCCTGACTGTTTACTGTGTTTCTGAGTTGACAGCAGCGTCAGCTCCTCATCGGGCAGTGGGAGACTAATGTCTGCTGGCTGTGCTTGTGAGGTCACAGCAGCCTCAGTGCCTCATAGGCCAGTGGCAGGCCCATAGCTGCTGGCTGTGCTTGTGAGGTCACAGCAGCCTCAGTGTCTGATAGGCCCGTGGGAGGCCAATGGCTGCTTGGTGTGCTTGTGAGGTCACAGCAGCCTCCTTTGCATGATAGGCCAGTGGCAGGCCAATGGCTGCTGTCTGTGCTTGTGAGGTCACAGCAGTCCTATTGCCTGATAGGCCTGTGGCAGGCCTCTGTCTGCTGGCTGCCTTTTGAGGTCACATTTGTCTCTGTACCTTATAGGGCAATGGCAGGTCTCTGGCTTCTCGCTGTGCTTGTGAGGTCACATCAGCCTCCTTTTCCTTTAGGCCAGAGGGAGGCCAATGGCTGCTTGGTGTGCTGGTGAGGTCAGAGGAGCCTGCGTGAGTCTTCGGACAGTGACAGGCCAATGGCTGCTGGCTGTGCTTGTGAGGTCACATCAGCCTCTGTTCCCTATAGGCCAGTGGCAGGCCTGTAGCTGTTGGCTGTGCTTGTCAGGTCACAACACTCCTACAGCCTGATAGGCCAGCAGCAGGCCCCTGGCTGCTTGGTGTGCTTGTGAGGTCACAGCAGCCTCAGTGCCTCATAGGCCAGTAGCAGGCCCATAGCTGCTGCCTGGGCTCGTGAAGTCACAGCAGCCTCAGTGCTTCACAGGCCAGTGGTAGGCCTCTTGCTGCTGGCTGTGCTTGTGAGGTTACAGAAGCCTCAGTGCCTGATAGGCCAGTTGAAGGCAAATGACTGCTGGGTGGGCTTGTGAGGTCAGAGAAGCCACAGTGCCCTACAGGGCAGTGGCAGGCCCCTGACAGTTTACTGTGCTTCTGAGTTGACAGCAGTGTCAGCGCCTCATCGGGCAGTGGGAGGCTAATGGCTGCTGGTTGTGCTTGTGAGGTCACAGCAGCCTCAGTGCCTGATAGGCCCGTGGCAGGCCAATGGCTGCTTGGTGTGCTTGTGAGGTCACAGCAGCCTCCGTGCCTCATAGGCCAGTGGCAGGCCCGTAGCTGCTGGCTGTGCTTGTAAGGTCACAGCAGTCCTATTTCCTTATAGGCCCGTGGCAGGCATCTGACTGCTGGCTGCCTTTTGAGGTCACATTTGTCTCTGTACCTTATAGGGCAGTGCGAAGCCCCTGGCTGCTGTCTGTGCTTGTTAGGTCACATCAGCCTCCGTTCCCTATAAGCCAGTGGCAGGCCCATAGCTGCTGGCTGTGCTTGTCAGGTCACAGCAGTCCTATTGCCTGATAGACCTGTGGCAGGCCCTTGGCTGCTGGCTGTGCTTGTGAGGTCACAGCAGCCTCAGTGCCTCATAGGCCCGTGGGAGGCCAATGGCTGCTGGGTGTGCTGGTGAGGTCAGAGAAGGCTGCGTGCCTCTTCGGACAGTGGCAGGCCAATGGCTGCTGGCTGTGCTTGTGAGGTCACAGCAGCCTCTGTTCCCTATAGGCCAGTGGCAGGCCCATAGCTGCTGGCTGTGCTTGTCAATCACAGCAGCCTCCGTGCCTCATAGGCCAGTAGCAGGCCCATAGCTGCTGCCTGGGCTTGTGAGGTCCCAGCAGCCTCAGTGCTTCACAGGCCAGTGGCAGGCCCCTTGCTGCTGGCTGTGCTTGTGAGGTTACAGAAGCCTCAGTGCCTGATAGGCCAATTCGAGGCCAATGACTGCTGGGTGGGCTTGTGAGGTCAGAGAAGCCTCAGTGCCCTATAGGGCAGTGGCAGGCCCATAGCTGCTGGCTGGGCTTCTGAGGTCACAGCAGCCTCCATGCCCTTGAGGGCAGTGGCAGGCTCCTGACTGTTTACTGTGCTTTTGGGTTGACAGCAGCGTCAGCGCCTCATCGGGCAGTGGGAGGCTAATGGCTGCTGGCTGTGCTTGTGAGGTCGCATCAGCCTCCGTGCCCTTTATGGCAGTGGCAGGCCTGTGACAGTGTGCTGTGCTTGTGAGGTCAGAGCAGTGTCAGCGCCTCATCGGGCAGTGGAAGGCCCATGGCTGCTGGCTGTGTTTGTGAGGTCACATCAGCCTCCATTCCCTATGGGCCAGTGGCAGGCCCTTGGCTGCTGGCTGTGCTTCTGAGGTTACAGCAGCCTCAGTGCCTGATAAGCCAGTGGCAGGCCCCTGTCTGCTGGCTTTGCTTGTGATGTCACAGCAGCCTCAGTGCCCTATAGGGCAGTGGCAGACCCACAGTTGCTGGCTGTGCTTGTGAGGTCACAGCAGCCTCAGTGCCCTATAGGGCAGTGGCAGACCCACAGTTGCTGGCTGTGCTTGTGAGGTCACAGCAGCCTCAGTGTCTTATGGGGTAGTGGCAGGCCCCCGGCTGCTGGCTGTGTTTTGAGGTCACATTTGTCTCTGTACCTCATAGGGCAGTGGCAGGTCAATGGCTGCTGGCTGTCCTTTTGAGGTCACAGCAGTCTGAGTGACTGATAGGCCAGTGGCAGGCCAATGGCTGTTGGATGCTTTTGTGAGCTCACAGCAGCGTCAGTGCCGTATAGGGCAGTTGCAGGCCCCTGGCTGTTTGCTGTGCTTGTGAGGTCACAGCAGTCCTATTGCCTGATAGGCCAATGGCAGGCCAATGGCTGCTGGCTGTGCTTTTGAGGTCACAGCAGTCTGAATGACAGATAGGCCAGTGGCAGGCCTCTGGCTGCTGGCTGTGCATGTGAGGTCAGTGCAGTTCCATTGCCTGGTAGGTCAATGGTAGGCCCCTGGCGGATGGCTTTGCTTGTGTGGACAATGAAGCCTCCGTGCCCTTTAGGGCAGTGGCAGGCCCCTGACTGTTTGCTGTGCTTGTGAGGTGAGAGCAGTGTCAGTGTCTCATCGGGTAGTGGGAGGCCAATGGCTGCTGCCTGTGTTTGTGAGGTCCCATCAGCCTCCTTGCCCTATAGGCCAGTGGCAGCCCATAGCTGCTGGCTGTGCTTGTGAGGTCACAGCAGGCTCTGTTCCCTATAGACCAGTGGCAGGCCCTTGGCTGCTGCCTGGGCTCGTGAGGTCACAGCAGCCTCAGTGCCTGATAGGCCAGTAGCAGGCCCATGGATGCTGGCTGTGTTTGTGTGGTCAAAGGAGCCTTAGTGCCTGATAGGCCAGTGGGAGGCCCTTAGCTGCTGGCTGTGCTTGTGAGGTCACAGCAATCCTATTTCCTGAAAGGCCAGAGGCAGGCCCCTGGCTGTGCTTGTGAGGTCACAGCAGCCTCAGTGCTTCACAGGCCAATGGCAGGCCCCTGGCTGCTGGCTGTGCTTGTGAGGTCACATCAGCCTCCGTGCCCGTTATGGCAGTGGCAGGCCCGTGACAGTGTGCTGTGCTTGTGAATAATTTGTAGTACAGAGGATCCGACAATGAAGGATAATCCTCTTTTTGAGTATTTGAAGGGCTATAAAGCCCTGCTCTCTCTTTGCATGGCTCGGGCAACAGTTTGTGGTGTTTTAGGGGCGGCACTAATTGCTGCCCGGAGGGGGAGGCAAGGTGATAAAAAGACCATTGAGTCCTTGGGAGAACACATAAGAAACTCCCAGAGTCGAGCCAAAGAGACAATCGAGTTCTTGCAAGACTCCCAGAGTCGAGCCAAAGAGACAGTTGAGTCTTTGCAAGAACAGGTAAGAAACTTGCAAAGTCAACTCACTGCGGAGCGCAACCATACTCAGCGGCTTCAAATAATCTTATCGGACTCACTAGACCGAGAGAGAATCCTGCGGTCTGAATTGGAAGCAAACAGGCAGGGTGTTGATGATAGTGAACCGAGATTTTCGAATTTGGCCGAACTAGACGGAAAACAGGCATCTGATCTAAAATCCATATATCCAATTAAAGAATTAGAAGACAGCAGGAACTCCTTTTATCCTGGAGATGGGAACGTAGTAATGAGACCCTTGATTAAAACGGAAACCATTGATAATGGTCAGGGGGGTATTCAACGACGTACCACGCGTATTATCCCCTATTCCCCTCAGGACTTGGCTAAAATACAGGAAAAATACTCCCGGGGCTCCCGGGAAACTGAAACTGAGTATGTGTGGAGAGTCTCCCTCACCGGGGGGGGATCGCATTCTGCTGAGCGAAGATGAAGCTAGAGGATATTGGGGACCCAGAGTCTTTCTAACCACAAATGATAACAGGGAACCATGGTCCTTGACCCAGAGGGTAGCCTACTGGGCAGGAGGATTAGACCCAATGGAAAGAGGAGACCCTTTTTCTATTAAAACACCCACAGCGGGCCACATTCTGGAAAGCGTGCAGAAAACTGCTTGCCTCCAATTGATGCATGACCGTTTGCTGCTTCCGCAGCAGCCCTCCCCCATGCAGTGTGTGGCAGACCCCGAGAGGTCACATCCTCTGCTCAGGGGACTTCCTGATGCTTTAAAACTATATGCTGTTCAGCTGCAAGACCGATTACGAACTCCCTGACCGAGACGAAGGGGAGGCCCCCCCCGACATGACTTGGGGGGAGCTGGCACAGGAGCTAATTAATTACGGAAGGCGTATGGGATTCACTGGCCAGGGGGAAACAAAGCATAAAGCAGAAATAAGAAGAGTTGAGGAAAGTGGGAGGCAATATAAATCACTGCAACACCCACATCCTGGGAAACTGGTACGGGTGTCGGCTAGCAGGAGACAATTATTATGGGCAGAAGGCATTTCAAAGGGAATTCCCAGAGAAGTCATGGATAGGTTACCAACTCCCAACCTGGAAGGTTTGGTAAGAAGTTGGGACAGGATAAGGGGAACCCCATCTTCCTCAAACCCCAAAGTTCCTCCTCCCTTATCCCAAGACCCCATCTGCACCCCAGGACTCTTAAAACGAACCCTGAGACCGCACAATCTCGGATGGGCGCGACGAATATCTGATGCAGTAACTAAAGTCAATGGACGATGGGGAGTAAATGGCTGCCCCAGACTCGCTGCTTTTTGCCCTAATCCTCCATCCCTCTTACCTGGGACTAGGGAGAATAAGAAACCGAGGAATCCCTTGTATTACCCGGGACAACCGGTTCTAGTGGACTTACCCACTGTGGGACAAATACCTCTAGTACTAAAAGCTTCAAAAAATCTGTATGCATGGGTAGCTACTGATGCCCATGGGAAAGATCATAGAATCCATACCAGGTGGATCCTCCCTTCCTTTTAGGTCAATAATGTAAAAGGAAGAGGGCACTGGGGAAGAAGACTTGCCTTATGTTGAGCTTGAGTGTCCTCAACGATACTACCTGTGGTAGTTATAACAGTTATTTTTATCATTTTTTTGTAATTGTGTGCTGCGATCATAATTAGCTTTTTTGTTGAAAACACAACAGCCAAGAATGGCATTCTTAACCTGTGTTGGAAAGATACTTCTTGTCTTAATGTGCTTATATGTGCTATGGCAAATCTACCACCAGAATACGCTTCTGGGGCTTGGTATTGTACCGGCCGAATAGGTGATGGGGCAACCACCTTCTTCAGCCCTCTGGGCAACAGAGATGCAACTTACTTTCAATTCCCACCAGGGATAAACGGGCCATTTGCTCAGGGCATTGGAGCTAAGAAGGGGCATTACTGGATATGCAGACACACAGCATATAAATTTTTACCCACGGGGTGGTTGGGAATTTGTTATATAGGGATTATCAGACCTTTGTTTTTCCTTTTGCCAGAAACAAGCGGACCTCGGTTAGGCATAAAGGTATATGATAACCTTGGAGACAGAAGTGTTGCCTGTAAGACGCGATCCATTAAGGTAAATTTGGGCGGGACGCAAAAATGGGGAAATAATCAGACTACAAGCGGCTCTAGAAATTATTACCAACAAAACCGCTGACACAATAGATCTTTTAACTCGGCAATCCCAACAGATGCGCATGGCAATCCTTCAGCACCACATGGTTTTTAGGTTACCTGTTAGCTGAAGAGGGAGAAGTGTGTGGGAAATTAAATATTCCTAACTGTTGTTTGGAAATAGATGATGTAGGTGAAGTAGTTCTCCAGTTAACCAAAGATATCAGAAAAATAGCCCACGTCCCCGTCCAAAGCTGGAATGGCTGGAGTGGCGATTTGTAGTCCTGGTTACTGGGGGCACCGTGGGTGAAACAGTTAATATTGTATTTGTTAGGTGCAGTTGCCGCCTTAATGTTCTTGTATAATTCCTTGCTTTGTTCAAGCAAGGAATTCCTTGCTTTAATCGGACATGTTGTGTCAAATATGCAATTTGTTCCTACCACATTGCCCGACGGCATAAAGAAAATCTGTGCCATCCATTGGCCATGGCCAACCACAGTGCCCATCATTTCCCAGTTTCTCCTGAAGGAGGAAATTGCCTATTGACATCCACAGCGCATTTGCCAGCTGTTTTATGCCTATTGTAACAATCCTACCTCATTAACTCAGTTTTGATGTCTGTTTTGTAAAGTTAAATGTTGTTGAAGTTGTTAAAGAATAAGCTTGCATTGAGCAAGACCTCTGTTTAATCAGTTAAGCACTTTATTTTTTACCCAAACCCATGTTGTTCCCAGGACTTCTCCCCCGTCCCTAATTCTCTCTCCTTTCCTTCCTTCCTTGCTTGCTTTCTTTCTCTCTCTCTCTCTCCTGCTGCCAAGCTGCAATGTTGAGACATGGGTGGTGTAGAGGACCGGTACTAAATGCGGTTTTGTCTCGACATTGCTGCTGCTGCTGCAAAGCCGCTGCTGCCAAGGTGTGTCAGGCAATGCCGCGCTGGCGCCCCCGGGAGCCGTCCGCGAAGTAAACAACCTCATGCACCTGCACGGTGTAAAAAGGGTGCGAAAAGGGCAGAAGGTCGTCTCTAGGGCATGAACCGCACATACTCATTTGCCATCTGCGCATGAGCAGGAGACCCCCAGATACCCCAGCCCATTTCTGGAAGGTTCCGAGAGGGCGGACTGCGCATGACGGTTAATCTGCATGGGAAGCGAGGAAGCACCTCCCAGAGGCGGGGCAAGAACCTATAAAAACTGCAGACTGTGTGAATGGGGGGGGCTTGCTTGTGAGGACTGAAGAACTCGAGTGGAGTCAGTGGAAACAGACGGGAGCTTCCCCCCTCTGCCCCGCCCCGCCGCCGAGACTCCCAAAAGAAGAGGACCAACGGGACGCCGCTGGATCCACGGGTGGTGATATCTTTCTCTCTCTCTCTCTCTCTCTCTCTCTCTTCCCCTTTTCCTCTCTTTTTCCCTAAACGTGTGACGTGGGATGTGTCTAGTTAGTTGATTCCATTTTGCCTTAATAAATCTTAAACTGGTTGGCTGGTGTCGTTTTCACGTTGATTGAGTGCAAGGGCATCACGAACTTGGTCGTTGGTCCTAAGGGGAGGGAGGTCGTCCTGGACGACTCCTTTCGGGCCGCGACACGTGTCTGATAGTTCACTGGCAGTCCCATAGCTGCTGGCTGTGCTTGTGAGGTCACAGCAGTCCTTTAGACTGATAGGCCAGTGGGATGGCTCCTGGCTGTTGGCTGTCCTTGTGAGGTCATAGCAGCCTCAGTGCCTCATAGGCCAAAGGGAGTCCCCTGGCTGCTGGCTTTGCTTGTGAGGTCACAGCAGCCTCAGTGCCTCATAGGGCAGTGGCAGGCCCCTGGCTGCTGCTTGTGCTGTCAGGCCATGTTTGTCTCCGTGCTTCACAGTTCAGTGGCAGGCCCACAGCTGCTGCCTGTGCCTGTGAAGGCATAGGAGTCCCAGTTCCTCATACACCAGGGGCAGGCCCATGGCTGCTGGCTGTGCTTGTGAGGTCACAGCAGTATGAGTGCCTGATAGCCAGTGCGAGGTCCATAGCTGCTGGTTGTGCTTGTGAGGTCAGAGAAGCCTCAGTGCCTCATAGGCCAGAGGGAGGCCCCTGGCTGCTGGCTGTGTTTGTGAGTGTTAAAGAATAGTGAATTGAAACTGTCTAGAAATAGCTGCTTAGCACAACTTACATAAAACTTGCTTAGCATGAGTGGCTAGATTTGCTGAAGCCTTAGGCCGAGCGTGGGGAAAGTAACGAATCTTTACTTAGTTTAATAAAAAATAGTGCCTCAGAGCTCATTCAGGCTGGGAAGATAAGGGCGCCACACGCAGTCAGCGCACCTGTGTCACCGACTCCGGGAGGGAAGACGCCAAAACAATGGGGAAAAATAAGACCTTGGGAAACAGCCGCCAGACCCAACAAAAACAGAAGTACAACCGTCATCAGAGACTGCAAAAAAACAAAAATAAGGAGAAAAACAGCTTGCCTCAGAAAGATGATGAGACCCAATCAGGAACAGGAGACCCCAGACCAAAAAATTACTATTGGTCTAACTACTGCGTGAGGGGTGGGAACTGGAAGTCGAAAAGACTATAATTACCCAGGATTTGTTTATGTTAGGGTCCCTCTTTGGAGGCACCCAGCTCGAGCTGTAATTATGGTACGCGCATGATTAAAATTATCTAATTTGTTTTGATTTGGCTCTGAACTTTACTTGCAGGAACCTAGGGTCAAGCCCTGTTATGGTGGCCAACAAGCCTATTTTCCATAACAGTTTGGCACCCCAGATGGGACCCTAGGCGACCACTGTCGGGGCCTCTCATCTCCAAACAATCATCTGGCGCCATCGGGTGAGTTCACCTGGGATCTTTGGCAACGAGAGGCACTGAGAAGGTGAGTCTTAAACTCCCGCCTAAATTCTAAATTCTGGTCTGGTAACAGTGCACTGAAGGGGTACGCGGGCTGATCACCGTAAGGCGTACCAGGTGTGGGGGGGGGTACGCGCGCTGGCCACTGTAAGGCATACCAGGGGGACAGGTAGGAGTCCCATCCCCAGGCGTACCAGGGGTGTGGGTGGGGGGTACGCGGGCTGGCCACTGTAAGGCATACCAGGGGGACAGGTAGGAGTCCCATCCCCAGGGTTAGAGTGGGTTTTAAGTCCCAGCTCGGTCCGGCCAGAGGAGGGGTGTGCAGCCTGATCAGCATAAGGCGCACTGCAAAACTGTAAGACTGAAATCTAGAGTCACCGTGACTGGTGTGAGTGTAAACAGTACTGTGTGTTTGCGTGTGTGTGTGTGAGTGTGTGTAGCCTGGGAACCGATTGGGGCACCCGTTGGCTGAGAAGCCGCCCGCTGCGAAGGGACAGCAGTCCTAGCAGTTAAAGACTCGGGTGGTGTGAGTGCGGTTCCCAGAGAGCGAGAGAAAGAGAGAGAGAGAAATAGTGTGTGTGATCACACCAGCTACAGGGACTGGTGTTACCGGTAAGGAAGTGCACTGCCTGATTTGCTTAAGACGCACTTTTCAGGAACTCAATATGGGAAATAATTTTGGCATAGAAAAGGGGATGCCCTTAGCCGAAATTTTGGTAAACTGGAGTAAGATTGATGGTACCAAAAATTTAGGGAGAAAAAGGTTAGTCCAACTATGTCAGGAGGATTGGCCGTTCCTGACTAAGGAAGGTAATCTGGCAGAGCGATGGCCGCCCCAGGGGACCTTCGGTTACCAGGAACTAACTTTCCTGCGTCATCATTTGGAGAATAGGTTCCCCAGACAAATGGATTACTGGTATCTATGGGACAACTGGGCATTTGCTAGACGAAAAGAGGCGCCTAGGAAAGAGAGAATCTTTCCTCAGAATGCTGTAAGTACCGCAGCTGCTGAAACGCCTGTGGCAGTTATTCCACCCTATGCACCACCCGCTGCTTCAGCTTCCCTATACCCCCGCTTGCCTTCCGCCCCCGCCTTTCAAGCTCCTCTGGAAGGCCTTCCTGTGCCAGGAGTGCCCCCACCCGATCTGGAAGGGGTACCTTGGATCACCACTACACGAGTTTACCGACCCTGGAGACCCCAAGATTTAATTATATGGCGTCGACGGCTCCCCAGACTTAAGGATGATCCAGAAAGAGTGTTACAAATCATAAGGGGAATTATGCGGGCGTATGACCCTACCTGGGGAGATGTACAGACACGCCTTGAATCTGTGTTCACTCCAGATGAAAGGTGCTCAATTTTGGATGCAAATATCTATACCGACTCTAAAAATGCATTTGGAGTGTGTCATGCAACAGGGATGTTATGGAAAGAACGAGGATTCTTTTCGTCATCAGGAAAGAAATTAGCTAATGGAGAAGAAATATGTAATTTGCTGGAAGCAGTTCAACTGCCCAAAGAAATTGCGGTAATACACTGCCCAGCCCATACTAAAGACACTACAGAAATTAGCAGAGGAAATGCTCTAGCCAACGCTGCTGCGAGGGCTGCAGCTCGACAACCTCTGAGAGAATGTATGGGGGCAGTTCCAAGGATGGACCAGAGTGAGTGGCCAAACTTAATAGACCCCAAAACTATGTATGAAAAAGAATGCTCAGTGGAAGAGAAAAAACAATGGGAACAGTGGGAAGCAAAACAAAATGATGACGGAATATGGACAATTGGGGAAAAACCAATTCTACCAAAAAAATATTTAATTACTATAGCTAGGTGGTTTCACGATAAAGCTCATGGGGGAGCCGAGGCAATAGCTAAGCAGGTACAGAAAGTATGGGCTGCTCCAGGAATTTATGCAGCTGCTACAAGAATAACGAATAGCTGCCCGACCTGCCAGAAGTTTTCAAATAACAAGCCAAGCTCAGATTTGGGGGGGCGACCATGGGCTTTCTTCCCTTTCCAGAAGCTGCAAATAGATTATGCAGATATGCCATCTGTCTATGGATACAAACACTTGTTAGTGATAGTAGATCAGTTATCAGGCTGGGTAGAAGCTTTCCCAACAAGAAAGGCTGACACAGGGGCAGTGGTAAAAGCCTCACTGAAAGAAATCATACCCAGGTATGGGGTCCCAGAAGCCATTGATTCAGACAGGGGTGCCCATTTTACAGCAAGCATAATCAATCAGTTATGTAAATCGTTAGGAATAAAAAGAAACCTACATGCTCCTTATCACCCACAATCTTCAGGACAAGTAGAAAGAATGAATAGAGCATTAAAAGAGAAAATAGCAAGAATATGCACACATGCTAGCCTGAAATGGCCAGAGGCATTAAACTTAGCTCTATGGGATGTTCGAAATTCTCCATGGCAACCCATAGGACTAACACCAGCAGAAATTCTTTTTGGGAGACATTTAGCGATACCAGGGACTTATATCCCCGCTAAGACCAGCCTATTAGATGGAGATGAACGAGTGACACAATATGTACTAGCCTTACAAGAACGGTTTAAGGCCTTGCAAAATCAGGCTCAGTGGTTTCAGCCGGTGCCATCAGACATTCAGGCACATGATATACAGCCTGGAGATAAAGTGTTGATAAAGGTATTCTCGCGAAAAACAAAACTAGAACCAAAATGGGAAGGACCCTACACTGTATTGTTAAGTTCTCACTACGCTGTTAAAATTCCAGGAAAAGAGAATTGGATTCACCACTCTCACGTGAAACGAGTGACAGTCCAAGAAGCAAACACAGCAGAGGGTGCAGCAGATCAGTGAAAACAACCACGTAAAGCTCGATGGGATACACGACTTCCCCAGGGTAATCTGTTCGGACTTGCCTCACTAACACAAATCTCTTTCCCTTTACTGCACCCTGCAGGATGGCAGGCAGAAGTGCCATGCTGATGTTGCTGTTTCAAACCCTGGCAATGCTACTTTCCCTAAGCTGTGGTCAAAGAACCTTAGAGTGGCCATGGTCCCAGGCCCGTGTTAAGTATACCGGAAGTATGGGATTAAATTCTGATAAAAACTTAAACCTCTCAACCCTGGTCATGCATGGAACTGAAGTATACTCAGAAAATGAATGGAGCTGGGATAATACTAACCAACTTCCCCAACTCCTGGGAAGGACAGGAAAGGAAATAAAGATAGGATGTGGAGTGATCAGCGGGTCCACCCACGAGAAGGCGACTCAAATCTCTCTCACTAAAATCAAATCAAATGAAAAAGAAAGGAAAATTTGTGCCACTGAAAACCTGGCTTGCTGGTACAATTTTACCTTAGAACAGCCTGTTTTAATAGTTTGTCTGTGGGCTCACCACAATGTGGGACTATCATTTGAATTTAAAATAGACATTATTGAGCCCAGTACAGCAATACCTACCCTGACTACAATTATTTCCACCAATATAAATAACTCTGTTACCATGAAGAGTAAGAAAACCTTATCCACACAAATCTTTGAAATTGGACCGTATGTGATTAGAAATACAGGCCAACAACGAGTATTATTTAATCCATCATGGTCTCTCAAACGAGTAGAGCTATTAATGCAAATTATATCTCTACAATCAAACCGACCTGTTCACCATTCTTAGGTACGTCCTATGTGGGATGGACGGCGTGGTTACATAGGCGAACCCTCACCTCTCCAAAACGAACAAGGAGAGATGTGACCGGTATCATAGGAACAGGATTGGGAGTCCTAAACAGTATAGATGCTGAAGTACTCGTAAATAAACTGAGCACAACAACAAGTGACTTATACAGATTAAAACATCCATTGAGGTCGTCTTTATTAGCATTAGGAACTAACCAATGGCTTTCATCCGAGATATTACCTCAATGGGAAAAAATGAATGAAAAAGATCACCACTTGATAGTGGATGCACTTGGGGAAACCCAAATTAATATTTCCCTGGCCCTCAGTTGCATCCAAGCTCAACTGTGGATGCAATCTATGGTAGCAGCGATTATAAGGGAAGGGGAAGAGGGCACTTTACCCACTGAAATTCAAAAGGTAATTTGGGATAATGCGACCGGATTTGAAAAGGAATTCCAATCCTGGTGGTATCTGGTCAATTTTACTTATGATCCTATCAACACTAAGGCCACAGCCTTTGTTTCAACAATACGTAATGCTTCAACATATACAATATATCCAATCATTGCGTTAGGATTAAATCACAATGGAGCTATACTCTATCCATTGGAACATAGAGTATGGGCCCAACGAAATGGAAATAAATGGCAAACTGTGGACGTTAGCGCATGCATTGTACGGGAACAGCAAGGGTTTATTTGTGAAAGTAATACTATCAAAGCCCAAGACATTTGTCTTGACGCTGAGCAAAATGTTTGTCATTTTGAAATACAGCCTGATGAAACACCTGAAACTATACTTGTATATATTGGGAGAGGATGCGTATGTACGAGAACCTTTTGTAGTCTTGCAGTTATAGATGGCATTGTAGTAGATACAAGTAATCATTGAAATATTTGTATTTGTAGCTTTACCAAAATCATGGGATGTGATTTTAATTATTCAGCTCCTATCACGTCTTATCAATTGTTACAACCTAATTATACATTAATTCAAAATTTACTACCTACCCCCATTGGGATGAATCTCACCCTGGTAAGGAAACTACTACAACATAATGATTTGCATCGACTGCTAGAGCGCGTCCAGAACAGTGGACAGAAAACTCTAATCACTGTTCCCCATGATGCAAAAGAGATACATCATATCTTAGAAAGGGTAAAAAGGGACGGAGAACATCATGGCTGGGAAACTCTTCTAAGGTGGTCACCAACTGCAACAGGGATTTATAATCATGTATTGCACCCGGTAGTAGTTGTGTTCAGTTTAACTGTGTTATGCCTATTGCTTACGATCATATTATACATAAGATTAGGGAAAGTGATAGTATGCCTCGAAAGGCTTCGAGAACTCTGTTTAAAATATTAGCAGGGATGCTTCATAAAAACAAAGGGGGGAAACTGTTAAAGAATAGTGAATTGAAACTGTCTAGAAATGGCTGCTTGGCACAACTTACATAAAACTTGCTTAGCATGAGTGGCTAGATTTGCTGAAGCCTTAGGCCGAGCGTGGGGAAAGTAACGAATCTTTACTTAGTTTAATAAAAAATAGTGCCTCAGAGCTCATTCAGGCTGGGAAGATAAGGGTGCCACACGCAGTCAGCGCACCTGTGTCACCGACTCCGGGAGGGAAGACGCCAAAACAATGGGGAAAAATAAGACCTTGGGAAACAGCCGCCAGACCCAACAAAAACAGAAGTACAACCGTCATCAGAGACTGCAAAAAAACAAAAATAAGGAGAAAAACAGCTTGCCTCAGAAAGATGATGAGACCCAATCAGGAGCAGGAGACCCCAGACCAAAAAATTACTATTGGTCTAACTACTGCGTGAGGGGTGGGAACTGGAAGTCGAAAAGACTATAATTACCCAGGATTTGTTTATGTTAGGGTCCCTCTTTGGAGGCACCCAGCTCGAGCTGTAATTATGGTACGCGCATGATTAAAATTATCTAATTTGTTTTGATTTGGCTCTGAACTTTACTTGCGGGAACCTAGGGTCAAGCCCTGTTATGGTGGCCGACAAGCCTATTTTCCATAACAGTTTGGCACCCCAGATGGGACCCTAGGCGACCACTGTCGGGGCCTCTCATCTCCAAACAATCATCTGGCGCCATCGGGTGAGTTCACCTGGGATCTTTGGCAACGAGAGGCACTGAGAAGGTGAGTCTTAAACTCCCGCCTAAATTCTAAATTCTGGTCTGGTAACAGTGCACTGAAGGGGTACGCGGGCTGATCACCGTAAGGCGTACCAGGTGTGGGGGGGGGTACGCGCGCTGGCCACTGTAAGGCATACCAGGGGGACAGGTAGGAGTCCCATCCCCAGGCGTACCAGGGGTGTGGGTGGGGGGTACGCAGGCTGGCCACTGTAAGGCATACCAGGGGGACAGGTAGGAGTCCCATCCCCAGGGTTAGAGTGGGTTTTAAGTCCCAGCTCGGTCCGGCCAGAGGAGGGGTGTGCAGCCTGATCAGCATAAGGCGCACTGCAAAACTGTAAGACTGAAATCTAGAGTCACCGTGACTGGTGTGAGTGTAAACAGTGCTGTGTGTTTGCGTGTGTGTGTGTGAGTGTGTGTAGCCTGGGAACCGATTGGGGCACCCGTTGGCTGAGAAGCCGCCCGCTGCGAAGGGACAGCAGTCCTAGCAGTTAAAGACTCGGGTGGTGTGAGTGCGGTTCCCAGAGAGCGAGAGAAAGAGAGAGAGAGAAATAGTGTGTGTGATCACACCAGCTACAGGGACTGGTGTTACCGGTAAGGAAGTGCACTGCCTGATTTGCTTAAGACGCACTTTTCAGGAACTCAATATGGGAAATAATTTTGGCATAGAAAAGGGGATGCCCTTAGCCGAAATTTTGGTAAACTGGAGTAAGATTGATGGTACCAAAAATTTAGGGAGAAAAAGGTTAGTCCAACTATGTCAGGAGGATTGGCCGTTCCTGACTAAGGAAGGTAATCTGGCAGAGCGATGGCCGCCCCAGGGGACCTTCGGTTACCAGGAACTAACTTTCCTGCGTCATCATTTGGAGAATAGGTTCCCCAGACAAATGGATTACTGGTATCTATGGGACAACTGGGCATTTGCTAGACGAAAAGAGGCGCCTAGGAAAGAGAGAATCTTTCCTCAGAATGCTGTAAGTACCGCAGCTGCTGAAACGCCTGTGGCAGTTATTCCACCCTATGCACCACCCGCTGCTTCAGCTTCCCTATACCCCCGCTTGCCTTCCGCCCCCGCCTTTCAAGCTCCTCTGGAAGGCCTTCCTGTGCCAGGAGTGCCCCCACCCGATCTGGAAGGGGTACCTTGGATCACCACTACACGAGTTTACCAACCCTGGAGACCCCAAGATTTAATTATATGGCGTCGACGGCTCCCCAGACTTAAGGATGATCCAGAAAGAGTGTTACAAATCATAAGGGGAATTATGCGGGCGTATGACCCTACCTGGGGAGATGTACAGACACGCCTTGAATCTGTGTTCACTCCAGATGAAAGGTGCTCAATTTTGGATGCAAATATCTATACCGACTCTAAAAATGCATTTGGAGTGTGTCATGCAACAGGGATGTTATGGAAAGAACGAGGATTCTTTTCGTCATCAGGAAAGAAATTAGCTAATGGAGAAGAAATACGTAATTTGCTGGAAGCAGTTCAACTGCCCAAAGAAATTGCGGTAATACACTGCCCAGCCCATACTAAAGACACTACAGAAATTAGCAGAGGAAATGCTCTAGCTAACGCTGCTGCGAGGGCTGTAGCTCGACAACCTCTGAGAGAATGTATGGGGGCAGTTCCAAGGATGGACCAGAGTGAGTGGCCAAACTTAATAGACCCCAAAACTATGTATGAAAAAGAGTGCTCAGTGGAAGAGAAAAAACAATGGGAACAGTGGGAAGCAAAACAAAATGATGACGGAATATGGACAATTGGGGAAAAACCAATTCTACCAAAAAAATATTTAATTACTATAGCTAGGTGGTTTCACGATAAAGCTCATGGGGGAGCCGAGGCAATAGCTAAGCAGGTACAGAAAGTATGGGCTGCTCCAGGAATTTATGCAGCTGCTACAAGAATAACGAATAGCTGCCCGACCTGCCAGAAGTTTTCAAATAACAAGCCAAGCTCAGATTTGGGGGGGCGACCATGGGCTTTCTTCCCTTTCCAGAAGCTGCAAATAGATTATGCAGATATGCCATCTGTCTATGGATACAAACACTTGTTAGTGATAGTAGATCAGTTATCAGGCTGGGTAGAAGCTTTCCCAACAAGAAAGGCTGACACAGGGGGAGTGGTAAAAGCCTCACTGAAAGAAATCATACCCAGGTATGGGGTCCCAGAAGCCATTGATTCAGACAGGGGTGCCCATTTTACAGCAAGCATAATCAATCAGTTATGTAAATCGTTAGGAATAAAAAGAAACCTACATGCTCCTTATCACCCACAATCTTCAGGACAAGTAGAAAGAATGAATAGAGCATTAAAAGAGAAAATAGCAAGAATATGCACACATGCTAGCCTGAAATGGCCAGAGGCATTAAACTTAGCTCTATGGGATGTTCGAAATTCTCCACGGCAACCCATAGGACTAACACCAGCAGAAATTCTTTTTGGGAGACATTTAGCGATACCAGGGACTTATATCCCTGCTAAGACCAGCCTATTAGATGGAGATGAACAAGTGACACAATATGTACTAGCCTTACAAGAACGGTTTAAGGCCTTGCAAAATCAGGCTCAGTGGTTTCAGCCGGTGCCATCAGACATTCAGGCACATGATATACAGCCTGGAGATAAAGTGTTGATAAAGGTATTCTCGCGAAAAACAAAACTAGAACCAAAATGGGAAGGACCCTACACTGTATTGTTAAGTTCTCACTACGCTGTTAAAATTCTAGGAAAAGAGAATTGGATTCACCACTCTCAAGTGAAACGAGTGACAGTCCAAGAAGCAAACACAGCAGAGGGTGCAGCAGATCAGTGAAAACAACCACGTAAAGCTCGATGGGATACACGACTTCCCCAGGGTAATCTGTTCAGACTTGCCTCACTAACACAAATCTCTTTCCCTTTACTGCACCCTGCAGGATGGCAGGCAGAAGTGCCGTGCTCATGTTGCTGTTTCAAACCCTGGCAATGCTACTTTCCCTAAGCTGTGGTCAAAGAACCTTCGAGTGGCCATGGTCCCAGGCCCGTGTTAAGTATACCGGAAGTATGGGATTAAATTCTGATAAAAACTTAAACCTCTCAACCCTGGTCATGCATGGAACTGAAGTATACTCAGAAAATGAATGGAGCTGGGATAATACTAACCAACTTCCCCAACTCCTGGGAAGGACAGGAAAGGAAATAAAGATAGGATGTGGAGTGATCAGCGGGTCCACCCACGAGAAGGCGACTCAAATCTCTCTCACTAAAATCAAATCAAATGAAAAAGAAAGGAAAATTTGTGTCACTGAAAACCTGGCTTGCTGGTACAATTTTACCTTAGAACAGCCTGTTTTAATAGTTTGTCTGTGGGCTCACCACAATGTGGGACTATCATTTGAATTTAAAATAGACATTATTGAGCCCAGTACAGCAATACCTACCCTGACTACAATTATTTCCACCAATATAAATAACTCTGTTACCATGAAGAGTAAGAAAACCTTATCCACACAAATCTTTGAAATTGGACCGTATGTGATTAGAAATACAGGCCAACAACGAGTATTATTTAATCCATCATGGTCTCTCAAACGAGTAGAGCTATTAATGCAAATTATATCTCTACAATCAAACCGACCTGTTCACCATTCTTAGGTACGTCCTATGTGGGATGGACGGCGTGGTTACATAGGCGAACCCTCACCTCTCCAAAACGAACAAGGAGAGATGTGACCGGTATCATAGGAACAGGATTGGGAGTCCTAAACAGTATAGATGCTGAAGTACTCGTAAATAAACTGAGCACAACAACAAGTGACTTATACAGATTAAAACATCCATTGAGGTCGTCTTTATTAGCATTAGGAACTAACCAATGGCTTTCATCCGAGATATTACCTCAATGGGAAAAAATGAATGAAAAAGATCACCACTTGATAGTGGATGCACTTGGGGAAACCCAAATTAATATTTCCCTGGCCCTCAGTTGCATCCAAGCTCAACTGTGGATGCAATCTATGGTAGCAGCGATTATAAGGGAAGGGGAAGAGGGCACTTTACCCACTGAAATTCGAAAGGTAATTTGGGATAATGCGACCGGATTTGAAAAGGAATTCCAATCCTGGTGGTATCTGGTCAATTTTACTTATGATCCTATCAACACTAAGGCCACAGCCTTTGTTTCAACAATACGTAATGCTTCAACATATACAATATATCCAATCATTGCGTTAGGATTAAATCACAATGGAGCTATACTCTATCCATTGGAACATAGAGTATGGGCCCAACGAAATGGAAATAAATGGCAAACTGTGGACGTTAGCGCATGCATTGTACGGGAACAGCAAGGGTTTATTTGTGAAAGTAATACTATCAAAGCCCAAGACATTTGTCTTGACGCTGAGCAAAATGTTTGTCATTTTGAAATACAGCCTGATGAAACACCTGAAACTATACTTGTATATATTGGGAGAGGATGCGTATGTACGAGAACCTTTTGTAGTCTTGCAGTTATAGATGGCATTGTAGTAGATACAAGTAATCATTGAAATATTTGTATTTGTAGCTTTACCAAAATCATGGGATGTGATTTTAATTATTCAGCTCCTATCACGTCTTATCAATTGTTACAATCTAATTATACGTTAATTCAAAATTTACTACCTACCCCCATTGGGATGAATCTCACCCTGGTAAGGAAACTACTACAACATGATGATTTGCATCGACTGCTAGAGCGCGTCCAGAACAGTGGACAGAAAACTCTAATCACTGTTCCCCATGATGCAAAAGAGATACATCATATCTTAGAAAGGGTAAAAAGGGACGGAGAACATCATGGCTGGGAAACTCTTCTAGGGTGGTCACCAACTGCAACAGGGATTTATAATCATGTATTGCACCCGGTAGTAGTTGTGTTCAGTTTAACTGTGTTATGCCTATTACTTACGATCATATTATACATAAGATTAGGGAAAGTGATAGTATGCCTCGAAAGGCTTCGAGAACTCTGTTTAAAATATTAGCAGGGATGCTTCATAAAAACAAAGGGGGGAAACTGTTAAAGAATAGTGAATTGAAACTGTCTAGAAATGGCTGCTTAGCACAACTTACATAAAACTTGCTTAGCATGAGTGGCTAGATTTGCTGAAGCCTTAGGCCGAGCGTGGGGAAAGTAACGAATCTTTACTTAGTTTAATAAAAAATAGTGCCTCAGAGCTCATTCAGGCTGGGAAGATAAGGGTGCCACACGCAGTCAGCGCACCTGTGTCACCGACTCCGGGAGGGAAGACGCCAAAACAATGGGGAAAAATAAGACCTTGGGAGGCAACCGCCAGACCCAACAAAAACAGAAGTACAACCATCATCAGAGACTGCAAAAAACAAGAATAAGGAGAAAAACAGCTTGCCTCAGAAAGACGATGAGACCCAATGAGGAGCAGGAGACCCCCAGACCAAAAAATTACTATTGGTCTAACTATCGCGTGAGGGGTGGGAAATGGAAGTCGAAAAGACTATAATTACCCAGGATTTGTTTATGTTAGGGTCCCTCTTTGGAGGCACCCAGCTCGAGCTGTAATTACGGCACGCGTGTGATTAAAATTTAGTTTGTTTTGATTTGGCTCTGAACTTTACTTGCGGGAACCTAGGGTCGAACTCTGTTATGGTGGCCGACAAGTTTAATTTCCGTAACAGGCCGATGAGGCTGCAAAAAGGGCAGCATTATCTGTGTCAGTGGCAGCATTAGTTCCAGAGAGAATGTTAAAAATGGAAATTCCAGTATACACTGAAAAAGAAAATAAATTAGCAGAAATAGTGAAATGCATAAAAACTCCTGAAGGATGGTGGGTGACATCTACTGGACAGTGTGTGGTAACTTTGCTGATAATGAAGAAGCTGATGAAGCAAATACATGATAGTACCCACATGGGAGCTGAGGCATTGGTTGAAACAGTTAAAAGATTTGCTGTGGGAGTTAGTATGTTAATAATTGCAAAGGGTATTACACAAAAATGTGAAATCTGTCTTAGAAATAATCCCAAGATTCAGAAGAAGCCCCCCAGGGGAAGTATAAAGGGGCTTCATGCCTGGGGATTACTGGCAAATTGATTTTTCTGAATTACCAAGATGTAATGGGTAGAAATATTTGTTGGTAATTGTTGACACCTTTTCAGGATGGCCTGAGACTTTCCCGTGTCGTACCACTAAAGCAAGGGAGGTAGTGAAAATGTTATTAAAAGAAATCTACCAAGATTTAGGGTACCAGAAGGGTTTTCTTCAGATAGGGGACCTCATTTTATAGCAGAAATAGTACAGCAAATCTCAAAAATACTACAAATTAAATGGGACTTACATACCCCCTGGAGGCCACAATCCAGTGGAAAAGTGGAAAGAGTGAATCAAACAATTAAGAGACAGGTAGGAAAACTGTGTCAGGAGACTCAGATGAAATGGACTGATGTTTTACCTCTGGCATTATTAAGAATCAGAATAACCCCAAGGGTTAGGGCGAAAGTTAGTCCATTTGAGATTCTGTATGGTAAACCTTACACTGTAAATTTAACTGGAAATGAAATTCAAATGCACGTTAAGGGTGATCAAATTTTAAGTGATTATCTCTTGTCTATGGCAAAGGTTCTTCTCTCCGTAGGTACATCCAGTTATACTTTTAGGTTACACCCGAGTGAAAGCAGTACCTCGAGAGACGTGGAAAGCTGAACAAGTTCAACCTCTAAAGTTAAAAATATATAAAGATATATGAGTTGTATTAGAAGCGAATCGGTTTTAAATTTAGATAGTATTCAGGGAAAAAATGCTTTAATCTGTTTGTTAGGAATAGGGTTAATATTGTTGTTACGGTATCTGTGTAAAAATGATGTTCTCCTTAACAACCAGGGGAGAAATGTGGTGGTTAGTTTTTCTAGGTTACCTGAGCCAAACAATTAAAGGGAATCAGGAAGGATTTTGGAGTCACAGTCTCCATTTGGAAGTAATTACGAAATCTATGAAGATAGTTAACCAGAGGGATTGCTGGGTGTGTACCCACTTCCCTGAACATTCCAACAAGGGCTTCCCGCTAACTGGAGTGCCTATGAAACAACCAAACAGGAATGGGAAGTCCAGAGTGTGACAGGAGATTATTATCAATGTATCCAAAGATGTAATAATAGTAATAAATGGTGGGAGAAAACTATACTTTATGGAAAGCAACCGATCAACTGTACTGGAGCCATTAAGGTAGGAGGTTATAAAGATTGCTCTCGGATACCTGAATAGGTTAGAAGTGGCCAAGTAAGGAACTAAATGGGTGGCGTGTTCCAAAAGGTAGTGGATGGTATTGGTTGTGTGGAAACAAGGCACGAAAAGTGCTACCTCCTAATTGGTCAGGGACATGTACTTTGGGGCAATAATCCCTAATGTTACTATAAGAAAAGAATTGAGTAATAAATACCAAAAATCCTGGCTAAGA
Source organism: Dromaius novaehollandiae (assembly GCF_036370855.1). Lineage (NCBI taxonomy): Eukaryota > Metazoa > Chordata > Aves > Casuariiformes > Dromaiidae > Dromaius > Dromaius novaehollandiae. The sequence goes on from NW_026991310.1 coordinate 841,668, forward strand.
ACATTCATAAGGAGACAAAAGAGGGTCAATAATCCTTTAATAGATCGACCTACTAGGTTGCAGTCATTCGTAAGGTGGCTGTTTCCACAACTGGGAGTGAGTGAACTTGAAAAAGCAATAGTAAATATTTCAGCAGTTATTGAAAAAAATAGGGAATAAAACCTCTGATGCCACTGCAGCTTTACAAGAGGAGGTTTCAGAAACTGCGAAAATAACTACCCAAAACAGGATGGCTCTAGATGTGTTATTGGCATCTCAGGGAGGAGTATGTACAATAATAAATACTAGTTGCTGTGTATATGTGGATCAAAGCGGGAGAATTTCTACCGATCTAAATGAAATCTGGAAGCAGACTGAAATCTTACATGGGGTTCAGAAAGATGATACCTCTTTTGGATTTGAAGAAACATGGAAATGGTTGACTTCCTGGTTCCCTGACGTGAGCTCATGGGTTAAAAAGTGTTTAACAATTTTGGGAATGGTGTTAGTAGTTTTTGTATGCGTTTATGTAGTGATTCAATGCATTTCTAGATGTTGTACAAAATTAATATGGGAAAGATTTTAAAAGAGTGAGACTAATATGAAAATGATCATATAAGTCTCAAAGGGGGAGAATTGTTACAAGACAACCCTGGGAAGCTCAGAAAGAATGTTTGAACTAGGTAGATTAGGATAACTTCTAACATTAAGTCTGAAGTGGTCTAGAGGTAGCCACTTAGATAAAACTTGCTTCATGAGTAGCTAAATTTGCTGAAGCCTTAGGCCGCACTCCTAGTTCAGTAAGAAAGGGCCTCAGAGCTGGTGCAGGCTGGAAAGATAAGGGAGTTACAAGCAGGCTGCATTCCTGTGCCCCACACTCCGAAAGGGAGGATGTCAAGGCTTTGAAATAAGGCCTGCTTGGGCACCAGGACCTTGGGGAGCAAAACCTCCTCTCACTGCTGAAACAATGTTAATTAAGGGGTCTGGACTATCTCCCCCTTGTCAGGACTTTGGGAGATAACACCTACTGTCCCTGCTGGGGCAGTGTTAAATGATCTCCCCTCATCAGGACCTTGGGAGACAGGGGTGGGACCCGGGGAATGAAGAAATCACTAACCAATCAGTGTAAAAGGGAAAACTGCAAATCTGGCAATTTGTTTGTATAAATGCTACTTGAAAAGTTGGGGTGGGGGGAGTGTGCTTGATTTGTGGGAAGCACCCAGGCTTGCGCAACTCTGAAATAAATAAGCAAATGTCTCTCCTGAGTGTGTAATTATTGGCTTATTGCACACCGGGCAACGAATCCGCTTTTCGGACAACAACAGCAGCCTCAGTGCTTCACAGGCCCGTGGGAGGCCCCTGGCTGCTGGCTGTGCTTGTGAGGTCACAACAGCCTCTGTGCCCTATATGGCAGTGGCAGGCCCCTGGCTGTTTGCTGTGCTCGTGAGGTCACAGCAGTCCCATTGCCTGATATGCCAGTGGAATGCCCAAGGCTGTTTGCTGTGCTTCTGAGGTCACAGCAGCCTCAGTGCTTCACAGGCCAGTGGGAGGCCCCTGGCTGCTGGCTGTGCTCGTGCGGTCACAGCAGCCTCTGTGCCCTACAGGGCAGTGGGAGGCTCATGGCTGTTTGCTGTGCTTGTGAGCTCACAGAAGTCTGAGGGCCTGATAGCCAGTGGCAGACCCACAGCTGCTGGCTGTGCTTATGAAGTCACAGCAGTCCTATTGCCCGATAGGCCAGTGCGAGGCCATTGGCTGCTGGCTGTGCTTTTGAGGTCACAGCAGTCTAAGTGACTGAGAGGCCAGTGGCAGGCCTCTGTGTGCTGGCTGCATTTTGAGGTCACCTTTGTCTCAGTGCCTCATCAGGCAGTGGGATGCCCATGGCTGCTGACTCTGCTTGTGAGCTCACAGAAGTGCCAGTGCCTGATAGGCCCCTGGCGGCTTCCTGTCCTTGTGAGGTCACATCAGCCTCTGTGTCTGATAGGGCAGTGGAAGGTGTTGTAGAGGCCTCTGAGTGCCTTCCTTTCTGGTGGTTCAGGGGCACCGGAGTGCCTTTTTTTGCATTGTAGCAGCCCCCAAGTACCTTTTTTTCTGCTGTAGGGGCCTCCGAGTGCCTTTTTTTGTGGTGTACAGGCCTCTGAGTGCCTTTTTTTGTGGTGTGGTGCTCCGAGTGCCTTTCTTTTTTGCTGTCGGGGCCTCTGAGTGCATTTTTTTTTTTTTGCGGTGCACTGGCCTCCAAGTGCCCTGTTTTTCAGTGCACTGGCCTCCGAGTGCCTTTTTTTGCGGTGCAGGGGCTACTGAGTGCATTTTTTTGCAGTGCATGGTCCTCAGGGTGCATTTTTTTCCAGTGCAGGAGCCTCCAAGTGCCTTTTTTGTAATGTGGGGGCCACTGAGTGCCTCTCTTGGTGGTGTAAGGGGCCTCCAAGTGCCTTCTTTTGTGGTGTAGCGGCCTCCGAGTGCCTTTTTCTCCTGTGTACAGGCCTGCAAGTGCCTCTTTTCCCAGTGCAGGAGCCTCCAAGTGCCTCTTTTGGTGGTGCAGGGCCCTCCGAGTGCCTTGTTTCACATTGTAGCAGCCCCCAAGTGCCTTTGTTTGTGCTGTTGGGGCCACCCAGTACCTTTTTTTGTGGTGTGGTCCTCCGAGTGCCTTTTTTTTGTGGTGTAGAGGCCTCCGAGTGCCTTTTTTGCTGTGCAGGGGCCTGTGATTGACTTTTTTGGCAGTGCAGGGGCCACTGAGTGCCTTTTCTTCTGGTGCACTAGCCTCCGAGCTCCTTTTTTTCCAGTGTATGGGCCTCCCAGTACCTTTTTTTGCATTGTAGCAGCCTCTGAGTGCCTTTTTTTCCACTACAGTGGCCTCCAAGTGCCTTTTTATCTGCTGCAGGTGCCTCCACGTGCATTTCCTTGAGGTGCAGCGGCCACCGAGTGCCTTTTCTTTTTTAATGTAGGGGCATCCGAGTGCCCTTTTCTGGCGGTGCGGGGCCCTCCAAGTGCTCTTTTTTGCAGTTCAGTGGTCTCATCGTGCCTTTTCATGCAGTGTAGGGTCCTCCGAGTGACTTTTTTTTTGTGCTGTAGGGTTCTCCATGTACCTTTTTTTTGCGATGTAGTGGCCCCAAGTGCCTTTTCTTGTGGTTCAGGGGCCTCCGAGTGACTCTTTTCTCATTGTAGCAGCCCCCGAGTGCCTTTTTTGTGCTGTAGAGGCCACTGAGTGCCTGTTTTTACAGTGTATTGGCCTCCGAGGGCTTTTTTTTCCTCTGCAGGGGCCTCCGAGTGCCTTTCTCTGTGGTGTAGCGCCCTCCAGTTGCCTTTTTTTGTGATGTAGCGGCCTCCAAGTGCCTATTTCTGCGGTGCAGGGGCCTCCGAGTGACTTTTTTCCATATGTAGGGGCATCCGAGGGCCCTTTTCCGGTCGTGCAGGGCCCTCTGAGTGCTTTTTTTTGTGGTGCAGTGGTTTCTGAGTGCCTTTTCTTTGCAGTGGGGCCTCCGAGAGCCCTTTTTTTGCAGTGCAGGACCTTCCGAATGCCTTTTTTGCTGTGCAGTGGTCTCCGCGTGCCTTTTTTTGTGGTGCAGGTCCTCGCTCTGCTTGTGAGTTTGCTTCTGCCTCTGTGCTTGATAGGTCAGTGGCAGGGCCATGCCACCTGGCTTTGCTTGTGAGGATACTTGTGTCTGCATGCCAAAAAGGGCAGTGGCAGGCCCATGGTTGCTGGTTGTGTCTTATGATGTCACTTTGACCTGCATGGCATGCATGGGCATGCACTGCCACGCCCATGGCTGCTGGTCTGCTTGGGTGTTCCCTTCTTTCTCCGTGCTTGATGCGCCATGGCAGGCCCAGAGCTGCTGGCTGTGCTTGTGAGGTCCCTTTGACCTCAGTGCCTGATGAGGCACTCAGAGCGCCATGAGTCCTGCCTGTGCTTCTGAGCTCACTTCTGCCTCAGTGCCTGATTGGCAAGTGGCAGGCCACTGGCTGCTTGCTGAGGTGGTGAGGTCATTTTTACCAGCAGCCCTAAACTTAGCGCTACGGGAGGTTCAGAATCCTCTGTGACAGCCTCTAAGACTATTGCCAGTGGAAATTCTTTTGGGCAGACCTTTAGCCACAGTGGGCAACTCAGGCTAAAAGCAACCGCTTGGGTGGAGATGAGCGAATTACACTTACAAAAGGTAGGGGAAAAGCTCAGTGGGCCCACTCAGCACCAGGTGACATGCAAGCACACGCTATCCAGCCTGGACATAAGGGGTTGGTACAGATAGTCACCTGAAAGTCCGAAGTGCAACCAAATCTCGGGAGGCCCCTACACTGTACTGTTGAGTTCTTATTTCACTGTGAAACTTCCAGGTAGAGAAAATTGGCTCCAATCAGTCAGATGTAAAGCGGCTGAGTGGACCGGAAGCTCTTGGAAGCACCACATGAGCTAAGCCGTCCGGGACATTAAATGTTACAAAGTGTGGCGTGTAACCCTTGCTTGTGTTGTTAATTGTTGTCGTGACCTTTGTGCTTGCACTGGAGTATTGTTTAACCGCCCTAGCAAAAAACCAACCTGGGGGTAAAATGTGTTGTAGCCAAAATCGAGGAGAAGCAATTTGGGAAGCAAATGAGGAACGCTCTTCTTCCTACTTGTATCAAATAGCGCATCCACAGAGTTGACAGCATGTTGCAGTGCCTACCACGTTGAAGGTGAGGCAAAAGCCCTGGAGGAGCATCCCATACGGATAGAAATGGGACCAAGACGTTACCCAAACTGAGAAGTCCAGTGTGTCACTAACTACAAATTGTAGTGACTCTCGCCTGGTGCCGGAGAGACGATTGCACTGAGAACTTCCGCCTTCCATTGCCCGGGTCCCGGCAGACCCCGGTGATGTGTTCTAACGACCGCTCTTGTAATGGGAGTGTAACTTGTAAGTCTATGCCATCTGCACTCTCAGGAGCGGGCTTTCAGCACTCTCTCCTGCTTTAACCACTTCCCCAATGCTCTCCATTTTAACTTTCCCTGCGGTCACTGCAGGAACAGCCCGACCATCTCCGCAGAGCTCCCACGCAGTTAAATCAACCGGAACACAAAAGTTACTGTTGAACCCTTTGTGGTCTCTAAAACTTGCAGCGTTACTCAGGCAAGAGAACATGTCTATGATTAAACCATCCTGTCTGCCTTTTTTAAATATAGCTTACACCGCATGGCTGGAATGGTTACGCAAGCGGACCTGACACACCAAATGGCGAGAAAGAAAGGATGTCAGTGGTGTTACAGGGCCAGGATTAGGAGTTCGAAATAGCATCGATGCTGAGGCATTAGTGAATAAGTAAGTGCCACAAACAGAGATGTGTCTACATTAGCAAAGCCATCAGCAAAGCCATTACGATCATCTCTGTTACCTCTTGGAAGTAATCAACGGTGCTCCTCTCAGATTTCTACCTCAGTGGGAGCTCAAAGAAGGAAAGCTCATCAGCTTCCTTAGTTGCAGCAGGAGGAGCTCAAACTAATGTTTCTTTGGCGGTCCATTGTATCCAAGCCAAATGGACACAATCGGGACCAGTTGCAACAACTCGGGCAGGTGAGAAAGGGCTCCTACCCAGTGAAATTCGCAAAGCAGGACTCCTTCCAAAGGAGTTCAATATGAAGGAATCTTGGACTGCCACCATCTAGAGTTAATCAGAGTCAGGCTAGGGCAGCCCCATGACATTGCCTCCCGCGCCTCACTTACACCACGTCCACTCACAGCTGCCTCCTAAGACTGCCCGCCTGCTCAGCTGCCTGTCTGAACAGCCCACACTGACAGGCAAGAGCTGTTGCCAAGCAAGCTTGACCTGCATGCGTAGGGCAGCCCCACAGCACTTTCACAGCTGCCTTCCTCGCCGGCTGACACTTACAGCAGGGCTATTCCCTCCGAACGCCTAGGAGTGCCACACTGCTCCAACGCCTCCACTGACAGTCAGGGCTCACAGGCGGGAGCTAGTCCCAGCCAAGCTTGCCCTGCATGCCTAAGGCAGTCCCACAACAGGATAACGGCTTGCCTTCCTTTCCTGTCGACATTAATAGCACCGCTATTCCCGCCTTCCCTCCTAGGAATGCCACGTTGCTCAAATGCCTGTCCAACGAGCAAGGGCTGCTAGGCAAGAGCGCGGGTATGCGAAACTAGCCTTGGGCAGCCCCACAAGCGGTACCCATCTCGCCTTCCTCCCCCGTCAACAATTACAGCAGGCGTACTCACAGCTTCCTCCTAAGAATGCCCAGCTCTTCAGACGCCTGTCCGAACAGCAAGGGCCGCTAGGCAAGAGCTCTGGGCATGCCAAGCTTGCCTCGGGCAGCCCACAGCATATTCCCTGCTCTCTTTCTAGGTGAGGGCCTTTTGGCCTTTACCCCCTGGCTACTCCCAACTTAGTCCTAAGAATGCCAAAATGCTCAGACGCCTTTGTGAGCAAGCAGGGCTCAAAAGCAAGAGCTCGTCCCCACCACACAAAACCTGCTAAGCCACAGCAGGCCCACTACACCTTCACAGTTGCCTTCCTCTCCTGGCCACACTTAAAGGATGCGTACTCACGCCTTACTCCGAGGAGTGCCACATTGCGCAAACGCCTCTCTCTCTTCTGTCAGTCCTCACAGTCAAGAATTCTGGACACAAGTTGGAAAAGAGCTTCTGGCAGCCACACAAGATATGCGCAGCTCACCGTTCACTTGTGTTGCCAATCACACCAGGCATACTCAGCGCTTCCTCCAATGAATGCCAGAATAGTCAGTGGCGCGTCCAAGCAGCCAGGGCTCACAGACAAGAGCCTTGATCCTAAGGCCACTGCACAGTATGTTCCTGAGTGGCCATCCTCTCCTGGCAAAACAGAGGGGCTTGTTCGCTCTAAGTGTGGCGGGAAGAGGTGGGCAAGCTGCGAACCTGTTGTGGAGCTGCCTTAGATATGCAGCTGAAGCCTGTGAGCGCTGGCTGTTCGGACAGCCGTCGGAGCAGTCTGTCGGGCTTAGGAAGAAGCTGTGAGTACGCCTGGTGTAACTGTCGACAGGGGAGGCTGGTGAGCCCGGCTCGTTTTGTGGCCCTGCCAGAGACAATCTTCTCCTGCCCAGATCTCTTGCCCATAAGTGCCGGCTCTCCGGAGAAGCCTCTGAGCAGCCGAGCCCTCTTAAGAGTAAGCATGCTGTAATTGTTGATGGGGAGGATGGCGAAATGCGACTTCCTGTGGGGCTTCCAGAGACAAGCTTGTTGTGCCAAGAACGCTCGCCTGTGAGTAATGACAGGGGAGAAAGGCATTTGAGCAGTGTGCCACTCCTAGCAGTAGGCTGGGAATCGGCAAGCTGTAACTGTCAGCAGGCGAAGGCGGCAAGTCGTGAACGTGTTGTGGAGCTGCCCTAAGCATGCAGTGCAAGCTTGCTGGGGCAACTCTTTTGCCTGTGAGCTCTGGATGTTCGGACAGTCGTCTGAGCAGTCTGGCAGTCTTAGGCAGAAGCTGTGAGTACGCCTGGTGTAATTGTCGATGGGAGGAGGATGGCGAGACGGGCTCATTTTTGTTGTGCTCCCAGAGACAAGCTTGTCGTGCCCAGCGCTCTTGCCTGTGAGCTTTCTAAAGCGTAAGCCTGGTGTAATTGTCGACAGGTCTCACAGGCAAGAGTGATGGACTCCCCCCCGCCCCAGGATTGCTCTGCATGCTTAGGGCAGCCCGACAACACATTCACAGCTGCCTGCCTAGCCGGTCAACACTTACAGCAGGCCTAGTCCTCCCGAACGCCTAGGCGTGCCACAGTGCTCAAACGCCTCCACTGACAGTCAGGGCTCACAGGCAGGAGTTAGTCCCAGCCAAGCTTCCCCTGCATGCCTAAGGCAGTCCCACAACAGGATAATGGCTTGCCTTCTTCTCCTGTCGACATTAAAAGCACGTCGGCTCCCACCTTCCTCTTAGCAATGCCACATTGCTCAAATGCCTGTCCAACGAGCAAGGGCTGCTGGGCATGCCAAGCTTGCCTCAGGCAGCCCCACAAGACGTAACCATCTCGCCTTCCTCCCCGTCGACAAACCCACCATGCATACTCACAGCTTCCTGCTATGAATGCCAGAGTGCTCAGATGCCTGAGCGAACGGCAAGTGCAGAGAGGTAATAGCTCTGGGCATGCCAAGCTTCCCTTTGGCAGCCCACAAAATATACCCTGCTCTCTTTCTAGGTGAGGGCCTTTTGGCCCTTTACACCACGGCTACTCACAAAGCCTTACTCCTGAGAATGCCGGCCAGCTCCGACACGCGTCGTGGCAGAAGTGGATTCAGAGGGAGAGCTCTGGGCGCTACAGCTTTGCCTCGGGCAGCCTCACAAAAAAAATCCAGGGCTCGCTTTCCTTCCCTGTGGACACGTACAGCAGGACTCTTCCCACCTCACTCCTGGGATAGGCACAGGTATCACATGCCTCTCCCGCTTCTCAGCACTCACAGGCAAGAGTTCTAGGCACACCAAACTGGCTTCCGACAGCCTCGCAAAAAGTCCCTCTCTCGCCATCCTCCCCATCGATAAGAAGACCAGGCCAACTCAAAGCTTCCTCCTAAGAATGCCAGAAGACTCAGATACAGCCAAGGCTCACAGGCAAGAGCTCTTCCCAAGCAAGCTGGCCCTTCATCCCTAAGGCCACCGCACAGCACGTTCACAAGTGGCCTTCCTCTCCTGGCGCCACTTACAGCGGGGCTTGTTTGCTCTAATGTGGCGAGAAGAGGTAGGCAAAGTGCGAACCTGTTGTAGAGCCGCCTTAGATATGCAGCTCAGGTCTGTGAGCTCTGGCTATTCGGAGAGGTGTCAGAGCAGTCTGGCATTCTTAGGAAGAAGTTGTGAGTATGCCTGTTGCAATTGTCGAAGGAGAGGAGGGCGAGATGAGGTTTCTTGTGAGCTTCGAGAGACAAGCTTGTCATGTCCGGAGCGCTTGCCTGTGCGTACTGACGAGGAGAGAGCCGTTTGAGCAGTGTGGCACTCCTAGCAGTAAGGTGGAATAGGCCTGCTGTACGTGCCGACAGGCAAAGGAAGGGAGCCGGGAACGTGTTGTTGGGCTGCCCTGAGCATGCGGAGCAAGCTTGCTGGGGCAGTGCTCTTCCCTGTGAGCGCAGTCGACAATTACAGCAGGCTGAATCTTAAGAAAGCAATCCTGCTCAGATGCCTCTCTGGACAGGGCTGCAGTCACAGGCAAGCGCTCTGGACACAACAAGCTTCTTTCTGGCAGCCCCACTAGAAGACCACATCTCGCCTTCCTCCCCGTTGTCGACGAGGGAGGATGGCGAATCAAGGAGGCAGCTGTGAGAACGCCTGGTGCAATTGTCGACGAGGGAGGATGGAGAATCAGCCTTGCCCATGGGTCGTCCCGAGACAAGCTTATTGTGTCCAGAGCTCTTGCCCATGAGTGCAGGCTCTCCGGACAGGCGTCCCAACAAGCTTACTTTCTTAGGAGTCAGCCTGGTGTAACTGTCGACTGCGCTCACAGGCAAGAGAGCTGCCCCACCAAGCTTGCTCCTCGTGCTCAGGGCAGCCCAACAACACGTTCCCGGCTCCCTTTCTTTGCCCGTCAACACATGCAGCAGCCTATTCCCGCCTTAGTGCTCGGAGTGCCACACTTCTCAAACGCTTCTCTCCTCGTCAGTACTCACAGGCGAGCGCTCTGGACATGACAAGCTTGTCTCGGGCCGCTGCACAAGACGAGCCCGTCTCGCCATCCTCCCCATCGACAATTACACCAGGTGTCCTCATAGCTTCCTCCTTAGAATGCCAGACTGCTCATCTGCCTGTCCGAACAGCCAGCGCTCACAGACCCGAGCTGCACATCTAAGCCAGCTCTCCAACAGTTTCGCTGTTTGCCTAACTCTTCTCCCAGCACAGAGCAAGCAAGTCCCTCTGTAAGTACCGCCAGGAGAGGACGGCGACTCCTGGTCGTGTTGTTCGGCTGCCTTAGGGATGAAAGTCAAGCGTGCTTGGGAAGAGCTCTTGCCTTGTGAGCCCTGGCTGCTGGGACAGGGGTCTGAGACCAGCAAGCTTTCATAGGAAAGAGCTCTGGGCATGCCAAGCTTTCCTCAGGCAGCCCCGCGGAACGTGCCCTTGACTACCAACCCCTTACATCGACCTGGTCGACACACGACTTCTGCTCGCACCTTATTCTGAAGAATGCTAAAATACTCAGACACCTGTCCGAAAAGCAAAGGCTCACAGGCAAGCGCTATGGGCAAGGACAGCTTTCTTCGGGCATTGTCGCCAAAAATCCCAGTCTCGCCTTAGTCGCCTGTCGACGATAACACAAGGCCTTTTCCCACCATAAGCCTATTTGTTCTACGCTGCTGAAATGCCTCTCCCACCTGTCAGAATGCACAGGCATGAGATCTGGGCACGACAAGCTTGTTTTGCACAGCCCCATCAGATGAGCCCGTCTCGCCATCCTCCCCGGATGCTCTGCATGCTTAGGGCAGCCTGGCAACACATTCACGGCTCGCCTTCTTTGCCGTTCGACTCTTACGAGCTTTCTTAAGAGTAAGCTTGGTAGTCGGCAGGGGGCACAGGCAGGAAAGCTAGCCAACCAAGCTTCCTTTTCATGCTTAGGGCGGCACCGCAACACATTCACAGCTGCCTTCCTCGCCGGTCAACACTTACAGCAGGGCTATTCCTCCCGAATGCCTAGGCGTGCCACACAGCTCAAGCGCCACCTCCGACAGTCAGGGCTCACAGGCAGGAGTTAGTCCCAGCCAAGCTTCCCCTGCATGCCTAAGGCAGTCCCGATAACTGTTTGCCTTCTTCTCCTGTCGACATTAAAAGCACGTCGGCTCCCACCTTCCTCTTAGCAATGCCACATTGCTCAAATGCCTGTCCAACGAGCAAGGGCTGCTGGGCATGCCAAGCTTCCCTTTGGCAGCCCACAAAATATTCCCTTGCTCTCTTCCTAGGTGTGTGCCTTTTGGCCCTTTACACCACGGCTACTCACAAGCCTTATTCCCGAGAATGCCGGCCGGCTCCGACACGCGTCGTGGCAGAAGTGGATTCAGAGGGAGAGCTCTGGGCGCTACAGCTTTGCCTCGGGCAGCCTCACAAAAAAAAATCCAGGGCTCGCTTTCCTTCCCTGTGGACACTTACAGCAGGACTCTTCCCACCTCACTCCTGGGATAGGCACAGGTATCACATGCCTCTCCCGCTTCTCAGCACTCACAGGCAAGAGTTCTAGGCACACCAAACTGGCTTCCGACAGCCTCGCAAAAAGTCCCTCTCTCGCCATCCTCCCCATCGATAAGAAGACCAGGCCAACTCAAAGCTTCCTCCTAAGAATGCCAGAAGACTCAGATACAGCCAAGGCTCACAGGCAAGAGCTCTTCCCAAGCAAGCTGGCCCTTCATCCCTAAGGCCACCGCACAGCACGTTCACAAGTGGCCTTCCTCTCCTGGCGCCACTTACAGCTGGGCTTGTTTGCTCTAATGTGGCGAGAAGAGGTAGGCAAAGTGCGAACCTGTTGTAGAGCCGCCTTAGATATGCAGCTCAGGTCTGTGAGCTCTGGCTATTCGGAGAGGTGTCAGAGCAGTCTGGCATTCTTAGGAAGAAGTTGTGAGTATGCCTGTTGCAATTGTCGAAGGAGAGGAGGGCGAGATGAGGTTTCTTGTGAGCTTCGAGAGACAAGCTTGTCATGTCCGGAGCGCTTGCCTGTGCGTACTGACGAGGAGAGAGCCGTTTGAGCAGTGTGGCACTCCTAGCAGTAAGGTGGAATAGGCCTGCTGTACGTGCCGACAGGCAAAGGAAGGGAGCCGGGAACGTGTTGTTGGGCTGCCCTGAGCATGCGGAGCAAGCTTGCTGGGGCAGTGCTCTTCCCTGTGAGCGCAGTCGACAATTACAGCAGGCTGAATCTTAAGAAAGCAATCCTGCTCAGATGCCTCTCTGGACAGGGCTGCAGTCACAGGCAAGCGCTCTGGACACAACAAGCTTCTTTCTGGCAGCCCCACTAGAAGACCACATCTCGCCTTCCTCCCCGTTGTCGACGAGGGAGGATGGCGAATCAAGGAGGCAGCTGTGAGAACGCCTGGTGCAATTGTCGACGAGGGAGGATGGAGAATCAGCCTTGCCCATGGGTCGTCCCGAGACAAGCTTATTGTGTCCAGAGCTCTTGCCCATGAGTGCAGGCTCTCCGGACAGGCGTCCCAACAAGCTTACTTTCTTAGGAGTCAGCCTGGTGTAACTGTCGACTGCGCTCACAGGCAAGAGAGCTGCCCCACCAAGCTTGCTCCTCGTGCTCAGGGCAGCCCAACAACACGTTCCCGGCTCCCTTTCTTTGCCCGTCAACACATGCAGCAGCCTATTCCCGCCTTAGTGCTCGGAGTGCCACACTTCTCAAACGCTTCTCTCCTCGTCAGTACTCACAGGCGAGCGCTCTGGACATGACAAGCTTGTCTCGGGCCGCTGCACAAGACGAGCCCGTCTCGCCATCCTCCCCATCGACAATTACACCAGGTGTCCTCATAGCTTCCTCCTTAGAATGCCAGACTGCTCATCTGCCTGTCCGAACAGCCAGCGCTCACAGACCCGAGCTGCACATCTAAGCCAGCTCTCCAACAGTTTCGCTGTTTGCCTAACTCTTCTCCCAGCACAGAGCAAGCAAGTCCCTCTGTAAGTACCGCCAGGAGAGGACGGCGACTCCTGGTCGTGTTGTTCGGCTGCCTTAGGGATGAAAGTCAAGCGTGCTTGGGAAGAGCTCTTGCCTTGTGAGCCCTGGCTGCTGGGACAGGGGTCTGAGACCAGCAAGCTTTCATAGGAAAGAGCTCTGGGCATGCCAAGCTTTCCTCAGGCAGCCCCGCGGAACGTGCCCTTGACTACCAACCCCTTACATCGACCTGGTCGACACACGACTTCTGCTCGCACCTTATTCTGAAGAATGCTAAAATACTCAGACACCTGTCCGAAAAGCAAAGGCTCACAGGCAAGCGCTATGGGCAAGGACAGCTTTCTTCGGGCATTGTCGCCAAAAATCCCAGTCTCGCCTTAGTCGCCTGTCGACGATAACACAAGGCCTTTTCCCACCATAAGCCTATTTGTTCTACGCTGCTGAAATGCCTCTCCCACCTGTCAGAATGCACAGGCATGAGATCTGGGCACGACAAGCTTGTTTTGCACAGCCCCATCAGATGAGCCCGTCTCGCCATCCTCCCCGGATGCTCTGCATGCTTAGGGCAGCCTGGCAACACATTCACGGCTCGCCTTCTTTGCCGTTCGACTCTTACGAGCTTTCTTAAGAGTAAGCTTGGTAGTCGGCAGGGGGCACAGGCAGGAAAGCTAGCCAACCAAGCTTCCTTTTCATGCTTAGGGCGGCACCGCAACACATTCACAGCTGCCTTCCTCGCCGGTCAACACTTACAGCAGGGCTATTCCTCCCGAATGCCTAGGCGTGCCACACAGCTCAAGCGCCACCTCCGACAGTCAGGGCTCACAGGCAGGAGTTAGTCCCAGCCAAGCTTCCCCTGCATGCCTAAGGCAGTCCCGATAACTGTTTGCCTTCTTCTCCTGTCGACATTAAAAGCACGTCGGCTTACACGACAAGCTTGTTTTGCACAGCCCCATCAGATGAGCCCGTCTCGCCATCCTCCCTGTTGACAATTACACCAGGCGTGCTCAAAACATCCTCCTGAGAGTGCCAGACTGCTCTTACACCTTTCCGAATAGCCAGAGCTCACAGACTTGATCTGCATAACTAAGGCAGCTCTACAACAGCTTCGCACTTTGCCTACCTCGTCTGTCCTCACCACAGAGCAAGCAAACCCCGCTGTATGTGTCGCCAGGATAGGAAGGCCCCCCCCCGGCTCGTGAACATGCTGTGCAGTGGCCTTAGGGATGAAGGCCCAGCTTGCTTGGGAAGAGCTCGTGCCTGTGAGCCCTGGCTGCTCGTACAGGCATCTGAGTCTGCTGGCATTCTTAGGAGGAAGCTTTGAGTTGGCCTGGTCTTATTATCAAGGGGGAGGGTGGCGAGAGGGGGACTTTTTGCGAGACTGCCGGAAGCCAGTTTGGTGTGCCCAGAGCTCTTGCCTGTGAGTGCTGAAAAGTTGGAGAGGCGGGTGATACTTGTGGCACGCCTAGGAGTAAGGAGGTCCTGCTGTAAGTGTCCACAGGGACGGAAAGCGAGCCCTGGATTTTTTTGTGAGGCTGCCCGAGGCAAAGCCTGTAGCGCCCAGAGCTCTCCCTCTGAATCCACTTCTGCCACGACGGGTGTCGGAGCCGGCCGGCATTCTCGGGAATAAGGCTTGTGAGTAGCCATGGTGTAAAGGGCCAAAAGGCACACACCTAGGAAGAGAGCAAGGGAATATTTTGTGGGCTGCCAAAGGGAAGCTTGGCATGCCCAGCAGCCCTTGCTCGTTGGACAGGCATTTGAGCAATGTGGCATTGCTAAGAGGAAGGTGGGAGCCGACGTGCTTTTAATATCGACAGGAGAAGAAGGCAAACAGTTATCGGGACTGCCTTAGGCATGCAGGGGAAGCTTGGCTGGGACTAACTCCCGCCTGTGAGCCCTGACTGTCGGAGGTGGCGCTTGAGCTGTGTGGCACGCCTAGGCATTCGGGAGGAATAGCCCTGCTGTAAGTGTTGACCGGCGAGGAAGGCAGCTGTGAATGTGTTGCGGTGCCGCCCTAAGCATGAAAAGGAAGCTTGGTTGGCTAGCTTTCCTGCCTGTGCCCCCTGCCGACTACCAAGCTTACTCTTAAGAAAGCTCGTAAGAGTCGACCGGCAAAGAAGGCGAGCCGTGAATGTGTTATCGGGCTGCCCTAAGCATGCAGAGCAATCCTGGGGCGGGGGGAGTCCATCACTCTTGCCTGTGAGACCTGTCGACAATTACACCAGGCTTACGCTTTAGAAAGCTCAGGGCAAGAGCGCTGGGCACGACAAGCTTGTCTCTGGGATCACAGCAAAATGAGCCCGTCTCGCCATCCTCCTCCCATCGACAATTACACCAGGCGTACTCACGGCTTCTGCCTAAGACTGCCAGACTGCTCAGACGACTGTCCGAACATCCAGAGCTCACAGGCAAAAGAGTTGCCCCAGCAAGCTTGCACTGCATGCTTAGGGCAGCTCCACAACACGTTCACGACTTGCCGCCTTCGCCTGCTGACAGTTACAGCTTGCCGATTCCCAGCCTACTGCTAGGAGTGGCACACTGCTCAAATGCCTTTCTCCCCTGTCATTACTCACAGGCGAGCGTTCTTGGCACAACAAGCTTGTCTCTGGAAGCCCCACAGGAAGTCGCATTTCGCCATCCTCCCCATCAACAATTACACCATGCTTACTCTTAAGAGGGCTCGGCTGCTCAGAGGCTTCTCCGGAGAGCCGGCACTTATGGGCAAGAGATCTGGGCAGGAGAAGATTGTCTCTGGCAGGGCCACAAAACGAGCCGGGCTCACCAGCCTCCCCTGTCGACAGTTACACCAGGCGTACTCACAGCTTCTTCCTAAGCCCGACAGACTGCTCCGACGGCTGTCCGAACAGCCAGCGCTCACAGGCTTCAGCTGCATATCTAAGGCAGCTCTACAACAGGTTCGCAGCTTGCCCACCTCTTCCCGCCACACTTAGAGCGAGCAAGCCCCTCTGTTTTGCCAGGAGAGGATGGCCACTCAGGAACATACTGTGCAGTGGCCTTAGGATCAAGGCTCTTGTCTGTGAGCCCTGGCTGCTTGGACGCGCCACTGACTATTCTGGCATTCATTGGAGGAAGCGCTGAGTATGCCTGGTGTGATCGGCAACACAAGTGAACGGTGAGCTGCGCATATCTTGTGCGGCTGCCAGAAGCTCTTTTCCAACTTGTGTCCAGAATTCTTGCCTGTGAGGACTGACAGAAGAGAGAGGCGTTGGCACTCCTCGGAGTAAGGCGTGAGTACGCATCCTTTAAGTGTGGCCAGGAGAGGAAGGCAACTGTGAAGGTGTAGTGGGCCTGCTGTGGCTTAGCAGGTCTTGTGTGGTGGGGACGAGCTCTTGCTTTTGAGCCCTGCTGGCTCGCAAAGGCGTCTGAGCATTTTGGCATTCTTAGGACTAAGTTGGGAGTAGCCGGGGGTAAAGGCCAAAAGGCCCTCACCTAGAAAGAGAGCAGGGAATATGCTGTGGGCTGCCCGAGGCAAGCTTGGCATGCCCAGAGCTCTTGCCTAGCGGCCCTTGCTCTTCGGACAGGCGTCTGAGCAGCTGGGCATTCTTAGGAGGAAGCTGTGAGTACGCCTGCTGTAATTGTTGACGGGGGAGGAAGGCGAGATGGGTACCTCTTGTGGGGCTGCCCAAGGCTAGTTTCGCATACCCGCGCTCTTGCCTAGCAGCCCTTGCTCGTTGGACAGGCATTTGAGCAACGTGGCATTCCTAGGAGGGAAGGCGGGAATAGCGGTGCTATTAATGTCGACAGGAAAGGAAGGCAAGCCGTTATCCTGTTGTGGGACTGCCTTAGGCATGCAGGGCAAGCTTGGCTGGGACTAGCTCCCGCCTGTGAGCCCTGACTGTCAGTGGAGGCGTTGGAGCAGTGTGGCACTCCTAGGCGTTCGGAGGGAATAGCCCTGCTGTAAGTGTCAGCCGGTGAGGAAGGCAGCTGTGAAAGTGCTGTGGGGCTGCCCTATGCATGCAGGTCAAGCTTGCTTGGCAACAGCTCTTGCCTGTCAGTGTGGGCTGTTCAGACAGGCAGCTGAGCAGGCGGGCAGTCTTAGGAGGCAGCTGTGAGTGGACGTGGTGTAAGTGAGGCGCGGGAGGCAATGTCATGGGGCTGCCCTAGCCTGACTCTGATTAACTCTAGATGGTGGCAGTCCAAGATTCCTTAATATTGAACTCCTTTGGAAGGAGTCCTGCTTTGCGAATTTCACTGGGTAGGAGCCCTTTCTCACCTGCCCGAGTTGTTGCAACTGGTCCCAATTGTGTCCATTTGGCTTGGATACAATGGACCGCCAAAGAAACATTAGTTTGAGCTCCTCCTGCTGCAACTAAGGAAGCTGATGAGCTTTCCTTCTTTGAGCTCCCACTGAGGTAGAAATCTGAGAGGAGCACCGTTGATTACTTCCAAGAGGTAACAGAGATGATCGTAATGGCTTTGCTTTGCTAATGTAGACACATCTCTGTTTGTGGCACTTACTTATTCACTAATGCCTCAGCATCGATGTTATTTAGAACTCCTAATCCTGGCCCTGTAACACCACTGACATCCTTTCTTTCTCGCCATTTGGTGTGTCAGGTCCGCTTGCGTAACCATTCCAGCCATGCGGTGTAAGCTATATTTAAAAAAGGCAGACAGGATGGTTTAATCATAGACATGTTCTCTTGCCTGAGTAACGCTACAAGTTTTAGAGACCACAAAGGGTTCAACAGTAACTTTTGTGTTCCGGTTGATTTAACTGCGTGGGAGCTCTGCGGAGATGGTTGGGCTGTTCCTGCAGTGACCGCAGGGAAAGTTAAAATGGAGAGCATTGGGGAAGTGGTTAAAGCAGGAGAGAGTGCTGAAAGCCCGCTCCTGAGAGTGCAGGGTAGAACTAATGGCATAGACTTACAAGTTACACTCCCATTACAAGAGCGGTCGTTAGAACACATCACCGGGGTCTGCCGGGACCCGGGCAATGGAAGGCGGAAGTTCTCAGTGCAATCGTCTCTCCGGCACCAGGCGAGAGTCACTACAATTTGTAGTTAGTGACACACTGGACTTCTCAGTTTGGGTAACGTCTTGGTCCCATTTCTATCCGTATGGGATGCTCCTCCAGGGCTTTTGCCTCACCTTCAATGTGGCAGGCCAGTACTGCAACATGCTGTCAACTCTGTGGATGCGCTATTTGATACAAGTAGGAACAAGAGCGTTCCTCATTTGCTTCCCAAATTGCTTCTCCTCGATTTTGGCTACAACACATTTTACCCCCAGGTTGGTTTTTTGCTAGGGTGGTTAAACAATACTCCAGTGCAAGCACAAAGGTCACGACAACAATTAACAACACAAGCAAGGGTTACACGCCACACTTTGTAACATTTAATGTCCCGGACGGCTTAGCTCATGTGGTGCTTCCAAGAGCTTCCGGTCCACTCAGCCGCTTTACATCTGACTAGAGCCAATTTTCTTTACCTGGAAGTTTCACAGTGAAATAAGAACTCAACAGTACAGTGTAGGGGCCTCCCGAGATTTGGTTGCACTTCGGACTTTCAGGTGACTATCTGTACCAACCCCTTATGTCCAGGCTGGATAGCGTGTGCTTGCATGTCACCTGGTGCTGAGTGGGCCCACTGAGCTTTTCCCCTACCTTTTGTAAGTGTAATTCGCTCATCTCCACCCAAGCGGTTGCTTTTAGCCTGAGTTGCCCACTGTGGCTAAAGGTCTGCCCAAAAGAATTTCCACTGGCAATAGTCTTAGAGGCTGTCACAGAGGATTCTGAACCTCCCGTAGCGCTAAGTTTAGGGCTGCTGGTAAAAATGACCTCACCACCTCAGCAAGCAGCCAGTGGCCTGCCACTTGCACAGAGGCAGAAGCAACCTCACAAGCAGAGCAAGGACTGATGGGCCTGACTGGCCTACCAGGCCGTGAGGCAGAAGTGACATGACTATCTCATCCAGCAGTGGTGGGCCTGACAATACCATTTCAGGCAGAGGGTAAAGTGATATCACAGAACGTTGAAGGACCATAACAGAAAAAAGGCACTTGGAGGCATGGGCACTGGGAAAAAAGGGAACTAGGAGGCCATGCACTGCAAAAATATGCACATGCAGGATACTATACTGGAAAAAAAGGCACTTTGGGAGTCTGCATCACAAAAATAGGCACTTGGAGGCCGCTAGACCGGAAAAAAGGCACTTAGATGCCCCTTCACTGCAAGAAAAGGCACTCAGAAAGCAGTGCACCTCAAACAAAGGCACTCGGAGGCCTCTGCACTGCAAAAAACGGTACCCGGAGAAGAGTGAACCACAAGAAAAGGCACTCGGAGGCCGCTACACTGCAAAAAAAGGCACTCGGAGGCCTCCACACTGCAAAAAAAGGCACTCGGAGGCCCGTGACCCACAAGAAAAGGCACTTGGGGCCACTACACCGCAAGAAAAAGATACATGGAGGACCACACACCCCAAAATAACAGCACTCGGAGGCCCCTGAAACACAGGGAAAGGCACTTGGAGCACCACACCACAAAAAAAGGCACTTGGCTGCCCCTACACTGGAAAAAAAGGCACTCGGAGGCCCCTACAGCACAAAAAAAGGCACTTGGGGGCTGCTACAGCGGAAAGAAAGGTACTCAGAGGGCCCTGCAGCACAAAAAAAGGCACTCAGCTGCCCTTACACTGGAAAAACAGGCACTTTGGGAGCCTGCATCGCAAAAACAGGCACTTGGAGGCCGCTAGACTGGAAAAAAAGGCACTCAGAGAGCAGTGCACCTCAAACAAAGGCACTCAGAGGCCCCTGCACCACAAAAAAAGGCACCCGGAGAACAGTGCACCACAAGAAAAGGCACCCGGAGAACAGTGCACCACAAGAAAAGGCACTCGGAGGCCGCTACACCGCAAAAAAAGGCAGTTGGAGGCTAGTACACTGCAAAAAAAGGCACTCGGAGGCCCCGACACCACAAAAAAAGGCACTCGGGGGCTGCTACAATGCGAAAACAGGCACTCCGGTGCCCCTACACCGGAAAGAAAGGCACTCAGAGGGCCCTGCAGCACAAAAAAAGGCACTCAGCTGCCCTTACACTGGAAAAACAGGCACTTGGAGGCTGCTACACCCCAGAAAAAGGCACTCAGTGGCCCCTACACTGCAAAAAAAGGCACTCGGGGGCTGCTACAATGTGAAACAAGGCACTTAGAGGGCCCAGCACCACCCAAAGACGCACTTGGAGGCTCCTGCACTGGGAAAAGACGCACTTGCAGGCCTGTACACCGGAAAAAAAGGCACTCGGAGGCCGCTACACCGCAGAGAAAGGCACTCGGAGGCACCTGCAACAGAAAAAAAGGCACTCGGAGGCCCCTGAACCACAAGAAAAGGCACTCGGGGCCACTACACCACAAAAAAAGATACATGGAGGACCCCACACTCCGAAATAACACCACTCGGAGACCCCTGAACCACAGGGAAAGGCACTCGGTGGCTCCTACAGCACAGAAAAAGGCACTCGGGGGCTGCTACAATGTGAAACAACGCACTTGGAGGGCTCGGCACAAGCAAAAGAGGCACTCAGAGGCCCCTGCACTGGAAAAAGAGGCACTTGCAGGCCTGTACACTGGAAAAAAAGGCACTCGGAGGCTCCTGCACCACAAAAGAAGGCACTCAGAGGCCACTACACCACCAAGAAAGGCACTCGGTGGCCCCCACATTGCAAAAAAAGGCACTTGGAGGCTACTACACTGCAAAGAAATGCACCCTGAGGCCCACGCACAGCAAAAAAAGGCACTTAGTAGCCCCTGCACCGCAAAAAAAGGCACTCGGTGGCCCCGACACTGGAAAGAAAGGCACTCAGAGGGCCCTGCAGCACAAAAAGAGGCACTCAGAGGCCCCTACACCGCAAAAATAAGCACTCGGGGACTGCTACAAGGCAAAACAAAGCACTCGGAGGCCCCTGCACCACCAAAAGAGGCACTCGGAGGCTCCTGCACTGGAAAAAGAGGCACTTGCAGGCCTGTACACCGGAAATAAAGGCACTCAGAGTCACCTGCAATAGAAAAAGAGGCACTCGGAGGCGTCTACACCACAAAAAAAAGGCACTCGGAGGACCACACCACAAAAAAAGGAACTGGGTGGCCCCGACAGCACAAACAAATGCACTCGGGGGCTGCTACAATGTGAAACAAGGCATTCGGGGGGCCCGGCGTGACCAAAAAAGGCACTCGGAAGACCCCTACATTGCAAAAAAAGGCACTTGGAAGCTACTACACTGCAAAAAAATGCACCCTGAGGCCCCTGCACCGCAAAAAAAGGCACTCGGTGGCCCCGACACCACAAAAAAAGGCACTCGGGGGCTGCTACAATGCGAAAAGAGGCACTCCAAGGCCCCTACACCAGAAAGAAAGGCACTCAGAGGGCCCTGCACCACAAAAAAAGGCACTCAGCTGCCCTTACACTGGAAAAAAAGGCACTCAGAGGCTCCTGCACCACAGAAAAAGGCACTCAGTGGCCCCTACACCACCAAGAAAGGCACTCGGTGGCCCCCACATTGCAAAAAAGGGTACTTGGAGGCTACTACACTGCAAAGAAATGCACCCTGAGGCCCACGCACAGCAAAAATAAAGGCACTCAGTAGCCCCTGCACAGCAAAAAAGGCACTCGGAGGCCAGTGCACTGAAAAACAGGGCACTTGGAGGCCAGTGCACCACAAAAGAAAATGCACTCAGAGGCCCCGACACCACAAAAGAAAGGCACTTGGAGGACCACACCACAAAAAAAGGCACTCGGCTGCCCCTACACTGAAAAAAAAGGCACTCAGTGGCTCCTACAGCACAAAAAAAGGCACTCGGGGGCTGCTACAATGTGAAACAAGGCACTCGGTGGCCCCTACAGCACAAAAAAAGGCACTTGGAGGCTGCTACAATGCGAAAACAGGCACTCGGATGCCCCTACTCCGGAAAGAAAGGCACTCAGAGGGCCCTGCACCACAAACAAAGGCACTCAGAGGCTGCTACACCATAGAGAAAGGCACTCGGAGGCCCCTGCACTGGAAAAAAAAGGCACTTGGAGGCCCCTGCACCACAAAAAAGGCACTCGGAGGCTGCTACAATGGAAAAAAAGGCACTTGGAGGCCTCTACACTGCAAAAGAAAGCACTCGGAGGCCACTACACTGGAACAAAAGGCACTCGGAGGCCAGTGCACCACAAGAAAATGCACTCGGTGGCTCCTACAGCACAAGAAAAGGCACTCGGGGGCTGCTACAATGTGAAACAAGGCACTCGGAGGGCCCAGCACCACCAAAAAAGGCACTTGGAGGCTCCTGCACTGGAAAAAGAGGCACTTGCAGGCCTGTACACTGGAAATAAAGGCACTTGGAGGCCCATTCACTGCAAAAAAGGCACTCAGAAGGCCTGCACCACCAAAAAAGGCACTCGGAGGCTCCAGCACTGGAGAAAGAGGCACTTGTAGGCCTGTACACCAGAAAAAAAGGCACTCGGAGGCTCCTGCACCGCAAAAAATGCACTCAGAGGGCCTGCACCACCAAAAAAAGCACTCGGAGGCTCCTGTACTGGAAAAAGAGGCACTTGCAGGCCTGTACAGCGGAAATAAAGGCACTTGGAGGCCCCTGCACCACAAAAGAAGGCACTCGGTGGCCCCTACACCACAAAAAAAGGCACTCGGAGGCTGCTACAAGGCGAAAAAAGGCACTCGGAGGGCCCTGCACCACAAAAAAAAGCACTCGGAAGCTCCTGCACTGGAAACGGAGCCACTTGCAGGCCTGTACACCGGAAAATAAAGGCACTCGGAGGCTCCTGCACCACAAAAGAAGGCACTCGGAGGCCCCAACACTGCAAAAAAAGGCACTTGGAGGCTACTACACTGAAAAAAAAGGCACTTGGAGGCTACTGCACTGCAAAAAAAGGCACTCAGTAGCCCCTGCACCGGAAAAAAAGGCGCTCAGAGGCCTCCACACCGCAAAAAAAGGCACTCGGAGGCCAGTGCACTGAAAAACAGGGCACTTGGAGGCCAGTGCGCCGCAAAAAAAAATGCACTCAGAGGCCCCGACACCACAAAAGAAAGGCACTTGGAGGACCACACCACAAAAAAAGGCACTCGGCTGCCCCTACACTGGAAAAAAAGGCACTCGGAGGCCCCGACACCACAAAAAAAGGCACTCGGGGGCTGCTACAATGTGAAAACAGGCACTCCCATGCCCCTACAGCGGAAAGAAAGGTACTCAGAGGGCCCTATAGCACAAAAAAAGGCACTCAGCTGCCCTTACACTGGAAAAACAGGCACTCAGAGGCCTCTAAACCCCAGAGAAAGGCACTCGGAGGCACCTGCAACGGAAAAAAAGGCACTCCGTAGCCCCTACACCACAAAAAAAGGCACTCGGCTGCCCCTACACTGGAAAAAAAGGCACTTTGGGAGCCTGCATCGCAAAAACAGGCACTTGGAGGCCGCTAGACTGGAAAAAAAGGCACTCAGAGAGCAGTGCACCTCAAACAAAGGCACTCAGAGGCCCCTGCACCACAAAAAAAGGCACCCGGAGAACAGTGCACCACAAGAAAAGGCACCCGGAGAACAGTGCACCACAAGAAAAGGCACTCGGAGGCCGCTACACCGCAAAAAAAGGCAGTTGGAGGCTAGTACACTGCAAAAAAAGGCACTCGGAGGCCCCGACACCACAAAAAAAGGCACTCGGGGGCTGCTACAATGCGAAAACAGGCACTCCGGTGCCCCTACACCGGAAAGAAAGGCACTCAGAGGGCCCTGCAGCACAAAAAAAGGCACTCAGCTGCCCTTACACTGGAAAAACAGGCACTTGGAGGCTGCTACACCCCAGAAAAAGGCACTCAGTGGCCCCTACACTGCAAAAAAAGGCACTCGGGGGCTGCTACAATGTGAAACAAGGCACTTAGAGGGCCCAGCACCACCCAAAGACGCACTTGGAGGCTCCTGCACTGGGAAAAGACGCACTTGCAGGCCTGTACACCGGAAAAAAAGGCACTCGGAGGCCGCTACACCGCAGAGAAAGGCACTCGGAGGCACCTGCAACGGAAAAAAAGGCACTCGGAGGCCCCTGAACCACAAGAAAAGGCACTCGGGGCCACTACACCACAAAAAAAGATACATGGAGGACCCCACACTCCGAAATAACACCACTCGGAGACCCCTGAACCACAGGGAAAGGCACTCGGTGGCTCCTACAGCACAGAAAAAGGCACTCGGGGGCTGCTACAATGTGAAACAACGCACTTGGAGGGCTCGGCACAAGCAAAAGAGGCACTCAGAGGCCCCTGCACTGGAAAAAGAGGCACTTGCAGGCCTGTACACTGGAAAAAAAGGCACTCGGAGGCTCCTGCACCACAAAAGAAGGCACTCAGAGGCCACTACACCACCAAGAAAGGCACTCGGTGGCCCCCACATTGCAAAAAAAGGCACTTGGAGGCTACTACACTGCAAAGAAATGCACCCTGAGGCCCACGCACAGCAAAAAAAGGCACTTAGTAGCCCCTGCACCGCAAAAAAAGGCACTCGGTGGCCCCGACACTGGAAAGAAAGGCACTCAGAGGGCCCTGCAGCACAAAAAGAGGCACTCAGAGGCCCCTACACCGCAAAAATAAGCACTCGGGGACTGCTACAAGGCAAAACAAAGCACTCGGAGGCCCCTGCACCACCAAAAGAGGCACTCGGAGGCTCCTGCACTGGAAAAAGAGGCACTTGCAGGCCTGTACACCGGAAATAAAGGCACTCAGAGTCACCTGCAATAGAAAAAGAGGCACTCGGAGGCGTCTACACCACAAAAAAAAGGCACTCGGAGGACCACACCACAAAAAAAGGAACTGGGTGGCCCCGACAGCACAAACAAATGCACTCGGGGGCTGCTACAATGTGAAACAAGGCATTCGGGGGGCCCGGCGTGACCAAAAAAGGCACTCGGAAGACCCCTACATTGCAAAAAAAGGCACTTGGAAGCTACTACACTGCAAAAAAATGCACCCTGAGGCCCCTGCACCGCAAAAAAAGGCACTCGGTGGCCCCGACACCACAAAAAAAGGCACTCGGGGGCTGCTACAATGCGAAAAGAGGCACTCCAAGGCCCCTACACCAGAAAGAAAGGCACTCAGAGGGCCCTGCACCACAAAAAAAGGCACTCAGCTGCCCTTACACTGGAAAAAAAGGCACTCAGAGGCTCCTGCACCACAGAAAAAGGCACTCAGTGGCCCCTACACCACCAAGAAAGGCACTCGGTGGCCCCCACATTGCAAAAAAGGGTACTTGGAGGCTACTACACTGCAAAGAAATGCACCCTGAGGCCCACGCACAGCAAAAATAAAGGCACTCAGTAGCCCCTGCACAGCAAAAAAGGCACTCGGAGGCCAGTGCACTGAAAAACAGGGCACTTGGAGGCCAGTGCACCACAAAAGAAAATGCACTCAGAGGCCCCGACACCACAAAAGAAAGGCACTTGGAGGACCACACCACAAAAAAAGGCACTCGGCTGCCCCTACACTGAAAAAAAAGGCACTCAGTGGCTCCTACAGCACAAAAAAAGGCACTCGGGGGCTGCTACAATGTGAAACAAGGCACTCGGTGGCCCCTACAGCACAAAAAAAGGCACTTGGAGGCTGCTACAATGCGAAAACAGGCACTCGGATGCCCCTACTCCGGAAAGAAAGGCACTCAGAGGGCCCTGCACCACAAACAAAGGCACTCAGAGGCTGCTACACCATAGAGAAAGGCACTCGGAGGCCCCTGCACTGGAAAAAAAAGGCACTTGGAGGCCCCTGCACCACAAAAAAGGCACTCGGAGGCTGCTACAATGGAAAAAAAGGCACTTGGAGGCCTCTACACTGCAAAAGAAAGCACTCGGAGGCCACTACACTGGAACAAAAGGCACTCGGAGGCCAGTGCACCACAAGAAAATGCACTCGGTGGCTCCTACAGCACAAGAAAAGGCACTCGGGGGCTGCTACAATGTGAAACAAGGCACTCGGAGGGCCCAGCACCACCAAAAAAGGCACTTGGAGGCTCCTGCACTGGAAAAAGAGGCACTTGCAGGCCTGTACACTGGAAATAAAGGCACTTGGAGGCCCATTCACTGCAAAAAAGGCACTCAGAAGGCCTGCACCACCAAAAAAGGCACTCGGAGGCTCCAGCACTGGAGAAAGAGGCACTTGTAGGCCTGTACACCAGAAAAAAAGGCACTCGGAGGCTCCTGCACCGCAAAAAATGCACTCAGAGGGCCTGCACCACCAAAAAAAGCACTCGGAGGCTCCTGTACTGGAAAAAGAGGCACTTGCAGGCCTGTACAGCGGAAATAAAGGCACTTGGAGGCCCCTGCACCACAAAAGAAGGCACTCGGTGGCCCCTACACCACAAAAAAAGGCACTCGGAGGCTGCTACAAGGCGAAAAAAGGCACTCGGAGGGCCCTGCACCACAAAAAAAAGCACTCGGAAGCTCCTGCACTGGAAACGGAGCCACTTGCAGGCCTGTACACCGGAAAATAAAGGCACTCGGAGGCTCCTGCACCACAAAAGAAGGCACTCGGAGGCCCCAACACTGCAAAAAAAGGCACTTGGAGGCTACTACACTGAAAAAAAAGGCACTTGGAGGCTACTGCACTGCAAAAAAAGGCACTCAGTAGCCCCTGCACCGGAAAAAAAGGCGCTCAGAGGCCTCCACACCGCAAAAAAAGGCACTCGGAGGCCAGTGCACTGAAAAACAGGGCACTTGGAGGCCAGTGCGCCGCAAAAAAAAATGCACTCAGAGGCCCCGACACCACAAAAGAAAGGCACTTGGAGGACCACACCACAAAAAAAGGCACTCGGCTGCCCCTACACTGGAAAAAAAGGCACTCGGAGGCCCCGACACCACAAAAAAAGGCACTCGGGGGCTGCTACAATGTGAAAACAGGCACTCCCATGCCCCTACAGCGGAAAGAAAGGTACTCAGAGGGCCCTATAGCACAAAAAAAGGCACTCAGCTGCCCTTACACTGGAAAAACAGGCACTCAGAGGCCTCTAAACCCCAGAGAAAGGCACTCGGAGGCACCTGCAACGGAAAAAAAGGCACTCCGTAGCCCCTACACCACAAAAAAAGGCACTCGGCTGCCCCTACACTGGAAAAAAAGGCACTTTGGGAGCCTGCATCGCAAAAACAGGCACTTGGAGGCCGCTAGACTGGAAAAAAAGGCACTCAGAGAGCAGTGCACCTCAAACAAAGGCACTCAGAGGCCCCTGCACCACAAAAAAAGGCACCCGGAGAACAGTGCACCACAAGAAAAGGCACCCGGAGAACAGTGCACCACAAGAAAAGGCACTCGGAGGCCGCTACACCGCAAAAAAAGGCAGTTGGAGGCTAGTACACTGCAAAAAAAGGCACTCGGAGGCCCCGACACCACAAAAAAAGGCACTCGGGGGCTGCTACAATGCGAAAACAGGCACTCCGGTGCCCCTACACCGGAAAGAAAGGCACTCAGAGGGCCCTGCAGCACAAAAAAAGGCACTCAGCTGCCCTTACACTGGAAAAACAGGCACTTGGAGGCTGCTACACCCCAGAAAAAGGCACTCAGTGGCCCCTACACTGCAAAAAAAGGCACTCGGGGGCTGCTACAATGTGAAACAAGGCACTCGGAGGGCCCAGCACCACCCAAAGACGCACTTGGAGGCTCCTGCACTGGGAAAAGACGCACTTGCAGGCCTGTACACCGGAAAAAAAGGCACTCGGAGGCCGCTACACCGCAGAGAAAGGCACTCGGAGGCACCTGCAACGGAAAAAAAGGCACTCGGAGGCCCCTGAACCACAAGAAAAGGCACTCGGGGCCACTACACCACAAAAAAAGATACATGGAGGACCCCACACTCCGAAATAACACCACTCGGAGACCCCTGAACCACAGGGAAAGGCACTCGGTGGCTCCTACAGCACAGAAAAAGGCACTCGGGGGCTGCTACAATGTGAAACAACGCACTTGGAGGGCTCGGCACAAGCAAAAGAGGCACTCAGAGGCCCCTGCACTGGAAAAAGAGGCACTTGCAGGCCTGTACACTGGAAAAAAAGGCACTCGGAGGCTCCTGCACCACAAAAGAAGGCACTCAGAGGCCACTACACCACCAAGAAAGGCACTCGGTGGCCCCCACATTGCAAAAAAAGGCACTTGGAGGCTACTACACTGCAAAGAAATGCACCCTGAGGCCCACGCACAGCAAAAAAAGGCACTTAGTAGCCCCTGCACCGCAAAAAAAGGCACTCGGTGGCCCCGACACTGGAAAGAAAGGCACTCAGAGGGCCCTGCAGCACAAAAAGAGGCACTCAGAGGCCCCTACACCGCAAAAATAAGCACTCGGGGACTGCTACAAGGCAAAACAAAGCACTCGGAGGCCCCTGCACCACCAAAAGAGGCACTCGGAGGCTCCTGCACTGGAAAAAGAGGCACTTGCAGGCCTGTACACCGGAAATAAAGGCACTCAGAGTCACCTGCAATAGAAAAAGAGGCACTCGGAGGCGTCTACACCACAAAAAAAAGGCACTCGGAGGACCACACCACAAAAAAAGGAACTGGGTGGCCCCGACAGCACAAACAAATGCACTCGGGGGCTGCTACAATGTGAAACAAGGCATTCGGGGGGCCCGGCGTGACCAAAAAAGGCACTCGGAAGACCCCTACATTGCAAAAAAAGGCACTTGGAAGCTACTACACTGCAAAAAAATGCACCCTGAGGCCCCTGCACCGCAAAAAAAGGCACTCGGTGGCCCCGACACCACAAAAAAAGGCACTCGGGGGCTGCTACAATGCGAAAAGAGGCACTCCAAGGCCCCTACACCAGAAAGAAAGGCACTCAGAGGGCCCTGCACCACAAAAAAAGGCACTCAGCTGCCCTTACACTGGAAAAAAAGGCACTCAGAGGCTCCTGCACCACAGAAAAAGGCACTCAGTGGCCCCTACACCACCAAGAAAGGCACTCGGTGGCCCCCACATTGCAAAAAAGGGTACTTGGAGGCTACTACACTGCAAAGAAATGCACCCTGAGGCCCACGCACAGCAAAAATAAAGGCACTCAGTAGCCCCTGCACAGCAAAAAAGGCACTCGGAGGCCAGTGCACTGAAAAACAGGGCACTTGGAGGCCAGTGCACCACAAAAGAAAATGCACTCAGAGGCCCCGACACCACAAAAGAAAGGCACTTGGAGGACCACACCACAAAAAAAGGCACTCGGCTGCCCCTACACTGAAAAAAAAGGCACTCAGTGGCTCCTACAGCACAAAAAAAGGCACTCGGGGGCTGCTACAATGTGAAACAAGGCACTCGGTGGCCCCTACAGCACAAAAAAAGGCACTTGGAGGCTGCTACAATGCGAAAACAGGCACTCGGATGCCCCTACTCCGGAAAGAAAGGCACTCAGAGGGCCCTGCACCACAAACAAAGGCACTCAGAGGCTGCTACACCATAGAGAAAGGCACTCGGAGGCCCCTGCACTGGAAAAAAAAGGCACTTGGAGGCCCCTGCACCACAAAAAAGGCACTCGGAGGCTGCTACAATGGAAAAAAAGGCACTTGGAGGCCTCTACACTGCAAAAGAAAGCACTCGGAGGCCACTACACTGGAACAAAAGGCACTCGGAGGCCAGTGCACCACAAGAAAATGCACTCGGTGGCTCCTACAGCACAAGAAAAGGCACTCGGGGGCTGCTACAATGTGAAACAAGGCACTCGGAGGGCCCAGCACCACCAAAAAAGGCACTTGGAGGCTCCTGCACTGGAAAAAGAGGCACTTGCAGGCCTGTACACTGGAAATAAAGGCACTTGGAGGCCCATTCACTGCAAAAAAGGCACTCAGAAGGCCTGCACCACCAAAAAAGGCACTCGGAGGCTCCAGCACTGGAGAAAGAGGCACTTGTAGGCCTGTACACCAGAAAAAAAGGCACTCGGAGGCTCCTGCACCGCAAAAAATGCACTCAGAGGGCCTGCACCACCAAAAAAAGCACTCGGAGGCTCCTGTACTGGAAAAAGAGGCACTTGCAGGCCTGTACAGCGGAAATAAAGGCACTTGGAGGCCCCTGCACCACAAAAGAAGGCACTCGGTGGCCCCTACACCACAAAAAAAGGCACTCGGAGGCTGCTACAAGGCGAAAAAAGGCACTCGGAGGGCCCTGCACCACAAAAAAAAGCACTCGGAAGCTCCTGCACTGGAAACGGAGCCACTTGCAGGCCTGTACACCGGAAAATAAAGGCACTTGGAGGCTCCTGCACCACAAAAGAAGGCACTCGGAGGCCCCAACACTGCAAAAAAAGGCACTTGGAGGCTACTACACTGAAAAAAAAGGCACTTGGAGGCTACTGCACTGCAAAAAAAGGCACTCAGTAGCCCCTGCACCGGAAAAAAAGGCGCTCAGAGGCCTCCACACCGCAAAAAAAGGCACTCGGAGGCCAGTGCACTGAAAAACAGGGCACTTGGAGGCCAGTGCGCCGCAAAAAAAAATGCACTCAGAGGCCCCGACACCACAAAAGAAAGGCACTTGGAGCACCACACCACAAAAAAAGGCACTCGGCTGCCCCTACACTGGAAAAAAAGGCACTCGGAGGCCCCGACACCACAAAAAAAGGCACTCGGGGGCTGCTACAATGCGAAAACAGGCACTCCCATGCCCCTACAGCGGAAAGAAAGGTACTCAGAGGGCCCTATAGCACAAAAAAAGGCACTCAGCTGCCCTTACACTGGAAAAACAGGCACTCAGAGGCCTCTAAACCCCAGAGAAAGGCACTCGGAGGCACCTGCAACGGAAAAAAAGGCACTCCGTGGCCCCTACACCACAAAAAAAGGCACTCGGCTGCCCCTACACTGGAAAAAAAGGCACTTTGGGAGCCTGCATCGCAAAAACAGGCACTTGGAGGCCGCTAGACTGGAAAAAAAGGCACTCAGAGAGCAGTGCACCTCAAAAAAAGGCACTCAGAGGCCCCTGCACCACAAGAAAAGGCACCCGGAGAACAGTGCACCACAAGAAAAGGCACCCGGAGAACAGTGCACCACAAGAAAAGGCACTCGGAGGCCACTACACCGCAAGAAAAAGATACATGGAGGACCACACACCCCAAAATAACAGCACTCGGAGGCCCCTGAAACACAGGGAAAGGCACTTGGAGCACCACACCACAAAAAAAGGCACTTGGCTGCCCCTACACTGGAAAAAAAGGCACTCGGAGGCCCCTACAGCACAAAAAAAGGCACTTGGGGGCTGCTACAGCGGAAAGAAAGGTACTCAGAGGGCCCTGCAGCACAAAAAAAGGCACTCAGCTGCCCTTACACTGGAAAAACAGGCACTCAGAGGCCTCTAAACCCCAGAGAAAGGCACTCGGAGGCACCTGCAACGGAAAAAAAGGTACTCCGTGGCCCCTACACCACAAAAAAAGGCACTCGGCTGCCCCTACACTGGAAAAAAAGGCACTTTGGGAGCCTGCATCGCAAAAACAGGCACTTGGAGGCCGCTAGACTGGAAAAAAAGGCACTCAGAGAGCAGTGCACCTCAAACAAAGGCACTCAGAGGCCCCTGCACCACAAGAAAAGGCACCCGGAGAACAGTGCACCACAAGAAAAGGCACCCGGAGAACAGTGCACCACAAGAAAAGGCACTCGGAGGCCGCTACACCGCAAAAAAAGGCAGTTGGAGGCTAGTACACTGCAAAAAAAGGCGCTCGGAGGCCCCGACACCACAAAAAAAGGCACTCGGGGGCTGCTACAATGCGAAAACAGGCACTCCGGTGCCCCTACACCGGAAAGAAAGGCACTCAGAGGGCCCTGCAGCACAAAAAAAGGCACTCAGCTGCCCTTACACTGGAAAAACAGGCACTTGGAGGCTGCTACACCCCAGAAAAAGGCACTCAGTGGCCCCTACACTGCAAAAAAAGGCACTCGGGGGCTGCTACAATGTGAAACAAGGCACTTAGAGGGCCCAGCACCACCCAAAGACGCACTTGGAGGCTCCTGCACTGGGAAAAGACGCACTTGCAGGCCTGTACACCGGAAAAAAAGGCACTCGGAGGCCGCTACACCGCAGAGAAAGGCACTCGGAGGCACCTGCAACGGAAAAAAAGGCACTCGGAGGCCCCTGAACCACAAGAAAAGGCACTCGGGGCCACTACACCACAAAAAAAGATACATGGAGGACCCCACACTCCGAAATAACACCACTCGGAGACCCCTGAACCACAGGGAAAGGCACTCGGTGGCTCCTACAGCACAGAAAAAGGCACTCGGGGGCTGCTACAATGTGAAACAACGCACTTGGAGGGCTCGGCACAAGCAAAAGAGGCACTCAGAGGCCCCTGCACTGGAAAAAGAGGCACTTGCAGGCCTGTACACTGGAAAAAAAGGCACTCGGAGGCTCCTGCACCACAAAAGAAGGCACTCAGAGGCCACTACACCACCAAGAAAGGCACTCGGTGGCCCCCACATTGCAAAAAAAGGCACTTGGAGGCTACTACACTGCAAAGAAATGCACCCTGAGGCCCACGCACAGCAAAAAAAGGCACTTAGTAGCCCCTGCACCGCAAAAAAAGGCACTCGGTGGCCCCGACACTGGAAAGAAAGGCACTCAGAGGGCCCTGCAGCACAAAAAGAGGCACTCAGAGGCCCCTACACCGCAAAAAAAAGCACTCGGGGACTGCTACAAGGCAAAACAAAGCACTCGGAGGCCCCTGCACCACCAAAAGAGGCACTCGGAGGCTCCTGCACTGGAAAAAGAGGCACTTGCAGGCCTGTACACCGGAAATAAAGGCACTCAGAGTCACCTGCAATAGAAAAAGAGGCACTCGGAGGCGTCTACACCACAAAAAAAAGGCACTCGGAGGACCACACCACAAAAAAAGGAACTGGGTGGCCCCGACAGCACAAGAAAAGGCACTCGGGGGCTGCTACAATGTGAAACAAGGCATTCGGGGGGCCCGGCGTGACCAAAAAAGGCACTCGGAAGACCCCTACATTGCAAAAAAAGGCACTTGGAAGCTACTACACTGCAAAAAAATGCACCCTGAGGCCCCTGCACCGCAAAAAAAGGCACTCGGTGGCCCCGACACCACAAAAAAAGGCACTCGGGGGCTGCTACAATGCGAAAAGAGGCACTCCAAGGCCCCTACACCAGAAAGAAAGGCACTCAGAGGGCCCTGCACCACAAAAAAAGGCACTCAGCTGCCCTTACACTGGAAAAAAAGGCACTCAGAGGCTCCTGCACCACAGAAAAAGGCACTCAGTGGCCCCTACACCACCAAGAAAGGCACTCGGTGGCCCCCACATTGCAAAAAAGGGTACTTGGAGGCTACTACACTGCAAAGAAATGCACCCTGAGGCCCACGCACAGCAAAAATAAAGGCACTCAGTAGCCCCTGCACAGCAAAAAAGGCACTCGGAGGCCAGTGCACTGAAAAACAGGGCACTTGGAGGCCAGTGCACCACAAAAGAAAATGCACTCAGAGGCCCCGACACCACAAAAGAAAGGCACTTGGAGGACCACACCACAAAAAAAGGCACTCGGCTGCCCCTACACTGAAAAAAAAGGCACTCAGTGGCTCCTACAGCACAAAAAAAGGCACTCGGGGGCTGCTACAATGTGAAACAAGGCACTCGGTGGCCCCTACAGCACAAAAAAAGGCACTTGGAGGCTGCTACAATGCGAAAACAGGCACTCGGATGCCCCTACTCTGGAAAGAAAGGCACTCAGAGGGCCCTGCACCACAAACAAAGGCACTCAGAGGCTGCTACACCATAGAGAAAGGCACTCGGAGGCCCCTGCACTGGAAAAAAAAGGCACTTGGAGGCCCCTGCACCACAAAAAAAGGCACTCGGAGGCTGCTACAATGGAAAAAAAGGCACTTGGAGGCCTCTACACTGCAAAAGAAAGCACTCGGAGGCCACTACACTGGAACAAAAGGCACTCGGAGGCCAGTGCACCACAAGAAAATGCACTCGGTGGCTCCTACAGCACAAGAAAAGGCACTCGGGGGCTGCTACAATGTGAAACAAGGCACTCGGAGGGCCCAGCACCACCAAAAAAGGCACTTGGAGGCTCCTGCACTGGAAAAAGAGGCACTTGCAGGCCTGTACACTGGAAATAAAGGCACTTGGAGGCCCATTCACTGCAAAAAAGGCACTCAGAAGGCCTGCACCACCAAAAAAGGCACTCGGAGGCTCCTGCACTGGAGAAAGAGGCACTTGTAGGCCTGTACACCAGAAAAAAAGGCACTCGGAGGCTCCTGCACCGCAAAAAATGCACTCAGAGGGCCTGCACCACCAAAAAAAGCACTCGGAGGCTCCTGTACTGGAAAAAGAGGCACTTGCAGGCCTGTACAGCGGAAATAAAGGCACTTGGAGGCCCCTGCACCACAAAAGAAGGCACTCGGTAGCCCCTACACCACAAAAAAAGGCACTCGGAGGCTGCTACAAGGCGAAAAAAGGCACTCGGAGGGCCCTGCACCACAAAAAAAAGCACTCGGAAGCTCCTGCACTGGAAACGGAGCCACTTGCAGGCCTGTACACCGGAAAATAAAGGCACTCGGAGGCTCCTGCACCACAAAAGAAGGCACTCGGAGGCCCCAACACTGCAAAAAAAGGCACTCGGAGGCTACTACACTGAAAAAAAAGGCACTTGGAGGCTACTGCACTGCAAAAAAAGGCACTCAGTAGCCCCTGCACCGGAAAAAAAGGCGCTCAGAGGCCTCCACACCGCAAAAAAAGGCACTCGGAGGCCAGTGCACTGAAAAACAGGGCACTTGGAGGCCAGTGCGCCGCAAAAAAAAATGCACTCAGAGGCCCCGACACCACAAAAGAAAGGCACTTGGAGCACCACACCACAAAAAAAAGGCACTCGGCTGACCCTACACTGGAAAAAAAGGCACTCGGAGGCCCCGACACCACAAAAAAAGGCACTTGGGGGCTGCTACAATGCAAAAACAGGCACTCCCATGCCCCTACAGCGGAAAGAAAGGTACTCAGAGGGCCCTATAGCACAAAAAAAGGCACTCAGCTGCCCTTACACTGGAAAAACAGGCACTCAGAGGCCTCTAAACCCCAGAGAAAGGCACTCGGAGGCACCTGCAACGGAAAAAAAGGCACTCCGTAGCCCCTACACCACAAAAAAAGGCACTCGGCTGCCCCTACACTGGAAAAAAAGGCACTTTGGGAGCCTGCATCGCAAAAACAGGCACTTGGAGGCCGCTAGACTGGAAAAAAAGGCACTCAGAGAGCAGTGCACCTCAAACAAAGGCACTCAGAGGCCCCTGCACCACAAGAAAAGGCACCCGGAGAACAGTGCACCACAAGAAAAGGCACCCGGAGAACAGTGCACCACAAGAAAAGGCACTCGGAGGCCGCTACACCGCAAAAAAAGGCTGTTGGAGGCTAGTACACTACAAAAAAAGGCACTCGGAGGCCCCTGCACCGCAAAAAAAGGCACTCAGTGGCCCCGACACCACAAAAAAAGGCACTCGGGGGCTGCTACAATGTGAAAATAGGCACTCGGAGGCCCCTGAACCACAAGAAAAGGCTCTCGGGGCCACTACACCGCAAAAAAAGGTACATGGAGGACCCCACACCCCAAAATAACAGCACTCGGAGGCCCCTGAACCACAAGAAAAGGCACTCGGAGGCTGCTAAAATGTGAAACAAGGCACTCGGAGGGCCCTGCACGACCAGAAAAGGCACTCGGAGGCTCCTGCAGCACAAAAGAAGGCACTCAGAGGTCCCTACACCACAAAAAAAGGCACTTGGAAGCCCCTACACTGGAAAGAAAGGCACTCGGAGGCTAGTGCACCAGAAAAAAAGGCACTCGGAGGCCCCTGCACCACAAAAAAAGGCACTCGGAGGCCGCTACACAGCAGAGAAAGGCACTGGGAGGCCCCTCCACTGGAAAAAAATGCACTCGGAGGCCCCTACACCACAAAAAAAGTCACTCAGAGGCTGCTACAATGCAAAAAAAAGGTATTCGGAGGCCCCTACAGTGGAAAAAACGGCATTCGGTGGCCCTGCACTGCAAAAGAAGTAAAGCACAGGCCCCTGCACAGCAAAAAAAGGCACTCGGAGGCCTCTACACCTACAAAAAAAAGGAACTCGGAGGACCACACCACAAAAAAGGCACTCGGCTGCCCCTACACTGGAAAAAAAGGCACTCGGAGGCCTCTACACCCCAGAAAAAGGCACTCAGCGGCCCCTACAGCACAAAAAAAGGCACTTGGGGGCTGCTACAATGTGAAACAAGGCACTCGGAGGGCCCTGCACCACCAGAAAACGCACTCGGAGGCTCCTGCAGCACAAAAGAAGGCACTCACAGGCCCCTACACCACAAAAAAAGGCACTCGGGAGCCCCTACACTGCAAAAAAAGGCACTTGGAGGCTACTACACTGCAAAAAAAGGCACCCTGAGGCCCCTGCACAGCAAAAAAAGGCACTCGGTGGCCCCTGCACCGCAAAAAAAGGCACTCAGAGGCCTCTACACTGGAAAAAAATAGGTACTTGGAGGCCCGTACAACACAGAAAAAGGCACTCAGGGGCTGCTAGAATGCAAAAGAAGGCACTCGGTGGCCCCTACACTGGAAAGAAAGGCATTCAGGGGCCAGTGCACCACAAAAAAAGGCACTCGGAGGCCCTTGCACCACAAAAACAGGCACTTGGAGGCCGCTACATCGCAGAGAAAGGCACTCGGAGGCCCCTGCAACGGAAAAAAATGCACTCGGAGGCCCCTACACCACAAAAAAGGCACTCGGAGGCAGCTACAATGCAAAAAAAGGTACTCGGAGGCCCTACACTGCAAAAAAATGTACTCGGAGGCCAGTGCACCACAAGAAAAGGCATTCGGTGGCCCCTGCACTGCCAAAAAAGTCAATCACAGGCCCCTGCACAGCAAAAAAAGGCACTCAGAGGCTCCTTCACTGGAAAAAGAGGCACTTGCAGGCCTCTACACTGGAAATAAAGGCACTTGGAGGCCCCAGCACCACAAAAAAAGGCACTTGGAAGTCCCTGCATTGCAAAAAAAGGCATTGGAGGCTGCTACACTGCAAAAAAATGCACCCTGAGGCCCCTGCACCACAAAAAAAGGCACTCGGTGGTCCCTATAGCACAGAAAAAGGCACTCGGAGGCACCTGCAATAGAAAAAAAGGCACTCAGAGGCCCCTACACCACAAAAAAAGGCACTTGGAGGCCGCTTCACAGCAGAGAAAGGCACTCGGAGGCACCTGCAACAAAAAAAAAATGCACTCGGAGGCCAGTGCACCACAAGAAAAGGCATTCGGTGGCCCCTGCACTGCCAAAAAAGTCAATCACAGCCCCCTGAACTGCAAAAAAAGGCACTCGGAGGCCGCTACACCACAAAAAAAAGGCACTTGGAGGACCACACCACAAAAAAGGGAACTGGGTGGCCCCGACAGCACAAACAAATGCACTTGGGGGCTGCTGCAATGTGAAAAAAGGCACTCGGAGGGCCCGGCACCACCAAGAAAAGCACTCGGAAGCCCCTACATTGTAAAAAAAAAAAGCCACTTGGAGGCTACTACACTGTAAAAAAATGCACCCTGAGGCCCCTGCACCGCAAAAAAAGGCACTCGTAGGCCACTACACCAGAAAGAAAGGCACTCAGAGGGCCCTGCAGCACAAAAAAAGGCACTCAGCTGCCCTTACAGTGGAAAAACAGGCACTCGGGGGCCCCTACAGCACAAAAAAAGGCACTCGGGGGCCCCTACAGCACAAAAAACGGCACTCGGGGGCTGCTACAACATGAAAAAAGGCACTCGGAGGGCCCTGCACCACAAAATGGCACTCGGAGGCCTCTACAACACCTTCCACTGCCCTATCAGACACAGAGGCTGATGTGACCTCACAAGGACAGGAAGCCGCCAGGGGCCTGCCAGGGGCCTATCAGGCACTGGCACTTCTGTGAGCTCACAAGCAGAGTCAGCAGCCATGGGCATCCCACTGCCTGATGAGGCACTGAGACAAAGGTGACCTCAAAATGCAGCCAGCAGTCAGAGGCCTGCCACGGGCCTCTCAGGCAATAGGACTGCTGTGACCTCATGAGCACAGCCAGCAGCTGTGGGTCTGCCACTGGCTATCAGGCACTCAGACTGCTGTGAGCTCACAAGCACAGCAAACAGCCAGGGGCCTGCCACTGCCATATAGGGCACAGAGGCTGTTGTGACCTCACAAGCACAGCCAGCAGCCAGGGGCCTCCCACGGGCCTGTGAAGCACTGAGGCTGCTGTTGTTGTCCGAAAAGCGGATTCGTTGCCCGGTGTGCAATAAGCCAATAATTACACACTCAGGAGAGACATTTGCTTATTTATTTCAGAGTTGCGCAAGCCTGGGTGCTCGGTGGTTTCCCACAAATCAAGCACACTCCCCCCACCCCAACTTTTCAAGTAGCATTTATACAAACAAATTGCCAGATTTGCAGTTTTCCCTTTTACACTGATTGGTTAGTGATTTCTTCATTCCCCGGGTCCCACCCCTGTCTCCCAAGGTCCTGATGAGGGGAGATCATTTAACACTGCCCCAGCAGAGACAGTAGGTGTTATCTCCCAAAGTCCTGACAAGGGGGAGATAGTCCAGACCCCTTAATTAACATTGTTTCAGCAGTGAGAGGAGGTTTTGCTCCCCAAGGTCCTGGTGCCCAAGCAGGCCTTATTTCAAAGCCTGGACATCCTCCCTTTCGGAGTGTGGGGCACAGGAATGCAGCCTGCTTGTAACTCCCTTATCTTTCCAGCCTGCACCAGCTCTGAGGCCCTTTCTTACTGAACTAGGAGTGCGGCCTAAGGCTTCAGCAAATTTAGCTACTCATGAAGCAAGTTTTATCTAAGTGGCTACCTCTAGACCACTTCAGACTTAATGTTAGAAGTTATCCTAATCTACCTAGTTCAAACATTCTTTCTGAGCTTCCCAGGGTTGTCTTGTAACAATTCTCCCCCTTTGAGACTTATATGATCATTTTCATATTAGTCTCACTCTTTTAAAATCTTTCCCATATTAATTTTGTACAACATCTAGAAATGCATTGAATCACTACATAAACGCATACAAAAACTACTAACACCATTCCCAAAATTGTTAAACACTTTTTAACCCATGAGCTCACGTCAGGGAACCAGGAAGTCAACCATTTCCATGTTTCTTCAAATCCAAAAGAGGTATCATCTTTCTGAACCCCATGTAAGATTTCAGTCTGCTTCCAGATTTCATTTAGATCGGTAGAAATTCTCCCGCTTTGATCCACATATACACAGCAACTAGTATTTATTATTGTGCATACTCCTCCCTGAGATGCCAATAACATATCTAGAGCCATCCTGTTTTGGGTAGTTATTTTAGCAATTTCTGAAACCTCCTCTTGTAAAGCTGCAGTGGCATCAGAGGTTTTATTCCCTATTTTTTTCAATAACTGCTGAAATATTTACTATTGCTTTTTCAAGTTCACTCACTCCCAGTTGTGGAAACAGCCACCTTACGAATGACTGCAACCTAGTAGGTCGATCTATTAAAGGATTATTGACCCTCTTTTGTCTCCTTATGAATGTTCTTAGCCAGGATTTTTGGTATTTATTACTCAATTCTTTTCTTATAGTAACATTAGGGATTATTGCCCCAAAGTACATGTCCCTGACCAATTAGGAGGTAGCACTTTTCGTGCCTTGTTTCCACACAACCAATACCATCCACTACCTTTTGGAACACGCCACCCATTTAGTTCCTTACTTGGCCACTTCTAACCTATTCAGGTATCCGAGAGCAATCTTTATAACCTTAATGGCTCCAGTACAGTTGATCGGTTGCTTTCCATAAAGTATAGTTTTCTCCCACCATTTAT
Organism: Dromaius novaehollandiae; assembly: GCF_036370855.1. Classification (NCBI taxonomy): domain Eukaryota; kingdom Metazoa; phylum Chordata; class Aves; order Casuariiformes; family Dromaiidae; genus Dromaius; species Dromaius novaehollandiae. The sequence goes on from NW_026991310.1 coordinate 881,029, forward strand.
TACTATTATTACATCTTTGGATACATTGATAATAATCTCCTGTCACACTCTGGACTTCCCATTCCTGTTTGGTTGTTTCATAGGCACTCCAATTAGCGGGAAGCCCTTGTTGGAATGTTCAGGGAAGTGGGTACACACCCAGCAATCCCTCTGGTTAACTATCTGTGGCGGACAGATGAGTGAACTTTTGCCTTAAACATTTCTTGGTACATAAGGTGCAAGCAAGCCATAACCCCAAACAAGCCATCTGTTCCCAGCGGAAAAAGGACTGAGCTGCTGCGACCCCCGAAATGGTCTCCCTGTGACCACCCAGGACACACCAAGCCTGCGCTGAACCAGGGCACGATCGGGCAGAGACTTTGGGACCTGGACTGCAAATTACTGCTGCTTAACACAACTTTTATAAAACTTGCTTAGCCACACTCCCTAGTTCAGTGAGAAAGGGCCCCAGAGCTGGTGCAGACTGGAAAGATAAGGGAGTTACAAGCAGTTTGCATTCCTATGCTTCACACTCCGGGAGGGAGGATGTCAAGGCTTTGAAATAAGGCCTGCTTGGGCGCCAGGACCCTGGGAAACAAAGCCTCCCCTCACTGCTGAAACAGTGTTAATTAGGGGGGGTCTGGATTATATCCTCCTCGTCAGGACCTGGGAAGATAACACCTACTGTCACTGCTGGGGCAGTGCTAATTGCTGGAACAACACCTGTTTGTCAGGGCCCTGAGAAAGAAGGGCAGAACCCGAGGAATCAACACATTTGTCAGCAGAAACCGCAACAGTAAAGATAAGGGAGAAAAGCAGCCTGCCTGGGAACAACGATGAGATCCAATAGGGAGCAGGAGACCCCAGACCCAAAAATTACTATTGGTCTGAACTACCACGTGAGGGGTGGGAAACTTAATTTGAAAAAGCTATAATTGCCCAGGGATTTCTTTGTTCAGGGTCCCTCTTCGGAGGCACCCAACTCGAGCTGTAACTACTGCACGCGTGTCATTACAATTTATTTATTTAATTTGCCTTGATTTGGCTCCAAACTTTTCAGCGGGAACCTAGGGTCGGACCCTGCTCGAGTTGTAATTACTGCATGCGCATCGCTAAAATTTACACCCAGGGTGAAGAGGACCAACGGGACGCCGCTGGATCCACGGGTGGTGATATCTCTTTCTCTCCCCCCCTTTTCTCTCTCTCTCTTTCTCTCTCTCTCTCCTCCCCTTTGCCTTTCCCCACCTTTATTCCCCACTCCGTGGAAAATAAAGTTAAAAGATTGTACGATATTTGACCGGTTTTAGAGTCTTAATCTCGTCCTTGGGATCGTAACGAAACCCTCCCGATATTGGATCGGGACACTATCTTCATAGATTTCGTAATTACTTCCAAATGGAGACTGTGACTCCAAAATCCTTCCTGATTCCCTTTAATTGTTTGGCTCAGGTAACCTAGAAAAACTAACCACCACATTTCTCCCCTGGTTGTTAAGGAGAACATCATTTTTACACAGATACCGTAACAACAATATTAACCCTATTCCTAACAAACAGATTAAAGCATTTTTTCCCTGAATACTATCTAAATTTAAAACCGATTCGCTTCTAATACAACTCATATATCTATATATTTTTAACTTTAGAGGTTGAACTTGTTCAGCTTTCCACATCTCTCGAGGTACTGCTTTCACTCGGGTGTAACCTAAAAGTATAACTGGATGTACCTACGGAGAGAAGAACCTTTGCCATAGACAAGAGATAATCACTTAAAATTTGATCACCCTTAACGTGCATTTGAATTTCATTTCCAGTTAAATTTACAGTGTAAGGTTTACCATACAGAATCTCAAATGGACTTTCTCCCTAACCCTTGGGGTTATTCTGATTCTTAATAATGCCAGAGGTAAAACATCAGTCCATTTCATCTGAGTCTCCTGACACAGTTTTCCTACCTGTCTCTTAATTGTTTGATTCACTCTTTCCACTTTTCCACTGGATTGTGGCCTCCAGGGGGTATGTAAGTCCCATTTAATTTGTAGTATTTTTGAGATTTGCTGTACTATTTCTGCTATAAAATGAGGTCCCCTATCTGAAGAAAACCCTTCTGGTACCCTAAATCTTGGTAGATTTCTTTTAATAACATTTTCACTACCTCCCTTGCTTTAGTGGTACAACACGGGAAAGCCTCAGGCCATCCTGAAAAGGTGTCAACAATTACCAACAAATATTTCTACCCATTACATCTTGGTAATTCAGAAAAATCAATTTGCCAGTAATCCCCAGGCATGAAGCCCCTTTTTACTTCCCCTGGGGGGCTTCTTCTGAATCTTGGGATTATTTCGAAGACAGATTTCACATTTTTGTGTAATACCCTTTGCAATTATTAACATACTAACTCCCACAGCAAATCTTTTAACTGTTTCAACCAATGCCTCAGCTCCCATGTGGGTACTATCATGTATTTGCTTCATCAGCTTCTTCATTATCAGCAAAGTTACCACACACTGTCCAGTAGATGTCACCCACCATCCTTCAGGAGTTTTTATGCATTTCACTATTTCTGCTAATTTATTTTCTTTTTCAGTGTATACTGGAATTTCCATTTTTAACATTCTCTCTGGAACTAATGCTGCCACTGACACAGATAATGCTGCCCTTTTTGCAGCCTCATCGGCCTGTTACGGAAATTAAACTTGTCGGCCACCATAACAGAGTTTGACCCTAGGTTCCCGCAAGTAAAGTTCAGAGCCAAATCAAAACAAACTAAATTTTAATCACACGCGTGCCGTAATTACAGCTCGAGCTGGGTGCCTCCAAAGAGGGACCCTAACATAAACAAATCCTGGGTAATTATAGTCTTTTCGACTTCCATTTCCCACCCCTCACGCGATAGTTAGACCAATAGTAATTTTTTGGTCTGGGGGTCTCCTGCTCCTCATTGGGTCTCATCGTCTTTCTGAGGCAAGCTGTTTTTCTCCTTATTCTTGTTTTTTGCAGTCTCTGATGATGGTTGTACTTCTGTTTTTGTTGGGTCTGGCGGTTGCCTCCCAAGGTCTTATCTTCCCAATTGTTTTGGCGTCTTCCCTCCCGGAGTCGGTGACACAGGTGCGCTGACTGCGTGTGGCTTCCTTATTTTCCCAGCCTGAACGAGCTCTGAGGCACTATTTTTTATTAAACTAAGTAAAGATTCGTTACTTTTCCCACGCTCGGCCTAAGGCTTCAGCAAATCTAGCCACTCATGCTAAGCAAGTTTTATGTAAGTTGTGCCAAGCAGCCATTTCTAGACAGTTTCAATTCACTATTCTTTAACAGTTTCCCCTCTTTGTTTTTATGAAGCATCCCTGCTAATATTTTAAACAGAGTTCTCGAAGCCTTTCGAGGCGTACTATCACTTTCCCTAATCTTATGTATAATATGATCGTAAGTAATAGGCATAACACAGTTAAACTGAACACAACTACTACCGGGTGCAATACATGATTATAAATCCCTGTTGCAGTTGGTGACCACCCTAGAAGAGTTTCCCAGCCATGATGTTCTCCGTCCCTTTTTACCCTTTCTAAGATATGATGTATCTCTTTTGCATCATGGGGAACAGTGATTAGAGTTTTCTGTCCACTGTTCTGGACGCGCTCTAGCAGTCGATGCAAATCATCATGTTGTAGTAGTTTCCTTACCAGGGTGAGATTCATCCCAATGGGGGTAGGTAGTAAATTTTGAATTAATGTATAATTAGATTGTAACAATTGATAAGACGTGATAGGAGCTGAATAATTAAAATCACATCCCATGATTTTGGTAAAGCTACAAATACAAATATTTCAATGATTACTTGTATCTACTACAATGCCATCTATAACTACAAGACTACAAAAGGTTCTCATACATACGCATCCTCTCCCAATATATACAAGTATAGTTTCAGGTGTTTCATCAGGCTGTATTTCAAAATGACAAACATTTTGCTCAGCGTCAAGACAAATGTCTTGGGCTTTGATAGTATTACTTTCACAAATAAACCCTTGCTGTTCCCGTACAATGCATGCGCTAACGTCCACAGTTTGCCATTTATTTCCATTTCGTTGGGCCCATACTCTATGTTCCAATGGATAGAGTATAGCTCCATTGTGATTTAATCCTAACGCAATGATTGGATATATTGTATATGTTGAAGCATTACGTATTGTTGAAACAAAGGCTGTGGCCTTAGTGTTGATAGGATCATAAGTAAAATTGACCAGATACCACCAGGATTGGAATTCCTTTTCAAATCCGGTCGCATTATCCCAAATTACCTTTCGAATTTCAGTGGGTAAAGTGCCCTCTTCCCCTTCCCTTATAATCGCTGCTAGATTGCATCCACAGTTGAGCTTGGATGCAACTGAGGGCCAGGGAAATATTAATTTGGGTTTCCCCAAGTGCATCCACTATCAAGTGGTGATCTTTTTCATTCATTTTTTCCCATTGAGGTAATATCTCGGATGAAAGCCATTGGTTAGTTCCTAATGCTAATAAAGACGACCTCAATGGATGTTTTAATCTGTATAAGTCACTTGTTGTTGTGCTCAGTTTATTTACGAGTACTTCAGCATCTATACTGTTTAGGACTCCCAATCCTGTTCCTATGATACCGGTCACATCTCTCCTTGTTCGTTTTGGAGAGGTGAGGGTTCGCCTATGTAACCACGCCGTCCATCCCACATAGGACGTACCTAAGAATGGTGAACAGGTCGGTTTGATTGTAGAGATATAATTTGCATTAATAGCTCTACTCGTTTGAGAGACCATGATGGATTAAATAATACTCGTTGTTGGCCTGTATTTCTAATCACATACGGTCCAATTTCAAAGATTTGTGTGGATAAGGTTTTCTTACTCTTCATGGTAACAGAGTTATTTATATTGGTGGAAATAATTGTAGTCAGGGTAGGTATTGCTGTACTGGGCTCAATAATGTCTATTTTAAATTCAAATGATAGTCCCACATTGTGGTGAGCCCACAGACAAACTATTAAAACAGGCTGTTCTAAGGTAAAATTGTACCAGCAAGCCAGGTTTTCAGTGGCACAAATTTTCCTTTCTTTTTCATTTGATTTGATTTTAGTGAGAGAGATTTGAGTCGCCTTCTCGTGGGTGGACCCGCTGATCACTCCACATCCTATCTTTATTTCCTTTCCTGTCCTTCCCAGGAGTTGGGGAAGTTGGTTAGTATTATCCCAGCTCCATTCATTTTCTGAGTATACTTCAGTTCCATGCATGACCAGGGTTGAGAGGTTTAAGTTTTTATCAGAATTTAATCCCATACTTCCGGTATACTTAACACGGGCCTGGGACCATGGCCACTCGAAGGTTCTTTGACCACAGCTTAGGGAAAGCAGCATTGCCAGGGTTTGAAACAGCAACATCAGCATGGCACTTCTGCCTGCCATCCTGCAGGGTGCAGTAAAGGGAAAGAGATTTGTGTTAGTGAGGCAAGTCCGAACAGATTACCCTGGGGAAGTCGTGTATCCCATCGAGCTTTACGTGGTTGTTTTCACTGATCTGCTGCACCCTCTGCTGTGTTTGCTTCTTGGACTGTCACTCGTTTCACGTGAGAGTGGTGAATCCAATTCTCTTTTCCTAGAATTTTAACAGCGTAGTAAGAACTTAACAATACAGTGTAGGGTCCTTCCCATTTTGGTTCTAGTTTTGTTTTTCGCGAGAATACCTTTATCAACACTTTATCTCCAGGCTGTATATCATGTGCCTGAATGTCTGATGGCACCGGCTGAAACCACTGAGCCTGATTTTGCAAGGCCTTAAACCGTTCTTGTAAGGCTAGTACATATTGTGTCACTCATTCATCTCCGTCTAATAGGCTGGTCTTAGCAGGGATATAAGTCCCTGGTATCGCTAAATGTCTCCCAAAAAGAATTTCTGCTGGTGTTAGTCCTATGGGTTGCCATGGAGAATTTTGAACATCCCATAGAGCTAAGTTTAATGCCTCTGGCCATTTCAGGCTAGCATGTGTGCATATTCTTGCTATTTTCTCTTTTAATGCTCTATTCATTCTTTCTACTTGTCCTGAAGATTGTGGGTGATAAGGAGCATGTAGGTTTCTTTTTATTCCTAACGATTTACATAACTGATTGATTATGCTTGCTGTAAAATGGGCACCCCTGTCTGAATCAATGGCTTCTGGGACTCCATACCTGGGTATGATTTCCTTCAGTAAGGCTTTTACCACTCCCCCTGTGTCAGCCTTTCTTGTTGGAAAAAGCTTCTACCCAGCCTGATAACTGATCTACTATCACTAACAAGTGTTTGTATCCATAGACAGATGGCATATCTGCATAATCTATTTGCAGCTTCTGGAAAGGGAAGAAAGCCCATGGTCGCCCCCCAAATCTGAGCTTGGCTTGTTATTTGAAAACTTCTGGCAGGTCGGGCAGCTATTTGTTATTCTTGTAGCAGCTGCATAAATTCCTGGAGCAGCCCATACTTTCTGTACCTGTTTAGCTATTGCCTCGGCTCCCCCATGAGCTTTATCGTGAAACCACCTAGCTATAGTAATTAAATATTTTTTTGGTAGAATTGGTTTTTCCCCAATTGTCCATATTCCGTCATCATTTTGTTTTGCTTCCCACTGTTCCCATTGTTTTTTCTCTTCCACTGAGCATTCTTTTTCATACATAGTTTTGGGGTCTATTAAGTTTGGCCACTCACTCTGGTCCATCCTTGGAACTGCCCCCATACATTCTCTCAGAGGTTGTCGAGCTGCAGCCCTCGCAGCAGCGTTGGCTAGAGCATTTCCTCTGCTAATTTCTGTAGTGTCTTTAGTATGGGCTGGGCAGTGTATTACCGCAATTTCTTTGGGCAGTTGAACTGCTTCCAGCAAATTACGTATTTCTTCTCCATTAGCTAATTTCTTTCCTGATGACGAAAAGAATCCTCGTTCTTTCCATAACATCCCTGTTGCATGACACACTCCAAATGCATATTTAGAGTCGGTATAGATATTTACCCGCAAGCTCTTACCTATATTTTGCTGCTTGGGGCAATGCTATTAATTCTGCTCCTTGAGCACTTACTGATGGAGAGAAAGGATTGGCCTTGAGCACCTCAAAGACGTTAGTGACAGCATAGCTGGAGTGACGTCTTCTGTCCAAATAATAGGATGACCCATCTGTAAACAGAACTAAGACCGGGTTCTCCAAAGGTTCATCTTTAAGGTCCTCCCAGGGCTTGCTCGAGCTGACGACCACCTGCTCACAGGAATGATGTGGCTCTCCGTCCTCCGGTTGAGGCAATAGCGTTGCTGGATTCAAAATATTGCATCTTTTTAAAGTCACATTATCTGCATGCAGTATTATCAGTTCATAGCAGTGAGCTCTCTGTGGGGATAGTGCTTGAGTCGCATATTGCTTCATTAACAGTTCTACTTCATGTGGCACATACACAGTCAATGAATGACCCAAAACTACAGGTCGTGTTTTTTCAATAAGAGCTGCAGTAGCTGCTATTGCTCTGATGCATCCTGGAGTGCCTTTAGCTACCTCATCTAGTTGCGTGGAGTAATAGGCCACTGGTCTACGGTGAGGGCCTAGTTTTTGGGTGAGTACCCCACTTGCTACTCCCTGTCGCTCATGGACAAATAATTCAAATAGTTTGCTATAATCTGGTAACCCGAGAGCAGGGGCTGAAACCAACGCTTTTTTCACAGATGTAAAAGCTTTCTCCCTTTCCCTGGGGCCTTGGGCCCCAGGCCAAAGGCTCTATCTCCTCCTTTTTTGTTGCCTGTACCAGAGGCTTAGTAAGTTCTGCTAACCCAGGAATCCACGGTTGGCAGAATCCTACAGCTCCTAAAAATCCCCTAAGCTGTTTTTTTGTTACAGGACGAGGCATATCAAGAATTGTCTTTACTCGTTCTGGATCAACTAACCTGTGTCCTTCTCTTAAGATAAAACCCAAATATTTTACCTCTCTTTGACACAGCTGGAGTTTAGACAGAGATGCTCGATGCCCTTTTTCTGCAAGAGCGTTACATAGAGAAACAGTATCTTTCAAACATGTCTCATAATCTTTACTTGCTAATAACAAATCATCTACATATTGTATTAATACAGAATGTCCTGGAAGTTCGATATCTGAGAGGTCATTTTTGAGTATACGCGAAAAAATAGTCGGAGACCCAGTAAATCCCTGTGGCAGCCTTGTCCAAGTTAATTGTTGTCTCTTCCAAGTGAAAGCAAAGAGATCTTGGCTATCTTCAGCTATTGGTATACTAAAAAAGGCTGCTGTTAGGTCAATCACAGTAAAATAAGTTGCCCAATGGGGTATCTGTAGTAAAATGGTTGATGGGTCAGGGACTACTGGATGTGGAGCAACTACATGTTGGTTTATAGCCCTTAAGTCTTGTACAAAGCGATACTCTGGATCACCATCAGCATCTTGCCTGTTCTTTTTAGCTGGCAGAATTGGGGTGTTATATGGGGATTCACAGACTCTAAGGATACCCATTTTCAGATAATGATCAATTTGTTTTTGGATACTCTTCTCTGCTTCCTTCGGGATAGGATATTGTTTAACTGCAGGAGGCAATCCCCCCTTTGTTTTTATCGAGACTGGACTGGCTGATTTCAGTAGTCCCACATCCATTCCTGAAGAGCTCCATAATTTTTTAGAAACTGATTCTAAACCTGTTGGAATTTGCAGATTAGTTGACTCTGGTTCTGGTGTCTTAGCCAGAACACACGAACCCATAATTATTAGCTTTATCCCTTCCGGCTGTAAGCAGATCTGAGTATCCAAGGCTTGCAGGAGATCCCTCCCCAAAAGGCATATAGGTGCGTCTGTGGAAATTATAAAACGTCCCCACACTGTTTTACCCCCAATAGTGAGTAATAAGGGCTTAGATAACTTCGTTCGCCCTTTCCCATCACTCCTTGCATCACTATTTTATCTGATGATTTGCATCCTTTAGGCTCAAAATTTAAAAGGGAAAGGGTGGCTCCAGTATCCACTAGAAAGGGAACTTCTAAACCTTCTGTATTTGCCATTACGTGACCCTCAAAATCCAAATCTACATCCCATAAATTTACTCCAATTTTCACAGTATTTTCTGAGTCTCCTGTTTCCTGTCATTGTGGATTGACTGGGAATCGCCTGGTCTCCTCCTTAGTGTTTGATTGTCTCATGCCGGTTCCTCTGTTCCTAAATACACAGGGCCTCACTGGGCACTCCCGCTGCCAGTGTCCTTGTTCCCCACAATAATAACAAACATCATTAACTCCTGACTGTACAGCACGTTCACTTTGACTCCATCTATCTCTCCGGGCTCTTTCACGTCCCCTCCCCCTGGGTCCTCTAAATCCATCTCTTAACACAGCTGCTAACACACTAACTTCCTCTCTTTTTTGCTGTCTCTTTTCTTTTGTCCTCTCCTCCTCTCGACTGTTATACACAAATGTGGCTAAACGTAATATTTCATCCATTAGCTTTCCTGGCCAGTCAGGAACATGTTTGGAAAAATACTTTTTAATGTCCCCTGCTTGGTCTACAAATGTGGAAATCATTAGCGGCCTGTTAGCCTCGGCTTCTGGGTCTAGTCCTCCCCCATACATTCTGACTTGCTTAATTAGCCTAGCAAAGTAAGCCGAGGGGTGTTCCTCTGCCTGTTGCTGACACTCCCTTACTTTAGACCAATTTGCAGTCTTTTGTCCTGCCAAACGTATAGCTTCTTCTAAGCCCTCTCTGGCTAATTGCAACTGCCTGTAATCTGCATCTACATTATGATTCCATCCGGGGTCCACAGCTGGCCAGGCTGTTTGAGCAGTCCGGACACCCCCTCTGCTGCCCAACGGTGGTTTGCATCCAAAATTGAGCACCTTTCATCTGGAGTGAACACAGGTTCAAGGCGTGTTTGTACATCTCCCCAGGTAGGGTCATACGCCCGCACAATTCCCCTTATGATTTGTAACACTCTTTCTGGATCATCTCTAAGTCTGGGGAGCCGTTGACTCCATATAATTAAATCTTGGGGTCTCCAGAGTCGGTAAACTCGTGTAGTGGCGACCCGAGGTACCCCTTCCAGATCGGGTGGGGGCACTCCTGGCACAGGAAGGCCTTCCAGAGGAGCTTGAAAGGCGGGGGCGGAAGGCAAGCGGGGGTATAGGGAAGCTGAAGCAGAGGGTAGCGCATAGGGTGGAGTAGTTTCCACAAGCGTTTCAGCAGCTGCGGTACTTACAGCATTCTGAGGAAAGATTCTCTCTTTCCTAGGCGCCTCTTTTCGTCTAGCAAATGCCCAGTTGTCCCATAGATACCAGTAATCCATTTGTCTGGGGAACCTATTCTCCAAATGATGACGCAGGAAAGTTAGTTCCTGGTAACCGAAGGTCCCCTGGGGCGGCCATCGCTCTGCCAGATTACCTTCCTTAGTCAGGAACGGCCAATCCTCCTGACATAGTTGGACTAACCTTTTTCTCCCTAAATTTTTGGTAGCATCAATCTTACTCCAGTTTACCAAAATTTCGGCTAAGGGCGTCCCCTTTTCTATGCCGAAATTATTTCCCATATTGAGTTCCTGAAAAGTGCGTCTTAAGCAAATCAGGCAGTGCGCTTCCTTACCGGTAACACCAGTCCCTGTAGCTGGTGTGATCACACACACTATTTCTCTCTCTCTCTTTCTCTCGCTCTCTGGGAACCGCACTCACACCACCCGAGTCTTTAACTGCTAGGACTGCTGTCCCTTCGCAGCAGGCGGCTTCTCAGCCAACGGGTGCCCCAATCGGTTCCCAGGCTACACACACTCACACACACACACGCAAACACACAGTACTGTTTACACTCACACCAGTCACAGTGACTCTAGATTTCGGTCTTACAGTTTTGCAGTGCGCCTTATGCTGATCAGGCTGCACACCCCTCCTCCGGCCGGACCGAGCTGGGACTTAAAACCCACTCTAACCCTGGGGATGGGACTCCTACCTGTCCCCCTGGTATGCCTTACAGTGGCCAGCCCGCGTACCCCCCACACACCCCTGGTACGCCTGGGGATGGGACTCCTACCTGTCCCCCTGGTATGCCTTACAGTGGCCAGCGTGCGTACCCCCCCACACACCTGGTACGCCTTACGGTGATCAGCCCGCGTACCCCTTCAGTGCACTGTTACCAGACTAGATTTTAGAATTTAGGTGGGAGTTTAAGACTCACCTTCTCGGTGCCTCTCGTTGCCAAAGATCCCAGGTGAACTCACCCGATGGCGCCAGATGATTGTTTGGAGATGAGAGGCCCCGACAGTGGTCGCCTAGGGTCCCATCTGGGGTGCCAAACTGTTATGGAAAATAGGCTTGTCGGCCACCATAACAGGGCTCGACCCTAGGTCCCTGCAAGTAAAGTTCAGAGCCAAATCAAAACAAATTAGATAATTTTAACCACGCGCATGCAGTAATTACAGCTCGAGCTAGGTGCCTCCAAAGAGGGACCCTAACGTAAACAAATCCTGGGTAATTATAGTCTTTTTGACTTCCAGTTCCCACCCCTTACGCGGTAGTCAGACCAATAGTAATTTTTTGGTCTGGGGGTCTCCTGCTCCTCATTGGGTCTCATCATCTTTCTGAGGCAAGCTGTTTTTCTCCTTATTTTTGTTTTTTGCAGTCTCTGATGACGGTTGTACCTCTGTTTTTGTTGGGTCTGGCAGCTGTTTCCCAAGGTCTTATTTTTCCCCATTGTTTTGGCGTCTTCCCTCTCGGTGTGGGTGACACAGGTGCGCAGACTGCGTATGGCTCCCTTATTTTCCCAGCCTGAATGAGCTCTGAGGCACTATTTTTTATTAAACTAGGTAAAGATTCGTTACTTTTCCCACGCTTGGCCTAAGGCTTCAGCAAATCTAGCCACTCATGCTAAGCAAGTTTTATGTAAGTTGTGCCAAGCAGCTATTTCTAGACAGTTTCAATTCACTATTCTTTAACACTCACAAACACAGCCAGCAGCCAGGGGCCTCCCTCTGGCCTATGAGGCACTGAGGCTTCTCTGACCTCACAAGCACAGCCAGCAGCCATGAGCCTGTCCCTGGCCTATCAGGCAGTGAGGTTGCTGTGATGTCAGAAGCACAGCCAGCAGGCATGGGCCTGCCCCTGGTGTATGAGGAACTGGGACTCCTGTGCCTTCACAAGCACAGGCAGCAGCTGTGGGCCTGCCACTGAACTGTGAAGCACGGAGACAAACATGGCCTCACAAGCACAGCCAGCAGCCGGGGCATCCCACTGGCCTATGAGGCACTGAGACAAAGGCGACCTCAAAACACAGCCAGGAGCCAGGGGCCTGCCACTGCCCTATGGGACGCTGAGGCTGCTGTGACCTCACAAGCAAAGCCAGCAGCCAGGGGACTCCCTTTGGCCTATGAGGCACTGAGGCTGCTATGACCTCACAAGGACAGCCAACAGCCAGGAGCCATCCAACTGGCCTATGAGGCTATAGGACTGCTGTGACCTCACAAGCACAGCCAGCAGCTATGGGCCTGCCAGTGAACTATCAGACACGTGTCGCGGCCCAAAAGGAGTCGTTCAGGATGACCTCCCTCCCCTTAGGACCAACGACCAAGTTCGTGATGCCCTTGGACTCAATCAACGTGAAAACGACACCAGCCAACCAGTTTAAGATTTATTAAGGCAAAATGGAATCAACTAACTAGACACGTCCCGCGTCACACGTTTAGGGAAAAAGAGAGGAAAAGGGGAAGAGAGAGAGAGAGAGAGAGAAAGATATCACCACCCGTGGATCCAGCGGCGTCCCGTTGGTCCTCTTCTTTTGGGAGTCTCGGCGGCGGGGCGGGGCAGAGGGGGGAAGCTCCCGTCTGGTTCCGCTGACTCCACTCGAGTTCTTCAGTCGTCACAAGCAAGCCCCCCCATTCACACAGTCTGCAGTTTTTATAGGTTCTTGCCCCGCCTCTGGGAGGTGCTTCCTCGCTTCCCATGCAGATTAACCGTCATGCGCAGTCCGCCCTCTTGGAACCTTCCAGAAACGGGCTGGGGCATCTGGGGGTCTCCTGCTCATGTGCAGATGGCAAATAAGTACATGCGGTTTGTGCCCTAGAGACGACCTTCTGCCCTTTTCACACCCTTTTTACACCGTGCAGGTGCATGAGTTGTTTACTTCGCAGACGGCTCCCAGGGGTGCCAGCCCGGCATTGCCCGACACACCTTGGCAGCGGCGGCTTTGCAGCAGCAGCAATGTCGAGACAAAACCGCATTTAGTACCGGTCCTCTACACCACCCATGTCTCAACATTGCAGCTTGGCAGCAGGAGAGAGAGAGAGAGAGAGAAAGAAAGAAAGCAAGGAAGGAAGGAAAGGAGAGAGAATTAGGGACGGGGGGCGAAGTCCTGGGAACAACATGGGTTTGGGTAAAAAATAAAGTGCTTAACAGTGATTAAACAGAGGTCTTGCTCAATGCAAGCTTATTCTTTAACAACTTCAACAACTTTACAAAACAGACATCAAAACTGAGTTAATGAGGTAGGATTGTTACAATAGGCATAAAACAGCTGGCAAATGCGCTGTGGATGTCAATAGGCAATTTCCTCCTTCAGGAGAAACTGGGAAATGATGGGTACTGTGGTTGGCCATGGCCAATGGATGGCACAGATTTTCTTTATGCCGTCGGGCAATGTGGTAGGAACAAATTGCATATTTGACACAACATGTCCGATTAATTGAACAAAGCAAGGAATTATACAAGAACATTAAGGCGGCAACTGCACCTAACAAATACAATATTAACTGTTTCACCCACGGTGCCCCCAGTAACCAGGACTACAAATCGCCACTCCAGCCATTCCAGGTTTGGACGGGGGCGTGGGCTATTTTTCTGATATCTTTGGTTAACTGGAGAACTACTTCACCTACATCATCTATTTCCAAACAACAGTTAGGAATATTTAATTTCCCACACACTTCTCCCTCTTCAGCTAACAGGTAACCTAAAAACCATGTGGTGCTGAAGGATTGCCATGCGCATCTGTTGGGATTGCCGAGTTAAAAGATCTATTGTGTCAGCGGTTTTGTTGGTAATAATTTCTAGAGCCGCTTGTAGTCTGATTATTTCCCCATTTTTGCATCCCGCCCAAATTTACCTTAATGGATCGCGTCTTACAGGCAACACTTCTGTCTCCAAGGTTATCATATACCTTTATGCCTAACCGAGGTCCACTTGTTTCTGGCAAAAGGAAAAACAAAGGTCTGATAATCCCTATATAACAAATTCCCAACCACCCCGTGGGTAAAAATTTATATGCTGTGTGTCTGCATATCCAGTAATGCCCCTTCTTAGCTCCAATGCCCTGAGCAAATGGCCCGTTTATCCCTGGTGGGAATTGAAAGTAAGTTGCATCTCTGTTGCCCAGAGGGCTGAAGAAGGTGGTTGCCCCATCACCTATTCGGCCGGTACAATACCAAGCCCCAGAAGTGTATTCTGGTGGTAGGTTTGCCATAGCACATATAAGCACATTAAGACAAGAAGTATCTTTCCAACACAGGTTAAGAATGCCATTCTTGGCTGTTGTGTTTTCAACAAAAAAGCTAATTATGATCGCAGCACACAATTACAAAAAATGATAAAAATAACTGTTATAACTACCACAGGTAGTATCGTTGAGGACACTCAAGCTCAACATAAGACAAGTCTTCTTCCCCAGTGCCCTCTTCCTTTTACATTGTTGACCTAAAAGGAAGGGAGGATCCACCTGGTATGGATTCTATGATCTTTCCCATGGGCATCAGTAGCTACCCATGCATACAGATTTTTTGAAGCTTTTAGTACTAGAGGTATTTGTCCCACAGTGGGTAAGTCCACTAGAACCGGTTGTCCTGGGTAATACAAGGGATTCCTCGGTTTCTTATTCTCCCTAGTCCCAGGTAAGAGGGATGGAGGATTAGGGCAAAAAGCAGCGAGTCTGGGGCAGCCATTTACTCCCCATCGTCCATTGACTTTAGTTACTGCATCAGATATTCGTCGCGCCCATCCGAGATTGTGCGGTCTCAGGGTTCGTTTTAAGAGTCCTGGGGTGCAGACGGGGTCTTGGGATAAGGGAGGAGGAACTTTGGGGTTTGAGGAAGATGGGGTTCCCCTTATCCTGTCCCAACTTCTTACCAAACCTTCCAGGTTGGGAGTTGGTAACCTATCCATGACTTCTCTGGGAATTCCCTTTGAAATGCCTTCTGCCCATAATAATTGTCTCCTGCTAGCCGACACCCGTACCGGTTTCCCAGGATGTGGGTGTTGCAGTGATTTATATTGCCTCCCACTTTCCTCAACTCTTCTTATTTCTGCTTTATGCTTTGTTTCCCCCTGGCCAGTGAATCCCATACGCCTTCCGTAATTAATTAGCTCCTGTGCCAGCTCCCCCCAAGTCATGTCGGGGGGGGCCTCCCCTTCGTCTCGGTCAGGGAGTTCGTAATCGGTCTTGCAGCTGAACAGCATATAGTTTTAAAGCATCAGGAAGTCCCCTGATCAGAGGATGTGACCTCTCGGGGTCTGCCACACACTGCATGGGGGAGGGCTGCTGCGGAAGCAGCAAACGGTCATGCATCAATTGGAGGCAAGCAGTTTTCTGCACGCTTTCCAGAATGTGGCCCGCTGTGGGTGTTTTAATAGAAAAAGGGTCTCCTCTTTCCATTGGGTCTAATCCTCCTGCCCAGTAGGCTACCCTCTGGGTCAAGGACCATGGTTCCCTGTTATCATTTGTGGTTAGAAAGACTCTGGGTCCCCAATATCCTCTAGCTTCATCTTCGCTCAGCAGAATGCGATCCCCCCCGGTGAGGGAGACTCTCCACACATACTCAGTTTCAGTTTCCCGGGAGCCCCGGGAGTATTTTTCCTGTATTTTAGCCAAGTCCTGAGGGGAATAGGGGATAATACGCGTGGTACGTCGTTGAATACCCCCCTGACCATTATCAATGGTTTCCGTTTTAATCAAGGGTCTCATTACTACGTTCCCATCTCCAGGATAAAAGGAGTTCCTGCTGTCTTCTAATTCTTTAATTGGATATATGGATTTTAGATCAGATGCCTGTTTTCCGTCTAGTTCGGCCAAATTCGAGAATCCCGGTTCACTATCATCAAACCCCCGCCTGTTTGCTTCCAGTTCAGACCGCAGGATTCTCTCTTGGTCTAGTGAGTCCGATAAGATTATTTGAAGCTGCTGAGTATGGTTGCGCTCTGCAGTGAGCTGACTTTGCAAGTTTCTTACCTGTTCTTGCAAAGACTCAGCTGTCTCTTTGGCTCGACTCTGGGAGTCTTGCAAGAACTCGACTGTCTCTTTGGCTCGACTCTGGGAGTTTCTTATGTGTTCTCCCAAGGACTCAATGGTCTTTTTATCACCTTGCCTCCCCCTCCGGGCAGCAATTAGTGCCGCCCCTAAAACACCACAAACTGTTGCCCGAGCCATGCCAAGAGAGAGCAGGGCTTTATAGCCCTTCAAATTCTCAAAAAGAGGATTATCCTTCATTGTCGGATCCTCTGTACTACAAATTATTCACAAGCACAGCACACTGTCACAGGCCTGCCACTGCCATAACGGGCACGGAGGCTGATGTGACCTCACAAGCACAGCCAGCAGCCAGGGGCCTGCCATTGGCCTGTGAAGCACTGAGGCTGCTGTGACCTCACAAGCACAGCCAGGGGCCTGCCTCTGGCCTTTCAGGAAATAGGATTGCTGTGACCTCACAAGCACAGCCAGCAGCTAAGGGCCTCCCACTGGCCTATCAGGCACTAAGGCTCCTTTGACCACACAAACACAGCCAGCATCCATGGGCCTGCTACTGGCCTATCAGGCACTGAGGCTGCTGTGACCTCACAAGCACAGCCAGCAGCCAAGGGCCTGCCACTGGTCTATAGGGAACGGAGCCTGCTGTGACCTCACAAGCACAGCCAGCAGCTATGGGCTGCCACTGGCCTATAGGGCAAGGAGGCTGATGGGACCTCACAAACACAGGCAGCAGCCATTCGTCTCCCACTGCCCGATGAGACACTGACACTGCTCTCACCTCACAAGCACAGCAAACAGTCAGGGGCCTGCCACTGCCCTAAAGGGCACGGAGGCTTCATTGTCCACACAAGCAAAGCCAGCCACCAGGGGCCTACCATTGACCTACCAGGCAATGGAACTGCACTGACCTCACATGCACAGCCAGCAGCTATGGGCCTGCCACTACCCTATTGGGCACACAGGCTGCTGTGACCTCACAAGCACAGCCAGCAGCCAGAGGCCTGCCACTGGCCTATCTGTCACTCAGACTGCTGTGACCTCAAAAGCACAGCCAGCAGCCATTGGCCTGCCATTGGCCTATCAGGCAATAGGACTACTGTGGCCTGACAAGCACAGCAAGCAGTCATTTGCCTGCCATTGGCCTATCAGGCAATAGGACTGCTGTGACCTCACAAGCAAAGCAAACAGCCAGGGGCCTGCAACTGCCGTATAGGGCACTGACGCTGCTGTGAGCTCACAAGCACAGCCAGCAGCTATGGGCCTCCCACGGGCCTATCGGGCATAGGACTGCTGTGACCTCACAAGCACAGCCAGCAGCCAGGGGCCTGCCATTGGCCTGTGAAGCACTGAGGCTGCTGTGACCTCACAAGCACAGCCAGGGGCCTGCCTCTGGCCTTTCAGGAAATAGGATTGCTGTGACCTCACAAGCACAGCCAGCAGCTAAGGGCCTCCCACTGGCCTATCAGGCACTAAGGCTCCTTTGACGACACAAACACAGCCAGCATCCATGGGCCTGCTACTGGCCTATCAGGCACTGAGGCTTCTGTGACCTCACAAGCACAGCCAGCAGCCAAGGGCCTGCCACTGGTCTATAGGGAACGGAGCCTGCTGTGACCTCACAAGCACACCCAGCAGCTATGGGCCTGCCACTACCCTACTGGGCACACAGGCTGCTGTGACCTCACAAGCACAGCCAGCAGCCAGAAGCCTGCCACTGGCCTATCAGTCACTCAGACTGCTGTGACCTCAAAAGCACAGCCAGCAGCCATTGGCCTGCCATTGGCCTATCAGGCAACAGGACTGCTGTGACCTCAGAAACCCAGCCAGCAGCCAGCAGCCAGGGCCTGCCACTGGCCTAGGAGGCACTGAGGCTGCTGTGACCTCACAAAAACAGCCAGCAGCCACGGGCCTGCCACTGGCCTATCAGTCACTCAGACTGCTGTGACCTCAAAAGGACAGCCAGCAGCCATTGGCCTGCCACTACCCTATGAGGTACAGAGACAAATGTGACCTCAAAACGCAGCCAGCAACCGGGGGCCTGCCACTACCCCATAAGACACTGAGGCTGCTGTGACCTCACAAGCACAGCCAGCAACTGTGGGTCTGCCACTGCCCTATAGGGCACTGAGGCTGCTGTGACCTCACAAGCAAAGCCAGCAGACAGGGGCCTGCCACTGGCTTATCAGGCACGGAGGCTGCTGTAACCTCACAAGCATAGCCAGCAGCCAAGGGCCTGCCACTGGCCCATAGGGAATGGAGGCTGATGTGACCTCACAAACACAGCCAGCAGCCATGGGCCTTCCACTGCCCGATGAGGCGCTGACACTGCTCTGACCTCACAAGCACAGCACACTGTCACAGGCCTGCCACTGCCATAAAGGGCACGGAGGCTGATGCAACCTTACAAGCACAGCCAGCAGCCAGGGGCCTGACACTGCCCTATAAGACACTGAGGCTGCTGTGACGTCACAAGCACAGCCAGCAGCTGTGGGTCTGCCACTGGCCTATCAGGCTGTAGGAGTGTTGTGACCTGACAAGCAAAGCCAGCAGCTATGGGCCTGCCACTAGCCTATACAGCACGAAGGCTGATGTGACCTCACAATCACAGGCATCAGCCATTGGCCTCCCACTGCCCGATCAGTGCCTTTCTTTCCGGAGTAGGGGCACCGGAGTGCCTGTTTTCACATTGTAGCAGCCCCCGAGTGCCTTCTTTTGTGGTTCAGGGGCCTCCGAGTGCCTTTTTTTGTGG